>NC_041370.1:24168882-24483882 GCF_900634415.1 Cottoperca gobio | reverse complement strand
GTGTCGCTCTGTGGCGCAGCTTCAAGAAAAGTGCAGCGATTGGACTGACTAAATGAGATCCTACCCCACTGATGACTCCTGTCATCGAGGTTTAGGGAGCAAGCCTCAAGCACACTGAACCCTTAATTGTATACAGTATTTAATGTATACTATTTGTAAAAGTATACCGTTTTTGCTATTAGCAGACATTAAACTCACGTTCATGCACATTCAAAATGTATTCTACCAATGTGTGCTAATGGAAATAATGCAATACACCAATCAAACTGTAACTTTGTACTATATAAATATATTAATTTATATAGTACAAATATTTTCCTAAAGATAGATACCTTTTTGTTTTTATTTGATTGTATCCTGGGGGTTAACAGGATCCTCCAACATCGACATTGATGCTGGGTTGAGCATCAGCATCTCTGCTGGTGGGCCTCTCTGAGCTCTGTTCTGTACCAGGTTGTTCTCGGCTCTGGAAGCTCCTCAGTCCACCTGCAGCTGCCTGGTGCGCCTCGCAGCCTGACAGTTCATCTGACAGTTCATCTGACATGTCTTTGGAAAAAGTGAAACCTAAGCTAAGCCCCATTCAATAAATAAGGAAATCCCAGCTCCATTTAGTGGTCTGCTTACTTCATTAGCTTCTTGATTTGTTTTCAGAAACATTAAATCACTCTAATCTACAGTCTTTGGCAGAATTAAGTGTACTGGACAGGGTTGAAACAGAACGATTCGACTCTATAGAACTTCCTTCTGCAAAAGATTTTAAAGCAATTATAAGAGCACTTTGACAGGGCTGTGGACCAATTCTGTGTGCAGCTGAATATATTAAAAATGACCCTTTTAAGTCTGACACTTGATGGTTTTTACATGCCAGGGTGTCAGTTTGAGAGAATTGCACTGGTGACTGCAGCAGTGGCACGGCTGATCCAGAGATGTGCTGAACATGCATACACATTCTCGTGTACATTATTCAAACACTTATATTGTATATGTTGTATAAGTGTTATATTGTATGTATACATTCATAGGTTGAACTAGATTTGTTTTGGCTTTGGCCTTTTTCCTGAGGTGGATTCTGGAAAGACATTCTATATTTCACTTCAAATACATGTGAGGGAACAATGTGCAATCATTGCATGTGCTTTGTGTTTGAATGGCAACCGTAAACGTGTAAATAACTGGAGCACGACTGCATGTGGATTACGCAGAGCATGACGTGATGGCTGTGATGGAAATGGTGCTAGATATGAGACGGATTTAAAACATCCAATTTTAATTTGTTATTACAATATATGTTGAGCTATTACATTTGACATACAACAGTTGCTTCTAAGCTAAACATGTTACAACTAGTATAACATGTTATAACTTGTTTAAATGATGTGTGGAGTCTACTGTGACCAGACATGGCAGGTGCCACCATGACAAGAAGTCGAACATTAAGGAACTGACTTTTCTTTCTGGATTTTGTCTTTAATCTTTGATGTGCTGACTTTTATTGCAGACTCATAACCTTTTCCTCAAAAAATCTTCCATTTCTGAATCATGCCTTTTTAATACATTATTTCTCTAATGTTAAGCTCAAACTCTGGCCCAAATCACCAAACTAAAACAGCAGGATCTGCATTCTTTTTTTAAAGTTTCTTTATTCAATGGATGGTTTCAATTAACTTTATTTTTGGATCTCACCCTTTATCTATGTTCTCGAAAAACTGTCAGTGTCAGTCATGCTGCATTATTCATCTCAAGGATTCAAGGATCATTTATTGCCATTCTGCCACACAGGGCTGCTCAACCAAATGTTGTTGCTTAGTCCATGATGCTACACACCAGAAACGTGACAACACAGAACAGAACAAAAACAGTAAAGAAAGGAAAAGTAGCATTAGTGCAACAAAAAACAAAGAATTCTCTGGCCAGATAA
Source organism: Cottoperca gobio (assembly GCF_900634415.1). NCBI lineage: Eukaryota > Metazoa > Chordata > Actinopteri > Perciformes > Bovichtidae > Cottoperca > Cottoperca gobio. Next base: position 24,481,964 of record NC_041370.1, on the reverse strand, counting down.
TATGTCCGGCATCTTTAACATTAAAACATTCAACATCAGGGAAACTCTAAAATGTTTTATCGGATCTTATCTTGTTTTATATTATCTTATTTATCTTTGTACAAAGATTTCAGCTCCTTTTATTTCACATGGGTGAAAGTAGCAGAGGTTGTTGAATCACAGAGCTGTCATTGACTATTTATTTGTAGCCCCCACAATTCAACTTTTCATGCAGCACGCTAGGGGGGTGGTGTGTGTGTGTGTGTGTGTGTGTGTGTGTGTGTGTGTGTGTGTGTGTGTGTGTGTGTGTGTGTGTGTGTGTGTGGGGGGGGGGGGGTGATCAAAGCTCCCTTTCATTTCAGCTCCAGACTGTGACTTCAGATCAGGCCTCCATTACTGCAGGGATGTGATCCTTCACCACTAAATTGTATATCTTATTGCAGTTACTTCTGTCTGATGGCCTCCCTTTGTTCCCCTTATTTCTGATCCTGCCTTTTGATTGATATGCCGAAACAAAATGAAAGGAGTATTCATGTTGAGCAGTGAACCGCAAAAAAATAAAGGTGTTCTATCTCATTTAAGTCAATTATTGCGACACTGAATCTGAAGAGAAGTGGCATTGCCAAACATAGGAGATCATTTCAGTTGCTTCTCTGCAAATCAAGATGTAACAAGATCTTTCTGTATTGAAAGACATTATCTCTCCTAATGTCGAGATATTGTCGCATGCTCCTATAAACACAAATTGAAACAGAGAAAGCTTTTCACCACACAGGCGGAGTTCTTCATTCATTTGTTACATTGCTTTGCAACATGCTCCATGACAATACTTATTCATGCATCGCTGTTAGGCTTGTCTGTTATCCCATCAGTGTCATCGCCTCTGAAATGACACTGAAATAAAATCAGTAAAGAATGACTTCAAATTTCCTTTGTACACCCATTCTTTAAAAAAAATATAATTTATTCTTAATATATTTGTATTATTATGTAACCTTTAGGTTACAGTTAATATAGTTAAAGGTTGGAAACCTCTTTGCTTCTAATCCTTTGACAAAACAAATACATCTAATAAACAAGTAAATAACAACACTTCACTCCATACACTGTGAGAGAATTTCTGTTTCTGTCACAAACGCAAAATAATTCAGTCTCAGGAGGAAAGATAGTTGATGAAGATCATTTTCCTAAGCAACATTGATCCTCCATTTAGGTTTACCATCTGCTACATGTGAATGTTTCTAATCTCATAACATTTCCTTTAAGTTCGGACAATGTGGGAACCTGTGAACTGCAACCGTTATAGAACTCTATGACGACGTTTATCATCTCAAAGAGCTCTCTTGCATTATTTTACATTTCACAAAATGTTCTGGATATATTATCCTAAAGGCGTTCTAATACTGAACATGAGTTGTCCTTGGTGTTTACTGAGGTCCTTCAGTTTTGGCTCATAATAAAAAAGATTTTATGGATCTAGAAAAAGTTAACTTTAGTTAACATACCAAACCCCAAGCAGTTAAATATGTTGTTGTCTGTACTTTTTATTTAAACTGCCAAGCCTCTAAAACTGCATACAGTTTGGAATACTGATAACTTCACTTTGCTTCTTTTGACAAAACCTTTACTTAATTACTTTGGTGAACCAATTTTAAACAACTTTCAAACACACTCCATACACTGTGTTTGAAAGTCTTTATAGCTTGTCAAAAATGCAAATTAAACTATGAGTCTGAGGAATTTAAATAGCTGGGTTCACCAAGCTCTGGGTTAATCCCCTGAAATTCAAACAGTGGGATCTGCTGTAATCTGTAAATTTCGAGTAACATCCCATAACCTCTTTAAACTCTGTTTAAACGCCTATTTGACTTTTCATGAATTCAAATTAAACTGCATCCTGTTTACATTTAATGTGTAAAATTAAATCTGTGGGGGAATGACGGCTGACTGAGAAGATATTACTATTTGAAAAAGGCAATTTTACTATAGTCCTGAAGGGAAGATTGTGATTAACAATAAAAATAACAATATGGCGCATTTATTCACATTCCTGACGGATGAGATCTGCTTTTGGCTCACCCAGTCTGTAGCATGGACAGTACCACACTTTAACACCCAACTATCGCCTCTGATGGCCACATTACAATTGTATACTTGCTCACAGTGCACATGTCCTCAGGGTTGTCGGGGCTGAACTATCCAGCGGATAAAGGAGTATAATGTGCCTCAGTCCAACCTGACAAACAGTCTCCTCCGCCGGGGTAAACTGCAGCCTCGGTGTCGGTGAGTCCCATGGTCCGGTGTGCCCCCCTGTTGCTTTAAGCAGTGCGTCCTGCCGTCCGACAGGAGGCGTGTCTCCCATACGGCCGGAGCGCAGCGCTACCAGATGCAAGTGCGGGGGAAGCGACTCGGCTCCTCCATAGAAACAAATCAACTTCTTTGTGCTGCTCTGGTGACTCTTCCCTGCTCCAGCTCTACCGAGGGTAAGACCATTATTTTCAACTTCACACATATTTACATGTTTTTAAGGCTCTATTTGTTTGCGCGTTTCATCTTTTCAGGAACAGTTCTTTGGAAACAGATGAGGCCGACGTATGAGATTTTTTTAACATCGTTTCCAACCAACAAAACGCGCAGAAAACACCGTTACGCACCTCAACGGTCAGGTTTGAAGTTCATCTGTGAGTTTAGAAGGGACAAAGCCGCTTTTAACCTGCGCATCTATACGAAAATAACATTGAAATGTCTCAGAAATAAGCTCCGACTTGTGGTTTAATAAGCCTTGGAGATATGTGACCTCCCGTGTCTTTGCCCGACCTCTATTTGGAGACGCTTGGCACCTTTTCGGGTTCCTCCTTCTTCTTCTCCTCCTCCCCGGGCTGATGACTTTACTGTTGTGGGGTTATGAGGGTCGTTAAATGCCTACCGTGATCCGCTTTATGAATGATCCGTAGATAACCCATCTACTTCACGGGGCTGGATGGGAACTCGCGGAGACGAGTCGCGCATTTAAATCCGATAGTTGATGAGCACATTAGCTTTAAATCAACTTTAACATCACGCGGCGCTACTGGGTGGAGGGGCTCCGCTCAGCATGTTTTAAAACCCGTTTTAGATGTACAAAGGAGCATTTGTTGAGCTTTAAAAAAGAGCTGGAAATAAGAAATCACACCCGTGCCAATTGTGTTTTTTTTCACCTGCCTACCCTGCAGACTCCATAAGCACCTCCGTGGCCGTTCTGCACGGCTGTCAGAACTGCAGCTTTGTGTTCTTATTAGTTCAGATCTGCTCCTTATTATTATGACCTGGATGTGCGTTAAATCACTGCGCCGATTTACTCACTGCACGCGGAGAGACAAACACATCTCAGACACGTTTTTTCGTTCATTCATTAGTCACATAGGAAACCTACTGACAACCTCTAAAACGGAAGCTATTACAACACATCTAAAAACAAGCCTATTCTAAAAACGGAGAAATCAACTTGTAAGTTCATCTGCATGTTTCCAGGTGTGTTAAAATAATGTCCTAACTATTTAATTTAATTATGGCGTTGGTTGGTTTTTAAAATAATAGTTAGCCTGTGCATACAATTTACATATTAGTTAATTTCAGCTTTCCAAAAAATGTTGGGCAGTCCGGCATGGTAGTTATTTGGGTGTTGGCCATTATAAATGAATGCTAATGTGGAGGCAGGCGTTGTAGTGGAACAATATTTAACCTTTACGCATTAGCTGTAACTGTATCACATGGATTCGGTCCAGCCAGAATGCCCCGCTGCTAATTAAGGAGCCAAACAAACTGTCAAAAAAAAGGAACACAAGGGGCCGTGGAGTCGCTGTCTATGGTGCTGAAACCTTATCAGTACAGAAACTGGTTTTAAATACAGTCTCTCTCCGTGGTGCTGAAAAGCCTCCATGCAAATATTGATCCAAACTGATTCCCTGTCCGTGGTGCTGCAAACTCCTCAAAGCAAAGACTCGTTTAAAACAAATTTCATCAACTTTGGCCTGCATGTTAAGCCGTTTACTTCTTCAGAGACTGTCTTATATCTAAATAAAATAACTGACGATGTAACAGTAAGAACGAATATCTTCTCATAGCTTAATTTCTTCCTGGAAATACTGTCCATATTAATTTAGTGCTGACAGCCTGCCGCTCTTTTTATTTGCGCCATGTTTAAATCAGCTTGACCTCCATATATGCAATACTCTCTATCCTGTCTAAATTGTGAAGTTTAGAGATGGAATATTTAAGATTTAGAAATGATGCATCATATTAACCAACCAGAATTTGACTGAAAACTCTGCATGCACATTTACCGACCTTGGAAATAAAACAGTAATAATTTGTGCTTCTATATATCCAGTATAATGAACCCATATGGTTGTAAAATCGTTATGGAATTGTGTGATTTATTTACATAGCAGGTTAGAGGCCACAGTCCAGCCTATGGGAGCATATTGACCATGACACTTACATGTCTTCGCCTTTCAGACCACGTAGTTCAATAGTCATATAAAGGAGCCGATATGCCACTTCTCGCGATCAGAAGTCAGACGAAACACATTACATTGAATTAAAATGTGATGTTACGGGCTGTCTCTAATCTAACAGGCTGTCGCAGGAAAAGTAGAAAATAAAAAAGTAATAATTCAAAAGACGGAACAGTGCTGAAATAGAACGGGGGTGAGGCTATTCATCATGTTGAGTGTACAGTGACAGGTTTGCTTCACGGAGCCCTCACATGAGTCCAAGCTTGAGTGACTCCGATCAAACACAGGCGATATTTTCAAATTCAAAGATTGTCTTTTAAACGTCCGTGCACGGCGGCGCTCCGCTGACAGTAACGGCCATTGGACCGAAACGAGGCAAAATCTGAGGGAAAACCGGAGAGCGGCGGATAGCTGGCCGGGGACGCGACATTGGGGAAAGAGACGGGAGGAAGGGGGGAGCAGTGGGGGATGCATGACAATTTCCCCGGGCAATATAGATAAAGGGGCGTAGTGTGGTCAGTAGTAGCCGAGAAACATGCCCGATCCACCCTGTGCGCTCCCCCACTACTAGTGTTGGCTCGACGTCAGATGCTGTGCGGCAGTGCAGCAGGAGGAGCTCGGGCTGGAGAGGCTGCTGATACCGCCACTTCACTCACTCACACTCTCACGCTGGATCTCCTCAAACCTCCGCTCTCCCCCTCTCACTCCCTCCAATCTCTGCCTGTGTCTTTCAGTAGATGGATTTCTTCAAGCTCTGCCCTGCCTAATATGGATGCCCAGCCACCTCCACCACCACCTCCACCATCATCTTCCTCAGCTGACTCGGAGGGCTGTTTCTCCTTGGCGCAGTGAGCTGGACACGCAGTGTTTTTTTGCTAAATGGATGTGGGGAAAGCGTTACCCAGCCCGCCGGTGGTGCCCAGCCGTCTTGCTTCACGATAAAGAGAAAACAATTCTGGGGAATATACCGATTCAGGGAATAAAAATCCTGTGCACCACACAAGAACCATGAAGATTACCTCCTTGATGATACTTAATGCGAGAGTTAGGTGGACCGTCAGGCTTCTACTGCTGCTATTACACTGTGTGGGATATTCTCATGGGATGCCACACGTCTTGAGATTTGGTGAGCTACTTCTTCTTTTTCCTCTCATGTAGTCCTAAAAGTTTGATTGGTGTGTTTTCATCCCCATAACGCATGTTGCTATCATCCCGACCTGTTGGAGACTCACTTTCCCTGCCTTTCCTTACTTGTGGGAAAGTTGCTGTTCTGAGTGTTATTTGCTGTGAACGCGGCTTTTAGTAGCAATAGCACGAGAGTAGTGCATCCAAAGAGTTGGCACAGATCTGCACTAGTATTATGCAAAGCTGTAAGATGCATAAGGAGGCAACCTGTCACTTGTTGCTATTTGGAAAGTTTCACATTTAAAAGGTTTAATGTTTGCAGATTTGAATGCCCCTCACACTTCACCATCACACCACTGTGGACAGTGTCAGATGTTTATTAGTTCATATATGTGTGTGTGTGTGTGTGTGTGTGTGTGTGTGTGTGTGTGTGTGTGTGTGTGTGTGTGTGTGTGTGTGTGTGTGTGTGCCTGTGCGTTCTAGATATTGAAGTTATGGCGTTTGTGTGTGTGTGTGTGCGGGTGTTTTGTATATATTTATTCAATAATTCATATTGTACAGTTTATTTAAATGTAGTAGTGGTGTGTGTGTGTGTGTGTGTGTGTGTGTGTGTGTGTGTGTGTGTGTGTGTGTGTGTGTGTGTGCGTGTGTGTTTGTGTGTGTGTGCAAAAGTGTGTAAAAAACAACAGTGAAAAAGTTAAATAATTTTATTACAGTCACTTCACTTTTTTTGTTTAAAGAATAATACACTCTCTACATTTTCATATATGCCTACATGCCTCATCTATATTTCAGAAATATGCTGTAGGGGAACATTTTGATGACATTTTCCCCTTAAATTGCAGCTTTAAAGTACGAAAAAACATCACTATTATAATTAGAACCCTTTGAATAGATTATGTTTGTTCCTACACAGGAAATATTCCACCCCAGGTCCATATTTTCATAGCTGCATCATTTTATCGAATAGCAATATTCCAGACGTCTTGTGTATCATTTTATACACAAATTAAGGACCGTGCTTCTGAATGAGTCAACATTTGTAATGCTGGGACCAGCGGTTAGAGATTCACACAGTGTGGCTGCGATCACAGAACAGAGCAGCTGAAAGAAGGAAAAACGTTACAGAAACAAAATCATTAGAATAAAATGTTTGATTTATTTGACCCTAACAATCATGTAATTTCTCAAGAAAACACACAGTAATGTGAGCACACTAACACACAACACAATCACAATAATGCACACAGATACACAAGTACGCAGATTGCTACTACTGTCACCAGCACACTGATATGTTAATATCGCACTTTTGGTTGAATAATTCAACGTTTTAGTTTTGTATGGATTGGAAGAAACAGCACTGAAGAAATATCCTCAGTAATTAAATCCACAATGTACATTTCTTTAATTCATTAATGCAAATTGATGAGGTGCAGATTGATTTTCGCACTGATGGAGATAAAGGATCTTAATCAAAGTGCAGATGATAGAAAGGTGAAATCCTGTGAACCTCTGGCCTGCAGGGTGTCAGCAAAGTCGTAGTCTCTTTACATTACGTTGACTGGCTCCCAGCTCCAAGTCATTCCCTCCATATGTTGAGGGCAATACAGTGTGTTGAGGCAGTGACGCGGTACCCCATGACATCCCATTATTTCATCAGTCCTTTGCTGCTCCTCGGTTAAATCGGCCTGTATTTGAACACATACGAAGGCTGATGCTGGACAGTTAACCCCTTAATCTTTCTGTTGGACAACATGTCCTCTCTTCCTTTGCCAAGCTGCTTTCATCAGCTACCAGCCACTTGTGTGCAGAAAGACCTGTTCAGCGGGTGTCTGGGTCTTGCATGTGCATTTGCTTAAAGTTTGATCAAGGTGACAGATTTCAGTTTGAATTGTGAAAACATTCACCACATCAGTGGCTCGGGAGATAACTGTATTGATTGAGCTGCAAAGAGAAAACCCTGATCAGAATATAAATATGTATAAACATTAAAGCGGCACTCCAACAGTTTAGTATTGCACTTCAATACATGAGTGGAAACCTTTGAGATATGGATTAAAAAACAAATGCTCAACATTCAAGCTGCAGAGGCTGAGATATCTTGACTGTTAGTCCCTAATATGGATCAAGCTCCAGAAACACTGGATCCTACCCTTCCCATGATGCAACTCAACAGTGTGTTTCACTTGACCCGCCCACCTTTGTAGGCCAATGTCTTTAAAACTCCCCCCCCCCCCAGTTTTAGCACTCAATGATAACTTTAATCATTCACCAAGTTTCAGAAAATAAGGGATGTTACTGAGTGCTATAATGAGAGTGTATCTTTAAATAGGAGAAAGGGCCTCATAATATTAGTTACGTCATACACGTGGACTCCCTCTGTCCACTGTCAGAACTGTGCTGCTTTCTCTCCGCCAATTTCATTTTGACTTTACAAATGAGATTTCCTCTGTTTGTGGAGCAGCTTTGACTCTGAGAAATGACATGAAAAGAACTTGCTATTAATGCAATAATCTCAACAACACGCAGTTTATATTATATTATATTTAGAATTATGGTGCAAGAGTGATGGATAGCTAAACTGGATTTCCATTTTTAAATTCAAGCACAAGAAAAAACAACTCAGAGTAAGAATGCCAAAGCTGTCATTTTTAATCAATCTGACCAGATCATGTGATAAATAAGGCTTTTTATAGATTTCCATCGTGAGTTCTCATAGAGCTTTTGAGCAGATATACTGTACATGGTCAAGATTATATTTTAAACAGCTGTGCAGGGAATACGAACATTAACGCAGCGTAAACGCTCACATGGTGTGATACACAGTTGTGTTTGTTGACAACCTCTGATAATAGAAAGCACATCGCTGAATTCTCCCACAGCCCATTGAAGATAATGCTTGATACAGATCAGCTGTAAGCAGCGATAGACCGAACCACAGCAACACGTGACCTGCCAGCTCTGTAACTATGACTCCAGCCAGATGGGTCTGCTGAAATGTTTGCGTTTTTGAGGAGTTGTATTGCAGACAGGTGAGGTCAGGAAATTAGATTACCCGTGTGAAGGAGAAACCATATTCAGGGTCACTTCAGAATCAGAATCAGAATCTTTTTTATTGCCAAGTAAGTTTTCAGACAGAGTGCAGACTGAATCAGGTGCATTGACTGCCATGGTTGGCATTAGTATGAAGGTCACCATCTAATGGGGCAGACAAACTAAACGTTGCAGGTCGAGGCCAGAAAAACCCTCTTTAGAAAACAACTCGCTGTCTGAGAAGGCTGTCTGTCAATAACTGAACAGAAAAGTTGACATTATCATCCAGACTCTGGCCCCCGCCTCACCAATGAATTGTAAATAAGAGGATTTACAGAGAAACGCAAGCTGCTTGGAAACAATTGTTGGCTAAGCAGATCATTGTGCAATGGAGAGCATTAGGTATGAAATGGGAGGTGATAATCACAGCATCCTTCAATGAACAAGCTAATTTCCCTATTTGTTTTCCAGTTTGTCAATGTAGCTGTAGGCGTAAGAGTTTTCTGAAGAGACAGCTTGGAGATATTACTGATTATAATATCATAAGGTGACAAAAACACTAAATGTGTATTAATCTACACCTGAATAAAGTCTCCCACAAATGCATTATTTCTACCTGCTTGAGTGAAAAACTAGTAAATCTTTATCTAAAAAGTCTTCAGTAGGAACCAACTGGCTTCAGTCTCAGAGCCACAGACTGGGTGGTTCTGCACCTTAACATTTATGTTCAGTTGCAATACAGGAAGCAGGATGTCCTTTATGTAGTGAAGCTGACATTTGGGGTTGGAGGTCGGGGTGGTGGATGGGCATGTAGTGCAGAACCTGGAGTTTGTGTCCTGTCACAGACCTTTATCCACAACCACAATATTTTCCACCTACCGTTAGGTAAGCATGGAAAATTTACTGGTTTGCTTTAAGGCCTCAAACATTATTTTGTCAGTATTCCATCTGTATCTTTATAACAAAGATGCTGAGGGGAGGGAGAGGGCTTTGAGACACACCATGTGGTACATACACAGCACCTTTTACTCCTGCAGGAACCCATAGGCAAGGCTTGAATATCGGAGTCTTTATGCAAAACATATGAGCAGATATAACATTACATTTGTAATAGAAAAAGAAACCCATATGTCTAATACTGATTATGAGGGTGGAGCATGAGCAGTCTATTCAACACAAACACAACTGAACATGTGTCAAACGCCTGACTTCTGACCTTTTGCTCAGAGCCAAAACAAAATGAGACCTTTTCAGTGGTAAAGAGATGAGTGTGTGAAGAGGATTATGTCCTGGACTGATACATCTATTATTCTCATGAGCACATGTATATGTGGTGTCGCTCAGATGCTGTTGTTTGTTGATGGTTTTATGGCCTGATACCAGAGGTGTACGATTGGTTATAACATTGGGGAGGCAATTTTCTTGGACATCAAAAATGCACTGTTGTGTTTGTGTTTGTGTGTAGTTTCTCCTTTTCTATATGTGTGAGGACACACACCAACACTTTTGCTTAATTCATAACTATTTACTTACATATTTTTCTCAAAACGGAACCTGCATCATATGGAATGTTGTCATTGTTCAGACACTAATCTACATTTAGACTATCTTTCAAAACGTACACTTTGCTCTCAGGAAATCTAAACTGTTTTTGTCATTATGTCATCATTTGTTCACCAGACAACAGTGACAAGTTAAGTGTCACTGTAAATGTTCTGCTTAGTACATACAATATTTTACACACATTGTTTAAATAAAACTTATTCAAAGGGTCCCCATGAAAAATACTAGTCATATGTTTATAAAAAAACAAAACAGCAAAAAGAACGTGTATCTGTTACGGTCTCAAACATCCAGTATCAGTCAGGCTGTGGTTCTTATATTAGGCTCATTCTGTGATGTTGAAAGAGTTAAAACTATGAAAACCAACTGCTTTAAATTTCCCTTCATTTATCTCACAGATGCTACTGCCAGTGCTGCAGCTAGTTAATAATGTATAATCCAGCATACAGAGCCAGATCATCAGATGTATGGATCCATAAACATAGCTCCCCTTGTACAGGAAATACACAAACCTGGCAACCCTACCACTAACTTACCATTTCATCCACAGAACCTACAATACCAAGATCATTTGGGATTGCTAACATATTCGTGGGGACAATTCAGTAGCATCTTAAAATGGCAGAGACTGTCTGTAAGCAATTCTCTGTCTATAGAGTCTACAATGGCTGAGAGAAATTAAAGGAACTCTTCCATATTTTACACAAATTCAAAATGTAATGCAGCACATTTTATTGACTTATGATCCTGGATATTCTCTTTTTAGCCATCTTGTTTAAAATTGCATCAATTCATTTTTCCTTCAAGCTCCAGTTTGTCAGAAGTCCTGCTGTACAGTAAGATGTGGACTCACAGAAAGAGCAATCTGCAACAAGAGAATATAATTGAAAATAATCATTTCAATGTTTAATATTTGGACTGCCACACTTGCTGGATTGGCCGTTATGTGTGTGTGAGTTAAAATCGTTTTTTAAGATTCAGCTGTTTTTCCAGTCAGCTGAAGCTACATCGCACTCGCTAGTGCAGCAAGAGATTAAATCTTGAACATAATCAATACTCATGATGGAAGAAAAAAGAACAAAAAAAAAAGAACAAGAAAGAAGGTCTAGTTTTAAAAATGGATCAGGTTATGGATTATGAATTGCAGTCCAGTCAGAATTAATTTCATCAAAGGAGAATGTATAATTTATAAACAGTATTTGGCAGAAAAGACTCTGTGGTTAAGCATGATTATAATATGAATCCAAGCAGCGTGTTAAAGATTCAGCAGGGACTGTGATAAAATCGCTCTGGGGTATAAAACAGACCCCAGCAGAGACATCGCACTGAAACAACACACAATGCACAAGAGACAAGATGCCATTGTGAATTGAGAATTAGTTCAACATTTGGGAAAATGTGGTTATTTGCTTTATTTTGGAAAGTGGGATGAGAAGATCAATCTCATGTCTGTCCTGACGAGTACAACACAAGACAGAGAGACAAGAGCTGGAGTCAGGACAAGGTTAGCCTAGCTTAGCAGACAGACTGGAAACAGTGGGGAGCCGGTAGCCTGGCTGTGTGTAAAGCTTTAAATCTTGTTTGTTTAACGTGCAGTTACATAATGATGCTATTTATTGATGAACAATAGTTTATCCGTCAACTAAGCAGATCTCTAATTTATGCCAGGCTCACATTGTAAGGGGAAAGACAGATACATTGGTTGCTCATGTCTAATATAAGAATTGGGCTGAATTTGTAGATCTGCATGTGTTTCACGTTTTGATTGAGGGGGGGCTGTGACACCTGAATTGTCAGACGGAGCTAGCTGTAGTAGGGACTGAGACTGTGCTGTGATGAAAACACAACTGAACTTTGCTGTACAACAGACCATCCGGTTTACATCTTTCAGCCATCTGTGGCTCCATATTCTTTTGTTCTTCCTGCTTTCTGTTCAAAGTACAATTGTATAAAGTAATGCTGCCATTCATTTGAATAACATTTTTAGGAATGGACACAAGCGATTGGGTGTCCTGTTCTTTACATTCAGTGCGAGCCCCCAACAGTTGTCAACTGTACTGGTTGATGGAGCCGTACAGTGTGCACATAGACGTTCTGGCTAAAATAAAAAGTACAGTGTCTGCCCAGTTTCAGAGGAATTCCCAAGTCCAAAGTGAAAAGTGAACCTGAACCCAACATGCATTTTCATTTCTACTACAAGACCTCTACTCTGGTCTTGCTTTGGTTTCCAGATGAGGTCATCGAGTCTCTGCACAGTACTCGACAAGTTTAGAGGTGCTGGTTGGTGTCCATTTTGTAACAGGCTAGCTGTTTCCTTCTGCTTCCAGTCTTCACGCTAAGCTAGGCTAACTACGTACCCACCCCTGATTCCTCAAATCCTGAAGTCTTCCTTTGACACAATCACAAAACAGTTGAAGAACTGAGGTTGTGGTTTGAAATATCAGTACAAGTGTGAGCTGTCACATTTGAGATAACCGTTCATTGTCTTTGTTCATGATCTCACAATCTGCAATCATATTCAAACTGCTGCTGTGCTTTGCCAAAAATGTGATACTCCATTCAAAATGCACCTGATGCAGCAGACAGTCACATCCTCATGCTCAAAAGGCAGATTTTCTCGTGATTTGTTTACCAGCTCTACATCTTCCCTACTTGAATTACCAAGATGAATTAGAAGAAGTGTTAGAAGTCAATGTTATCTGGAGCTAGCAACGAAGCTGTCATTTCAATTAGAAGCATGCTGGTTGAACTACATTTGACCTCAATCAGAGGGAAGTCATCTGATTTGATGGAACCATGTTAAGGAGGATAGTTTTAATAGGAAGATACCTTTAAACGAGGAAATCAATTTCCTGCACTTTTCTTCTTTTAATGGGCAACAGGTATTTGGTGCTTGAGGTGTCAGTGTAAGACGAGGACCGAGCAATTATTTTGCAAATGCCATTATTGTTATCCAAGTCCATTTGATGAAAAAAGAAAAAAACAAAGAAAACGTGAACAAAAGCAGAATATATTCCCCACTCTTTAATATCTTTAAGAAATAAATCCTGGGGCTGTTGCAGATTAATGGGGAACATTTCATCTTTTACAATCAAATTAAGTTTTTGTCAACTTCAAAGGCCAGACTTAACCTGAATATGATCATCCATGAGCACTCATTCTTGCAGTGTCGTCGGACAAAAATCTGCTCTCACTTTTCAGCACGAGGAAATGTGCACCTATACAAAACCAATAATGCTGAGCATAGGACTTTTATATATTTAGACTGAAATTCACTGCCGTTCTTCAAGTGCCTTTGTGTTCATTTTGCCTCTCTGCAGTGTAATTGTGGTTTATATACTCTGCCATCAGCACTTCTTCCATCAGTAAGTGCTCTGCAAGAGAGGTCTTTCACTCAAAAGTATTACACAGGTATTACAATTTATTGTAACACGTGTATGCATTTCTCTGTAACTCAAATAACCGCAGGCAGTGTCGGGCAAAGGCAAAGGCTCCTTCATGACATTGAGATGAGGACATCTCTTATCTCTTGCCAAAAGAATTTAGCTAACATCTTTGGATGTCATCATGCAGTGATGGCAGGGTGATAAACCGGCTGTAAACCCAGCTCCAGCTCCAATGGCATCATTCTGAATCTCATCTGAATAAACAACATGTCCAAGGACAGCTTGGGTTTTCTCCAACCTGTCTGATTGTCAGACTTGCTTCTTGACCCATTGAACCAACTTTAGTGATGTCGTCATGCTCTAAAATCTCAGCAATTGCTTTGGTGAGTACAATATATCATAACTGATAGGACTAATGGCCAGAACTATTTAAAAATAATCGTAATATACCATAGTTTCTCTTTAAAGGTGCTGCAACGTTCGATACACCAGGCATCATGAAAGTGGTGGATTGAATGAACAACAAGTAGTTTTTTTGCTGTGGAGGTCAGGGGGTCACCAAAGTGCTGAGTTTGAATAGTAGCTGTGGACCCATCTTGCTTTGGAACAGCAGTGTTGGATTGATCAATGGAGAAGAGTTGCGAAGATATTTACATTGATATTTTCCCATTTTCCCAACATCTCTCGACACTGTTCACTAAGTGGAACACATGGTAGGTAGACATTAATTGTTAATGTCTTTGAGAAAAAGACAGAGCGAGTGTATACTCTACATAGTCCTTGGGAACCTGTTTTTAGCCAGAAGGCATGTTTGCTGAGATGGAAAGAAGTTCAGCGGTTTCGTAGAATGGCAACACTCATCGTATCATCCTTCATTGAGGGTAACTCAAGCATATGATGTGTCAGTGACTCTTTTAATGCCCTTGGCACCAGAGCACGCGTTATACCATTGCAGCACTTCCCCTTCCCCCCTCCCCCTTGTTCTTCCAGTTTATGATGATTTCCTACTAAGAGGTGCAGCTTTACTGGCCTTCTTTAAACAGATGTAGAGTGCAGCGCTCATGTTTTATAAGGTTGAGGGTCGCTGTGCCTGCCAACCATATGTGATGGGTCAAATAAAGATAGCACTTGATGCTTTCTTGTCACTGATTATAGGGATCCAACCCTTTTATAAACAGATGGTTTTACATTGTTATAGACAGATAGTTCTTAGGGTAAACTTATCTTTTAACCAGTTGACCACGATCATGCTTGACCTTGGAAATAGTTTGCCAACTCTTAGTCCATTTATTAGCTTTTTTGGGAGATTTCATCCATATCACATGTCTTAATCAGAATGGAGCTCAGCAAAACTCTCAAAAACTGTGTTTTCCACAAGCTGATGAAAACTGTGCGATATGATATTCAACAACTGTAACGGTCCTTGAGTTGAGATAGTTTAGTCAAACTGCACTTAGAATTATAATTAGATCAATAAATGATGAATGATGATCAATGAATTAGATCACATGACCTTCATCTGAAGATGGACCTTTCACAGCTGTAATGTAAATGTGGATGTTCAAACGTTCCATTAGTGCAACATTTGAGGTCGAAGCATTTTGAAACTACATTTCAGCATGTAGCAGGTTTTATTACAATCTCCTGGACACATTTCTTTGCAATGGCTGTACAAAAGCAGGCCTGTTTACGTCTGCCTACAACAAGGATTAGTCTATAGCCATTGCCTATACTGTCTGTCATACTGAACATGTCCTCTATAAGAAGGACACATACTGTAGAATAGGACATGACTCACCACACTGTACAAAAACACTTGTAGTTGTTTTTGTTGCCTAATTTCGTCTCCGCCATGTTCTCACCATGTCTACTCATATCTGTGTTATTCTCCTTGCTGTTTTTACAAAGCATTAGAAAATGAAATATTTGACTTAAATGACTTTATTTGCCATAGCGCTGCCAGTCTGAATTATCAGCTTTCTTAAATTGAGTTTAGCAGTGGTGGCTTTGTGAGCATTACACTGTGTCTTGGCCCACAGCCACTGCTGGTAAATATATTTAAATCAGTGCTAAGCTGCTTAAAATATTCATATTTCACTCATAGCTAGTTTATAGAAATTTGAAACTATCTCAGGCTGGAAAAATCAGTTACATGGATAAAATATATATATCATTTCACATTTTTAGGGCAACAAAGAGAGCTAGTGAGCGGTGGCGAGGCATTAAGCCCCTGTCCACAGTGTGTGTTTTTTTGATATGGCAGGCTTTAGATGCTCTGTCTCTCCCGGGCTGAGAGAGGCAGGAGGACACATGCCATGTTCCTCTGCGCCTCATGATACTGCCACGCGTGAAGATGGTTAATGTGCCACATGAAATGATTATTCTAAAAGCTGCTTCTCTGTATCCTTCCCTCAGCTTGAAACAGAAAGTCTCTGCCTGCTGTTGGTTTAGCCAAATACGACATGTATTTGGCTGTAATTAGCTGAGTCTTAGATGCTGACTGGGGCTGAGCTGGAGGTGACTTACAGTGCAGACTAACAGGGACAGAGACGCTCTGTTCCTGCTGTACTGGAACACACTGAGAACATAAGTGACCAGATCCCTTCCCTATATCACTGTGACGGTAATACGAACCAAGACTTTTTATGTCACAGTGTCCTCTGCTCTGACTATTCTATCCTTGTGGTTCGTCCTTCACTTGAGGCCCTGTGTACTGAGACCTGCATCCTGTTGCCATGATGACTCTTTGCACTTGAGCGCCATGAATTACATTTATCCAATGTGTTGTTCTGCCTGATTCAGAGCCTCCTCTGCAAATTCAGATTCTTAATTTACACAAGAGAAGAGTCTCCAAGATCGTTCTCATATCCAGTGTCGTTTCAGTAAGGTGCTGGTGTGGTACTTTCAAACCGATGTTCTGGAAGTATACATACATGTAAGTGCTTCCCTAAATCAATCATATGATTGTTACACAAATGATTGTCTGATCTACCACCTTTATGATTCCTTAGGAAACTACAACTACCTTTGTTTGCCCAATGATCCTCCATTTTGCAGATGTTGTGCAGATCTATAACAAAGTCATACAACCAACTCCTTAGCTTCTTAGAGAAGACATACCTGCATGACAACAAGAGGTTTCTTGTTGGGAAAACTTTAAATTAAGTTTTTGTAAGAATTTGGACAAACAACCGATGCTATTATTTTTCAGGTAGTGGCAGTCCTAATCATAACTTCAGAGGAAGTGATGGGACATTTTGCTGGTATGACTTCATCACAGCTGGTTATTATCATGGCATCAATTCAAAGGGAATGATCAATAAAACAAACAGCCAGTTTAGCAGTGATTGTTAATATTATACTCACTGCTGACCTTATGCTAAACTGTTCTCCCTAGAGTAATACAACCTATGGATGTCCAGTATGGCTGCATCACCTGAAAGCCCTCTCTTTCCATCTGAGTCTTCCAGATGTCTCTATCTGTCCTCCGGCTGCCTGGGAGACAGGTGTTTGGAAAACAGAGCTGTATATATTATGTGTAAAGGACTCTGATTGAGAATGGCAGAGAAGCCTCTCCAAGTCAATAACTCATTTGGAAAGGGTTTTGAATTAGAATGATCTTGCTAAGGGGAAGGTAGACTCCAGCCCATATCCTGCCTCCAGTCGCTGAAGAAACTGGAATAATAATCCTCCAGGAAAATCGATGGCAGAATGCAGTGCCACAGGGACACATACCAGCACCGGCCCCTTTGTGCCACACACAACTCTTATCCGTCAATCGGCTGAATTTCTGCTGATACGCCATAAATCCAATTCTCTAAAATGTCATATTACAATTTCAGGCCATTTAGATTGGCTTGTGGATGGAGAATGATGGCTTCCCTTTCCCAGGGGCTGGGATTATATGTCAATAATGTCCTCAGTTTCATTAGCTTGTATTTAGATTGAAGTGTCATCCATATTTTGAGAGCGTGCTACTGCATCTCTGCATGTGTGTGTGTGTGTGTGTGTGTGTGTGTGTGTGTGTGTGTGTGTGTGTGTGTAGGTTTGCCTGTTTGTACAACAGTCAGGCTGTTTCTCAGCTCTCAACCTTAATAGAGTCGTCTGTCTGATAAACAGCGTGATGTGTTGGGAGATACACAGTGAATCTAGTGTTGCAGTGTGGAGGTAACTGAGACCCCGAACATAGAAGCTATACGTTTCAGGTCAGTAAAGTACCCTTTACTCTAAAGCTGACTTTATCCTACACATCTTTAGTGACAACTTAAAACATTCACAAAGCGCATAATACATCATTTTTACCATGCATAAGTATATTGACACATTTATGGCCCATCGTCAGGCCTTAATTAGTGCAGAACTGTAAACAGGTTATTTCAATGTATTGTATTGATTACACAGAAAGCATGATGAATACAACAGTTTGTTCAAAACGACTAATCATATTTTTAGCCATACTAGCGGCAAGTCTGCTCGATAAGTCCTCTTAGAAATCAAACAAAAGATCATAATTAAAGATGTCTCTCTGTGATTTTGAATATCACATCTAATCCAGTTCTTGAGTCTGTACACTGTATATTGGAACTACTAACGCACAGCTTTGAACAAGAGCAGTGCAGGCTGGAAACCTCACTGAAATCTTGCGCAGTGCTTGACAGTAGAAGCTACTCGTGCTTCTTGCCTCTTCAGACCTATTTTAGTTTTGTCGCTGCAATCCAAGATCCCAGCAATTACTCTGGTGAGCACAACATTACTTTCATTAATAGCTATGAAAAGAAATATGTTGGCGTCGTTGTTCTTACAGTGATCACTTAACTAAGCAGTGTGGATGCTGTGCTGCTGTTTAAACGCATTAATAGAGTTACAGAGCTGCTGACTCTCCAGTTGCTTTGCCCTCCAGCTGAAGTTCCCAACAACACACCGATATGTCTCATGGGTTAGTGGAGCGTTTAGTAAATGTATCCCTTTGGGTTGTTCTCTCTCTTTGTGTCATATTTGGGTTACAGGTCAAGTAATTTGGGGACCTAGTTGTCTGCCTTAAGGTGTTTTGGTGCTTGATCAGCCAGAACCTCCATGGTCATGATTTTGTTTTCACCCGTTACTAGAAAGCTTGAACAGCCATGAAAGCGCTCTTTTACAACATATCAGCTTTCAGAATCTCCATAAATGACTTTTTCTAGACCCTTTGGATACGAACGTATACTGTTGTTTCTATAGAGATGTTGTTAGAAATAATGTTCTCCTAATCTCTTTAGCTTTGTGAATTATGTGCTGTCATGAGCCATTACTTTACAGGTTTTCATTTCAGGTTTGGCGTTTTTACTTTTATTGGAGAGCTGACATTGGTGGACAGGACAGGGGGGAAGAGAGGCCGGTGTGATATGCAACATGGCCCCGGCTTGAATCAAACCAGAAGAATCAACATTCCTGTTTTGTGGCAACCATTCGGCTACCAAGGTGCTCCAAGTGCTGTAGTGTCAAAGCATTATAAACATCTTGTTTTTGTTACGCACGTACACATGCATGCACGGGCGATCTAATTCACATTATATCCAAAGGTTTCACACGATTCCACTGATCGACAGATGACAGTAATGCCCCAAGAGACGCATCAATGCTAGTAAACATGGATTCAAACAATGCAGGATCGAATGATTGGCTATGCAAATGTTGTATTAGGAAGGAAAATCAGTCCAGACATTTGTTAGTTGAGGATACACACAATACATATTTGTGAGTAACACTGAATATAAACATGACTTTTGTTGGATTACAAGAAAACTCCACAGGGGACTTTTAAGTGTGAACACATCGTATGTACTGCATTATTGCAAACATTTTCCAAAGCATACCAAGCAGCAGGTTTCAGGCATTTCCTACCTTTCAGTGAGCACTTGGTTTCAGTTCATTTCAAATTGCTCTGAAAAAGAACTTTGTTTGGTCCATCTTGAACCAGCCAATCTGTGGTTTCTAATGCTTCAAGCAATCATGTGCATATTCTGTGCAGTTTTGTCCCGTTACTCAGTGATTGTACACACAGCGAATGTCCTGTTTCTTGCATTCAGAGACATGCGCAGAGAAAGTTGCTCTCTCGGAGGAAGAGTCTTACACTCTGCTGACTGGAGAATAAAGAAACACTTCAGGCATTTCTTAGAAGTGCTGCGACATCACAACCAACAGGATCCCTGGTTGTGGGTGGGTATTTTATCTGAACTTCTACAGGCTGTGTGTGTGCATGATATCTCCTGCTGTTATCTTCACTCTTTGAAACTTTGCATGAGGGATTTTAGTTGTGTGTGTTTTGGGTCTTTCCCCCTGTTTGACAGGCTTTTGTCCGGTTTCGCCTCATGAACTGTGATTCTCCTGATCTGCCCTTTGTGACTCTGAGGGGATATCAGTGCATCTCAAACGCCCCGATCAGCTCACTGTAACTCCTCATTGTCTGCTATGGTTTTGAGTTTCCACAAAGTGTGTTTGTTCGTGTGTTTTTATACGGGCTCAAATCGGTACAGTGAGAAGGGAGCCGCTTTGATTTCCCAAGACGTCTCGGTCAGGCCTCATCGCTTTCAGACAGCAATCTCAACTTAAACAGGAGAGAGAAAATGTTGGGCGGAGCAGAGAAATGAGTGAGTGCATCCTTGCGTGTGTGTTTGAAAGAGAGAGAGATAGAGAGAGGGGGAAGATGGGATGAAGGTCATTTGGGGAAACTTTGCAGAAAAATATGAAGACACTTTAGAGAGGAGGGAGCAAATAAATAAAGGATATTTCCTTTGAATTAAACATGACTGTAAACGGCGGTGGGGATAGGGACCTCACACTTAGTTCATCTGAGCTGGTCAACACAACACTACGCCTCATGAGCCTATTGGGACAGTGAACAGTAGAACATGCTGCTTGGCTGGGCCGCTCTTCTCTTATTTATATAAGTAATAATGTTTGTCTTCATGCTGTGTCATGCTTTTGTTGAACAGGCTTGGTTATTGCTCCTTCTTCTTTAGGACTCAACAGAAATAACGTTAATACACACAATTGAATATTATGGTATGGAACAGTTTAACTTATGATCTGAAACTTTGAATCGCACTGTGGTCATTGAAATCAATCTAAAGACCTTTTGAATTCTGTTGGAAGTCATTTAATTGTGTAGAATTTATATTGTTTTTATGTATTATTTAATCCAGAAATGTGCATCATCTGTGAAACAGAGACGGGCCCGGGTGATGCAGCAGAGCAGATAGCTAGCAGCTGGCTGAGATCAAAGCGGCCACGCTTAATAAAATAGAAACAGGTTGTATGAAAACAAAAACAGACTGTAAACTTATTTATTTTGGCTATAAAGTTGAGCATTTTAAATTGTGGGTCTATGGAGATCAGCCTCTAGTGGCCATTTGAGGAACAGCAGCTTTTGGCACCACAGAGGCTCCACTGCTCAGCCCCGGACGTTGCCACTTGCTTTCCCCCCACAAAGCACTTTGAATTGTGTTTGTATGAAAATGGGAAATACAAATGTTTGGTAGAGTTAGGCCACAGTAAATTACATATAAGTACATCTTAACAATTTTGAACTTTGTGGAAAACTATTTAAAACAGGACATTTTTAAATACTTAACAATTCTTTAATTAACTGCAGAGGCTTCTCAGATCGAATGTATTCAGATGCTGGTAAAATTGTAGAGATGATTTCAGTTGGATAATTAAAATACAAGCTGAGCTCATGGTGTGGTACATTTCAGCAGTTAGATTTAGTCAGGTTCATCCTTAACCAAATCTTTCAGTCTGGAATAGAAGAGAGGCAAAAATGGGAGGATAGCTTAAAGTTTGGGAGGAAATGTGTAATAGTTGAGCATGAATATGATCTAATTTGAAGAAAATACAAACTATCTCTATTAGCCTTCCATAGCTATTATTGGTCCAACAGTGTGCAGGCACAAACATGCATCTTATTAGCTTCAGTCACATCAAACAGCATCCTTCTGTACTGATAACTGCTCTCTGTGTCAACTGCTATACTGTACATTCATCCTGTGTTATTATAGGGGAGGTCTGCTCAGCTCCACCACCAGCATTACTTCAAAGGCTCCCAACTCTCTTCTCAGAACTGTTAGGGGCTAGAGAGGAAGTGCTGCTAAAAGTGCATGACAATATCCTGAGCTGCAGAGCTGCTCACCATTTTTCATTTTCAGCCATTCTCTAGTTCCACATTTTGCTGACTGATTGTTGGACATATGTACCAAGACACCAATGTTACGGTCAGCTGCATGTGCCAGATTCACTGAAGTCAGGGATATTAGTTAACTTCTAAATATAAATAGTATTAATTGGCAAATTTAAGCATGTATCCAATGATTTTAATCACTGAACTTTGTTCAACAGTAAAATATATGAAAAAGATCTAATTTAACAAGCAAGCGGGCCATTTCCCTGTGAGGGTTACAATTACCCTAATTGAAAAAGCTGGACATGGATTGAAACTGGCAGTCTAATTAATGGACTCATTTACAAGCTTCCATAGAAACCCCTGTTCAGTATATTACTTACACACATGGGAGGGTTCTTGGTAAGTCTGTGTATGTATTCCATATTTAGCTGGCATTTTATTTGTATCTGTAAGATATGTGTTTTTTACACATATACACATATTCCATGTATGGCCCTTTCTTTTTATGTCTGGAGCCCCAAATATTTAATATTAAATGAATAAATAAATCGACATCATGAAATAAACAACAATATGATCGCTTTGTGTAAAATAAAGAAATGGACCAATAAAAAGTTTCCCTTTTTTTATAACTCCAGGCCCCAATTTGGGGGCATAAAATTATGAGTTTGATGTTGAGTTTTCATTTCATATTGCAGAGTTTATTGTTCATGTATAATTAAATAATTACACAATCTATAATAATGTGTGTAGGTTATAGTTTCTTTTCTGTGTCATCTGTCGACACAGGAAACTCTGAATAGGTGTTAATTGTTTTGGTGGCCTTTCCATCAGCTCCTAGAAATGTTATCAATAATTGTTAATGGCTTCCCTGTTGTTTTTCATTTGTATGTTATTATCTATATTTCCTGGCTCAAATGCTCAGTTCTGAATTATTACGCCACTGACAGTAAAGGGTCCAATTATTAGATTCTGCCTCAGCATTCCTTTCAATGCGACATTATGATATTACGTGCAATATCAAATCATAGACATTCTGAATTAACCATATACACTCCACTTCAGATTTTATAATGTATACCACTTCTCATACATATCCACGTGGAACCCACCACGACTGATCCTTTACGTTTTGCATCTGATACCAACGCACAAGGAACCCTCCATACAATCTCTAATGTTTATATTTTAGTTGTAGTAGTTTGATATATTGATTGTATTCTAATTTATTCTTTATATTGTGTATTGCATTTACTCCTGTGTAATGCATGTCAGTCAGCCAGTGGGCAAGAAAACCAAAATGCAATCAAACCTAAACAAAACAAACAGGGCTGTAGTCCGTGTGACGTTATGTTAGTTTGTTTACTGGACTAAATCCAAAGTGTCAGAATCTATAAAACGACCCTCACATTCGTCTCATCTTCCCGGTGGCAGCGCAGCCAGGAGAGCAGCCCGCCAGGGAGGAGAGAGGTCGACAGAGCCGCCACTCTGCAGCCTCGTCCGTCAGAACCAGGTCCAGCCCTGCAGTCACAGCTGCTGGACCTGTGTAACAGCAGGAACAGGGAGTCTGCAGTTCCCCGGTGGTGTGGCTGAACTCCTGCTAACTGCTAACTGAAGCTACGCAGTTTCCCGGGGCTCCCGACAGATATACACTCAGACAAACAGCCTCCTGGCAGCTGTGAGGATGAAGAGAGGTGGTGCGGGGGGTTTTCTCGTTTCTGTCACTTTGAACAAGTCTGTAATATCTACAAGAGAGTCAGACAGCTGAACTTCTCCCTCTGTACTGAGGCAGACTGCAGCTACAGTGACTCACTATCATCTCTAGAGGAACAAGTGGTATTACACACTGGACGGAGTTTCTTTTATGTTTATCACCTACATATACTTTACTGTTACAGCTGTAGCTTTGGTGATTGTTGTAAACAATTTGTTGGCATTGCTAAATTAACTCTTCCTGCTTCTTCTCAAATACAGTGAAACACAGACCTCGTTTAATCTTTCATGGGGATGTTGTGCTTGTGTGAGATATATGCTAGTTTCATTCCTCAATAATATTAATACAACATCAGCATTGAGGGAACAAAAAAAGGGAAAAAATATCAATCTTTCCATTTAGTGTTTTGTTACTTTGAATGTGTTAAAGTTGTACTTTCACTTAAGGTCATTAAGAGCTCATCCGGCTCAAACCTACAGTTTATGGTATCTGTTTCAGTCTTTAAGCGTCTTGTACGTACATCTCTTTTCCTGCTGAACAGTGAGAGTAAGAGCACGAGTGGGTGAGCATTTACATATGTCTGTGACTAAGCCCATTGGCACAGTACAGTATGATGCAGTGCTCCTTCCCTCACTGTGCCTGTCTGCTGTGAGTGTAGTTTTCTGTGTCCTGGTTGTAATCCTCAGCACTGTCCCTGGGGGAAAGCTGGTGATGCTAACAGCTGCCAAACTGCAGGTTGCTGCGGGAGAGAGCAACAGGTCAGTCTGTTCTTGCTTCCTGAACGTTAACAACCTAGGCCACATTATCACAAGTGCCAAAAACTGCAGTTCCTCTAATGGCAATTTGAGACTGGCTCCGATAGCGATTCAATCCCTGTAGACCCCCTTGTTGAAATGCCCAACTGTACAGCAGAAATAAACATGTTTACAGCCTGGTACAAATACATGGTTTTGGTCTCAATAGCTAATTTCCCCGCTCATGACAACGGTACGGGGGTTGACTTTTAATTTAACTTTTTATGACTTTTATATAACTTTAATCCCCGGCTCCTTCAATCCGCATGTCGAAGTGTCCTTGTGCAAGATACTGAACCCCAAACTGCTCCCAGGGCACAGCCTCACCGGTGAGTGTGTGTGAATGAGCATCAGATTATGATGAGCAGTTTGGCACCTTGTACAGAAGCCCTGCCATCACTGTATGAACGAGTGTCAATGAGGAAATGCTAGCATGTTGTGTGGAAGTGCTTTGAATGGTCAGAAGACTAGAAAGGCACTGTATAAAAGTCCATTTACCTTTTACCATTGAAAGTGATGCATAATTAAGAGTGTGGCCTGATTAGAGTGACAGTTTGGTGCCGTCACTAGAGGTCTGCTCTGCTGCGTCACCCGGGCCCGGACCCGGGCTCTTTACCTATTTATGGATTATCCGGTTAGTTAGGCGGAGTCGGCACTGCCAAGATGGCGGCACCCGAAGCCCCCCACATTAAGCTTCACACTGGTTCTTAAGAACGTCCATGTTTTATACACAGTCTTTGACTATCAGATATAAAGATACTCCAGACCCTTTCAGTGCGGTGAATGAGTTCCTATCATGTCGGTGTTCCCTCTGACAGCTCCATTGCACAGACCTCTGCCCTCTTACGTCTTCCAATGAGCCAGACAGTGTAGTACTACACAGGTCACTACACATGGGATCTTATCTTATTCATTAGGAACATGGATGACAATTAGACACTAAATAATTAATTCAAAATTGGCAAGTAGGAGAATATCTGACATCTTTCTCGTTTGGCCTTATTCACCTCCCATGTCACTCAGTCCTTTTCTTGAAAAGACGATTAAAGACAGTGAGTGATACACTGTGACTCAGACTGTTTGTGCAAGTACAATCTGAAAGCAGCCTGGGGGATACTGCAGGAGAGATGTGCATGGGCTCTCTACCTCATTCAGAGGTGAAAATAGGCATTGTGGATCCGCTGAGAGACAGGAGTGTTGTCAGGTGTCCCATATCGAGGAGTGTGAGACAACCCCCTTTGCTGCATGGCAGAGTGAAGGAACTATCAACACAAGCTGGATGAGTACCTGCATAGTTCAGGGATTAAAATGTGAGATGGAGGTCAGAGAGGAAGGTGGGAAATTACTAGCTTCAATAACACGACCAACTGGGGAAACCTGGGCAAAGAAAGCAATAGATTAACACTCTCCAAGCCTTAAACGCAATGCTTTTTGGAGTAAAGCGCTGTATCCTCTACCTAACCTTAACTGTTCAGTCGTCACCAGTCGATGACAGTGGTTGGTCTGGACAGGTCCTACACTGTAACAAATTGCTGCATATTTATTGTGGATTTACAACAGTATTTTACACTACTTCATAATAGTAACAGTTGGTTAACCACAATAGTAGATAACTGTCATTTATCAGAAAATACAGAATTTTCTGACAAGCTTTGGCCATGCACACCATCATCCTTCAGTCCCTATCTATCGACATCGTACTGATGATTGTAGCATATGTTTCTGTTACGATAACACTTTGTTATCTGTTATCAGTTAAAGTGCTCATAGCCTACTACTCATTTCTTAGTTACAAGACAGGACTGGTTATTCCCGAGCATGACTTTGGACTTTGGTAACCAAGGAGTTATATCTCCAGAAATTGAAAATCCAGTATCTTTTCAATCTACATGATTATTGAACTGTTGACATTTGATATAATGTTTCATTAGGTCAGGTTGCTGAAAATATTAAAGCAGTCTCTGTACAGTAGCTAGCTGAAGCTCAATTAGCCGCTAGTTTAATTCAGCGTCAGAGGTTATGATCATGAGCTCAGTGCAGTCTGTCATTAATGATTTTATTTGAGTTTCTTCATAGTACATAGCAATGCAGTATCGTTCCAAATAGTATTAGTCAGAAGTATAAATGATTGAGGATTTGTAAAAAACTACAGCAATATTTTATTGAGCATGTATTTTCTTGTGTTTTCTACTTTTTCTGTGGGAAATTAAAGGCAAAAGTAGCAGATTATATTACCCTTTGTAAATAAACAGTAACATACTGTTATATACTCTACTACCACATTACCATAAAACAGTGTATAGCATAATGATGTGTGCTTTAGTTTTTCTTTTAAACGTAAAAGGTAACTTTCCCCAGATAGATAAAGCTGAACATATAATACCTGCAAGCAGCACTTCCTGGGGCCAGCAGAACACATCAAGCACAGTACACTGCACACAGGTGCTGCGAGGACATGTCTGCCTTCTGAGCAAGTGTGATCAGGATTGGAAAAAGCATAATATAGACGTGGTCCACTTCCTGTTGTTTCTACCAACTTGAGAAATAGTCTGCAATAAATGGCTTGTTAATACACGACGGAAGCTGTTTTCTGCGTCTTCCTCAACAAATGTATATTTTTATCGTTGTCAAAAATCCAGGATGGATCACCTTATTGTTTATTTATGGCAGCAGCCGGCACTCTTTGATAGAACCCAATGCTCTTCTTCTTCATCTTCTTCATCTTCTTCATCTTCTTCATCTTCTTCATCTTCTCATCTTCTTCATCTTTTTCTTCTTTTCTTCTTCTTCTTCTACTTCTTCTTCTTCTTCTTCTTCTTCTTCTTCTTCTTCTTCTTCTTCTTCTTCTTCTTCTTCTTCATTACCTGTGTTGTACCTGTCACATGAATGAAATGGTACATATTCCTCATTAAAGGCTAGCAAGGGTTAGCACGGTTGCCTCACAGACAGAGAGCTCTGGGTTCAAACCCTGGAAAAAGTTCATTTTAGAAATCAAAGCAATGTTTTTTCCTTCGTCGTCTGTTTTTCTCTCTCTCTCTCTCCTCTCTCTCTCTCTCTCTCTAACTTCTCGGCTCCTGTCCCATCTGTCCCCTCTGCCACCCCCTCTCCCTCCCTCACCCCCAGCTCTAGTCTCTCACTCCCCTCTCCTCTTCGCCTCCTTCCACCCCACCTCTATCCTAACTCCCTCTCTCATTAAGCCCCCCCTCTCTCCTCACTCCCACCCCTCTCTCTCCCCTCTCTCTCTGTCTCTCTCCTTTCTCTATCATCACCCCCCCTCTGCACTCTCCGCTCCCCGCGGCGCCCCCCCCCCTCCTCACTCTCTGCTCTCACTCCCCCCCTCTCTCTGTCTCTCTCTCTCTCCCTCTCTATCCCCCCCTCTCTCTCCCTCTCTCCCTCTCTCCCTCTCTCACTCCCCCCCTCTCTCTCTCTCCCCCCTCTCTCTCTCACTCCCCCTCTCTCTCCCCCCCTCTCTCTCTCCCTAATCTCTCTCCCCCCCTCTCTCTCTCCCTCTCTCTCCCCCCTCTCTCTCCCTCTCTCTCCCCCCTCTCCCCCCCTCTCTCTCTCCCTCCCCCCCTCTCTCCTTGCTTCATGCTCTGTAAGCCGAACCTCTGGAGGGCGCCGGGCTAAAAAAGGAAACAGACGGTTTGGCCCCCGGCTCTTTCCTCTTTTAATAGGCCTAGTATTCCTGGCGGAGCAGGCAGGAGTTCACCTTGATGTCACATAACAGCGGCAGGCTCAGGGCCGGCCTTCTCTCACTGACTCACAGTTACAAAGGACAAAGGTTTGGGGAGGGTGAACAAACCAACTTTCTTTTATCTGCCAGGTCTACTGCGAAGGGGCAGTGAGGGTGTGTGATTTTATTTAATTGTATACTGTATGTTCAGAGTTTTTCTTATACACACTCAAATATATTTTGTGACATGTAAAAGCATTGATAATCTTATTTTTCTTTGTATTGTTTGGAACAAGGATTTATTGCTGCAGGATGTTTTTGCATCGAAATCACTCAGTCAAACCAGTGATTGGCTCTGAACCTCACAGCTCATGCCAACTGCAGTTTTTATTCTTGTCATTCTAATCAAGAAGAGGAAAATTGCAACGCAAGCCAGTGGTGGCTAACGCTAGTCAGTGGTGGCTAACGCTAGCCAGTGGTGGCTAACGTTAGTCAGTGGTGGCTAACGCTAGCCAGTGGTGGCTAACGCTAGTCAGTGGTGGTAAATGACAGTAAAACGTTAATGCAC
The DNA here is from genome assembly GCF_900634415.1 of Cottoperca gobio. Classification (NCBI taxonomy): domain Eukaryota; kingdom Metazoa; phylum Chordata; class Actinopteri; order Perciformes; family Bovichtidae; genus Cottoperca; species Cottoperca gobio. Next base: position 24,453,472 of record NC_041370.1, on the reverse strand, counting down.
TCCGTCAAGCTGTCATATTCAAACTGTTACAGGCTGGTCATGTCTCCTCTGACAAAACAGTTAATGCCGGGGGCCGGTGGTCTTTCCTTCAACATCTTAGATGTATCCTTTAATCCAGTTTCCACATGGAGATTCCTTTACCCCGTCCCATGTATTAGGTATTACTCTTACTGTACAGTTAATACAGTGTGAGGAAAAAAAGAAGGTTGTGCAGACATATAATATGCGTTACATATTAAATCAAACCTCGTGGGGCCCTCAAGATTCACTGAAAAGGAGGGAGACATCCAATTTGGCTCCAGATAACTCCCTGTTGAAAAAGCGACATCAGGGGAGTCTCAAAAAACCTGCACATAAATGCAGAGAAGTTCACACACGAAAAGCAGTTTTTAAATGGAGCAGTGGGCAGCTACTATACAGCGCCTAGGGAGCAGTGTGGGAGTCCGGTGCCTTGCTCAAGGACACCGTGGCAGTGTACTTGGTCTGTTCGGGTTAGTAAGTAACTGTGGTGGAAATTCAAGGTGAATCTAATTTTGAGAGAAGAGTAAATAATAAAGTTTCAACCAAGTTGTCTTTAATGGTTTATTAATCAATTGTCAAAAGAGATTTCAAACTACTTCCGCTGAAATGGACAGAGTTCCCACAGCAACAAGTGCTGCCGAGTCTGACCAGGAACAATAGAAAACACATGTTACTTATACACACAGTGAGATTAGCACAAGGAATGGGGGGGTGCTCGGCACACCTCGTTCTGTGAATCTTCTTCCCATGGCTCATTTCAACAGGTGGAAGGAAGTGAACTGAAACCTTCTTCACAGTCAGAACATCAAAACAGGAGGCATTCTCAAGATGCAAGTATATATCGTAGATAAGGTCACGTACAACTCTCTCACAGACGAAAAACAACCGTTTCACATACAGAGAACAAGTAACGAACCTAATTCATCATGGAAATGCACTGCTCAGAGTCAATACAGGGTCAACACATTCCAGCTCAAAACATACAAACACAAGGCTTACATACAACTGCTTAAATGAGACTAAATATGATACATTTAACAGTAACCACCGACCTTAACCTTAATAATGTAATACTTAACAATGAAAATAACTAGTAATATGTAATATATTACATTATTAAGGTAGCTTTCCCAACACTGCTGGTGACATTATATACTTATGTAAAGCCTTGCTGTCTAAGCAGCTAAATAACTAAACTCCAGGTCAATATCTGCAGTACATAGCCTTTTCTCTTTTCACTGTGGACCATTTATATATGGACAGCGTTACCGTGGACTGGCTGGCATAAGGTGCTCTGGTGGATCCTGACCAAAGTAAAAGTTGGATTCCAATGTCAGGCAGTTCAACACGCACAGACCTTTTACCTCCCAAACCTCATCCACACAAGCTCTCTAGCCGTCTCACATTTCTTTATGTTTGTGTTTTAACTCATATTCTGTAACAGTAAAAGTACACACAAATCAAGTATATAGGTGGGCATTGATCATATCATATCCGACAGCAAATCTGATGTGCCACAGGCACCGGAGTGGAGTCCCATTAAGATTGTTAAGCAGGTTAAACAAACCTTGGCTACGCAATATACAATTCTCCCCTTGTATTTGCAGTCAAATCAGACACAGATAATTCCATTTATTTATTCAATTAGTTGAACTTTTAGTGCAAAAACTGGTTCAAACCATAGACTGAATATAAGAATGAAGACACTGTGACATCCCCACAAAGAAAACAGGCCAAATATAGCCATGCCCTAAAAGCATACCCTGCTATATCTCGTATTTTACTCTAAATGGGACCATTATTTACAAAATGAACATCAAGGTGTGTTGAAGAAGACTTAGAGAACTAGATTGATACCATAAAGCTCATGTTTACAGTGAGAAGTGGGGTCACTTTCTCATAGACTTGCTTGAAACCCACCCTCTCCCTCACACGGCCATTTGGTGAACGTGGTACCATAACAACATACACATTTAGAAGCCTATTGCATCATAGATCATATGATATTTTTACCAGTTCATGAGTCAGCGTGTATTGTGGTGGCTGCAGTCGCAACACATTTGTGAAGCAGGTGTTTAAATACACTTCTTTGTAAATGTGTGATGATGTGCTGATGTCCTGAGTGGCACTAAATACTTCATGCTCTTACCTCAACCTCCACTATACACTTTATAAGAGAATGAAGTAGTAACCAGGAAACAAAAGTAGTTGGACTTGAAGATCCATACCACACAAGAACTTTGCTTGTGGCTGTTGCATTAAGTCAAGTGAAGCTGATCCTTTAGTGGGCATGAGGTTTCTAATGTACGGAGAGTTCTGCAGTAACTTTGCTCGTCCTGAACTTGTCAACAATATTTCTATAAGCACATGTCAGGGATCATTGCTTTAAGACATTCTGTGGAGGAGTGCACATAGTATGTTACTGAGTTCATCTTGACTTCACCATCACCATCGTCTGTCTATCTGTCTCTCTCTCTCTCTCTCTCTCTCTCTCTCTCTCTCTCTCTCTCTCTCTCTCTCTCGTAGTCTCTCTCTGTCGCTCTCTTTCTCTTTTTCTATCTCCCACTCTCAGTCCATTTTTCTCTCTTTCTCTAACACACACCCACACGCAAGCACACACACGCACACACCTGTACACACACGCGCACTCTCTCTCTCTCTCTCTCTCTCTCTCTCTCTCTCTCTCTCTCTCTCTCTTTTTTTTTCAGTCTCTTGCTGTTTGGACAAACACTTGACCAGAGCGTCTAGCAGGCCAGACAATCGATTGCAAATGCCCATGGCTAAATCAAATTACTTCTGCTCGATTTGTAGCCGGGAACAAAAGAAAGAAGAGGAAAATATAAAACAGTGTTATTTCCAGGGTCAGTGGCTGTCTGAAGTTTTTTTTGTCTCAGTCTAGAAGGACACAAAACCGCTGAGTTGAACTTTGGCTTAGTAGAGAGGATCACTGTTGTGGTGTCTGGTGGTTCACCCGAACTTATCAGTGAGCGCTGGGTGTTATATATAATCATATGTCATTTCTCTAATGAAAACTAAAAATGCTCGAGTCTCAACTTGCAGTCGGGTGACTCTTTTTATGCTTTCCTCAGAGCCTACTACTATAGCAACACAATTAGCAACTTATTCAGATCATCAGGAAAAATGCAAGAAATATGTTGAAATATATTCTGTTTGAGATGCTATTAATTCATTCATTAGTTTTCCCGGGAGATTGTACCCGGTGCAGAGAGAATTGTATAGTGAAAAGCCAATAGGGATCCAATCTAAATCAATATTTACTTAAGAATAATAAGTTAAAGCAGAAAAGCTGTCTGTTGTCTCTGGGAAAATATATATTTTATGTAATATATAAAATGACCAATTATAATATTCAAACTTTTAACTATTAATTTGCTAAATTAATAGGCAAACAGAAAAACAAGGTGTTTCCTTAGAAGTGACTTAATAATAACTATTTAATTTGACACATTTATAATCGGAGAATGCAAATATATTTTTAAACAATAGCACAGACAGTTGGTAATAACGTTAAGCAATGACAGAGTGACAGTGAGACAGCATGGACAGTACCAGTACCCTGAATATGAAGCTGCTAAATGGAGTTCAACCATCACTCATTTGATTATTTAGACCTACTGTGACACGCCAACATGTCTTCATAAAGGCCTGTTGGATTTATGATTTTGCATGTTTAGCTGACATATTGTGCAAAAAGGTTTTAGATGATGATAATAATTTATTCTATATATTAGTTTGATGTGTATCCATATATGTTCTCTATGGTAATTATCAAATGACAAATTCACAGCCCTGTGAAACACAGTGTTACCTCTTTCAATCTTTAAACCGTTGACTGATTTTTTCTTTTTTACCCATTTTCTTGCATTTTTGATTGTCCTTGTTATCATATTGTATCATCATTATTCTAGTCCATATTGTGCCTCTTCGCCTTCCTCTCCAGTCTTCTCCGTCCTGTCTACGCCCCTCACCTCTGCCTCCAGGGCCACTTTGACAAGACATGATGCAGGTGTCAGGCTGCAGATACTAAGCTATCCATTTCTCTGTCTAATGGAGTTACGGCTGGCCTCTGTTGACCCTTAAACAGTTTGCGGTGGAGGAGGCGACCACCGGCGGCCACATTAGTGTGACATTCTCTCCTTGCCGCCTGTTTGTTCTCTGCTAGCTGATCTCATTTCAAGGTGAAATGCGGGATTTGACAAAGACGGACCTTTAATGCAGGCGACTGATTGATTTGCGGGGAGATCTGGAGGTGAGTTTGTCTATGTGCGTCTTTGGGCAGAGCTGGGGTTTCCATCCTGGTTTCAGCCTCAGGGCTCAGCCTTATAGCCCCCCAGCTCTATCTCCTCCTCTTTGATCTCTAGCTGCTTTATTTTCTCAGCCAGTTCCAGTTGGATCCATAAAGGTAGTTTGAAGTTGCTGCATCATGGCTGGGCTTGCATCATAGAAGAATATGTAGCAGTTGCTTTGTTTGAGTCATCAAATGATTTTTTGTCAGAATTTAAGGAAAGATCAAGTCTTCCTGAAGAACATTCAAAAAGTGTTACACTATTGATCTCTTCAAACCAGAAGAAGAGCACAGTATTGACATCTTCTGCAAAGGTCATGAGCAGCTTAAATCTTCCAGGGTCCACGATAAAGCCAACCATGTCCACTGGGGTGTGAAGGAGCCTTTGAGCAGAAACAAATTGGAATGTAAGAGTAAGAATCCTAAATGTTGGTCTCTGTAAAGATGTGGGAACAAAAGTCTCCGATGTTGTTGGGTTAGCCTAAGTCTTATTTTATTTTCCCATGACCGGACGTCAACGCAGAAGCAGGTTGTGTAGTGGAATAGATTTAGCTATATAACCCTAGCTGGGTTAGCATAGCTCCCATCTTGGCGCTCCTCCCTCTTCTCCCTCTCCCCATCCATTTGGTCTGGCTAGGTGGTCGGAAGATGCCGCGGACGGAAGTCATCTCAAGGCATCCAATCCCCACGCTATCGTCTCCAATATTGATGAATGTATCTTAGTAATAGACAACAGACTAAAACAAAAATGTAGCAAAGTTATTGTAACTACTGGCCCTGCCTCTTCATGCCTGCCTGATTGTACTTCTTTTCACAACTGACTCCTTTTTAAACAATTTTGACATTTTTCCGGAACTCGGCTTTAAACTTTGTGATCACAATGCTGTTATTACTGATGCAGATGGAGACTGTCTTCAGCAAAAGATTAACACAGAATCTTTGTTTATGTTTTCCAAACGGATGATGTGAATAATGACTATTAACTGAATAGTTGTTACAATTATTGTAGCACCAGGATGAGTCAATGCGTCAACAAAGCATATGACTTCTATACATGAGCCAACAGTTAATGCTGGTGTCCTTTACCATGACTGCAGTATTTCCGAAACCCTTACCCAAGTATTTATAGTTTACCAAACCTAACCAATTGGTGGGAGATCAGGAAAATTTTATTTTAGCTGAAGTCACCGACTAAGTGCCATGCTGACATTCAGAATGACTAAATATCAAAAAATGCCAGCGTAATTTGTGATGAGGAGGCAATTCAAAAATGATCTATTTTGTCTTAGATTGCAGGACTTGAAAAACGTGAAACGTGGCAAAAATAATATCTTTGGAATTATGCTTACACTGTATTATTACGGTTACAAAAATATATGAAAATAACCACTTTCATATTGCATCAATGATATTATATTGCTATAATGACTTTACACTCCAAATTGTAACCAGTCCGGCACAGATTGTGTTTATTCTGTTTGGCTGTGAATTCATTTGAAGGTGAAGCACACTGCTGCCTATCAGCCCATCTGACTCCTTGTGATGAGATGCTTCACCTTCCGCTGCAGTGTCAGGGAATAAGGAAAAGTCTCAAAGAGATGGAAACAAGATTCACCAACCGATCAACAAAGTGCTTTAAAAATTACAAATAAAAGGCCTGACATTCAGATTTCATGTTTGTCTCTTACCTGCAGATTCAGCTCTTGCAGAGTCAGTCTGGAGCTGCAGAATGGCCTGCTGCTAATTGTGTTATTTCTGGACAGTTGAGGCTTTATCCTTGCAGGGCTTCAGCAGTTGCCATCTTCTGCAACTGTATATTCTCTCTACAATTTCTCCCTCATTCGCCTCTTCCATAATAACCATTACATTTTCTGTTAAAATGCCTTCCCTCCTCCAGTCTAATTATCACCAACCCGTTCCCTCTCTCTACATAATGGATGCGAGGAAACATTAAGAGCTCCTGTGCAGAAATTAGCGCTTGACCCGCAGCCTCCGAACTGAGATAATGTCTGTACGCTTACAGTAGAGGAAAAAAAATCGGGGAGTGGGTGTGCTGGTGGGAAAGGGGGGTTTGGGGTGGAAGACTGTGATCTCTTCCTTTGCCTTTTAAGTGCTGAGGGAATTGAGAGATAGTCTAACTCAAAAAGCGTGGTGTGTATAATCCAGACAGAACGAGATAGGCGACGCAGAGACACTGAGAAGGGATGGGATCAAGAGGGTAGGCGAGAAGAAAAAGCTGCTCTCATCATCCCTCTCTCTCACCGTTTAGCTACCGTCATTACTGCAAAATGTCTGTCTTCTTCGTCCTCCCAGCATCCAAAAACACTTTTCCAGTGCTCAGATAGCTACTGCAATGGAAACTGGGCTGTTTCATATTGAGAGGAGGCATACAGAGAAGAAGAGGAAAGAAAAAGGAAGGCATTTACCAGTGGTACAGCTTCCAAACACAGCACCAGAAGGTTGTGAGTTCAATACCAGGCTGCCACCATTGTGCCCCTGAGCAAGGCTCTGGATAAGAGCATCTGCTAAATGACCTGTAATGTAATGTAATGTATATAGTGAAAAATGGCTAATATCCCAGTTGACATATTTAAAATGATTAACAGTCCAAAAGCTCAGGATATTCAGCTTACCACTGTAGAATACTAAGTAAACTAGCAAATATTCTAATTAAAATTGAAGTTATATCTGTATAAATGATTGAACAGAGCAAACAACACAGTGATGAGCTTTCTATTCTTCCACAGCTCTCTCACCAAATGCACAACCTTGATATTTGATGAAGCATATCATTTGAACTGAGCGTCCTGCAGTGCAGCTGGTCAACCCACAACTTTGTGCTTTTCTGATGGATAATAATTTCCTTTATCTACACCAGCCATTTTGCTAAATATACTGTCTTTCATGGGTTTTGACAACTCTGCTTAAATTCTATTAGAGTTCAGACTGTTGTTGCCGATGGTTTCAAGTTAAGTCTACAATTGGTTGATATAGGTGTCCCACAGGGATACATATTAGGCCCCCAGCAATTTACTCTCTCTCTCTCTCTCTCTCTCTCTCTCTCTCTCTCTCTCTCTCTCTCTCTCTATATATATATATATATATATATATATATATATATATATATATATATATATATTATAAAACAGACATGTCAAATCAAGCAATCTGATTGGTTCTTAGCCGTGATATAATGAGCGTATATCACGTGTAGAATTGTAGTTACTTTTCACAAAGTCAGTATCCCTCCGCGTCTGAGAAAAAGCTACACCTTACAGCTGTTAAATTACGTCCGTTAGTTAATTGATTAAGTACAATTACACACCCATTTGAATTAAATCCGCTGTGTGTGTATTCGTTCAGAACAAAGGGGCTGTTTCGCGGGCTTCCGGGAGCGCCGTAAGTGAAGTTACCGTAATGAATTGATATATGATGTGAAGCGCAGAGTCTCAGCTTTCAGAAACCGTTGAAATCTTTTCGATTGTGCAAACTATGACATAATTACGGTAATCCAAAATTTTGCTTGCAATCGCCGACACATTCGGTTTTAAAGGGAAACAAATTTACAAAGCTTTACTCTGGAGGAGTGGATTGATCAGTGCCTATCTCCAGAGAAAGAAGCCCCTAAAAGACGACATGCAGAGCTACGTGAAGAGCAGGTAGACCAAATAATCATCAACGTTGTCTGTCTAATATGTTCGCTAACTGTTAGTGTTGTTGCATAGCAACCACCTTGCACTATGTTTTGTGCAGAAGGCAACGGAGGGACTATTTAAATTGGAGTGTGTATTTTTCTTTCATATTGCCACACTTGGTAACCGTTTTATAAAAGCAATAGGTCACTTCAGACCGTGATCGGGCCGAACCATGCCCTTTAACTGTGATATAATGACCATATACCATGGCCTGTCGTGAGCTATTGCTTAAATATATATATATATATATATATATATATATATATATATATATATATATATATATATATATATATATATATATATTTCATAAGCGGATTAGAGGTTTTTAATGACGCAACATTAGAGACAAGAAAATGCTAATTTTGTGAAGAAGTTTGTCTTCCAATTCCAGAAGTATATAACTATCTCGAACCTACTGAGACTTGAAAAAAATGACTGAAGTAATCACAAAGATTGGGGAACCAGGTTAGAAAACTAGTAATTTGACTATTGTTATTGGATAACATCCTTGTAGGATGGGTAATGCTCTACATAATGGTCTTCAATTTATTTTTCTCCAGGCACAAATTGTGTGCCCTTGACCGTTTGGTATGAAAGATGCTTTAGAGTCTTGTCAGTAGGCTAAACATCTACAGCTTGTCTAAAGACACAGGGTCATTACAATCAAAATGCTTCATCCTTTGGGTGAGAGGGTTATAAAAAGGAAAGTGCATATTTCTCCGATTTGGCTATGGGCACAAGGTACTTATCTTGGCATAATGATGTTCCATTATTCTAATATGATGGAGCTGGAGGCTTTGGATTCAGCAGGAAGTCTTATTAGCATAGCATTGGCCGCAGGACATTTGCCTCATACTTGTTTAAAGGTAATGAAGAATCATCTGAGAGAGTGCGTGCTGCGATCAGGCTGCCATCTGTTACCTGCTAACACTGCTCACCTTGACAATGAGGAAAAATCTGGAAACACTACACAGCCACACCGAGCTGTGTTCATACATGAGTACTTGTTTTGCAAATGATCTATTATCTGTTTGAAAAACGGCAGACATTCGGTTCACTCTGCACCGCTTTTTTGTGGCTAATAGTGACTTTTGGAATCATATTAAGATAACATTTGAGCATTTTGATGTCAACGCATCACACCTGAAGCATTTAGATCTTTAGGGGACACAGTAACTTTCCAATCTTTATAAGAAAAATACAATTCCCTTATAATGTAAATAATTAATTGAATAAATCTAGATACACTATTTATTTGGTTTTTAGACATCATCCGTTACTTTATGGTTGAACCTGAGCCATTCTCCCTACAGCAGTAGGGATTTGTTCTTAGCATGAAAAGACTCTGATAAACCAATTGTGCATCACCTGCCATGTGCCAAATGACAGATACACTTAGTGACTAGCTGATGTACAAAGTATAACATCTACTGCCTGATTTTTTTCCCCAGTAGTAACAAATGAGATTGAAACTTGGATTTACATTTATCAGGTGGGCATGACAATGACCATGGTTAGGATACAATTATTGCCCTTTGTCTATTGTGAGTGTAAGCAATTGTTCTTTAACATTGAGCCATAACGACATAATAAGTGGGCAATTTATAAGGGCTTTCTATGTTTAATGTTGTTTTGGAGTTAATATGGCTGCTCATCAATTAATGCAGAATTAAGACTAAACGACTAATGCCCAATTTGTAGCCTTATAGTTGTGTTGGTTGGAATGAATAATGTACTGATAATTTTTTCAGAGAGACTTACCAGTGCATAGTGGGTCTAAAGATGTAGTTTATGCTAAGGGTGGTGCAAGAGGTAGGGATGCAAGATTAGTATCAGAGTTGATCGGTACCTTTGACACAGCCAATCCACATTGGTGCATCCCCATTAAAGTGTCAACACCTCTGGTTAAATGTGTGGTGGTGTTATGTTCTCTATAAAAAGGTGTATCCCCTTGAGAGCATAAATGTGCACATGATAGTTTATGAGGTAATCTGTGCAACATTGTCATTTTTGCCTGTTGGTGAAACGGGAGAAAATTACAGGGGTCACAAACACATTAGGGTTGATCCTCCTGGGGGGAATGATTCAGAAAATAAATGATTATCATCCATTTGTTTTGGAGATGCTTTGTCATGGGCCAAAGTTTTGGTTAATGATAAATGTTAGCCTGGTGGTGGCATTGGAGGAAAAGTCAGGGGATCACAAAAATGTCTTGGCAATCTTGGCATTAGTTCTCATGATATTATAATTTGACTTTCATCATTGGGAGAAAAATAAAACAAAATTTCCCAACAAACAAAAAAACAAAAACAGATGTTGCTTATTTGTGACTTAGAGCCTTTTATTTTATACAGATGTGTTACTGTGCATGAACATCAGTGAGAGATAATCAGCCTACTTACTGAATGTCGTCACTGATTTTCTGATCGTGTTGTCCTCTGATTGGATTCATTTCCATTGTGGCCTGTTAGATGTCTATTGATGAAAATGCAAAGGACCATATTTCTTTTTCCCTGCTGCTTCTTGATAATGCACCATGGGCTGAAACTGGGTTTGCTGCTCAAAATGTTCTCTGGATTTGTTTCCATTGCTTCAGCAATATTGCATACAAAGAGCTCATCTAAATAATTATGGATTGCATTTTGTTTTTCTGGGAGACAGGCATTTTCATATTGGAAAAACAGCAATGTAATAATCATTATTCATTATTATTGCACTGAATATAATTGTTGAGTTAAAATAATGAGAGGAAGTGAGGAAAGCCTGAAATATTCTATAGTCTATAGGGCTCTTACTGGGACTTGGCCAGTGGTCTATTGTTTGTGTTTTTACATTTCAGAGGAAACTCCCAATCTGTCTTAAAGTGTGAGATGAACAAATATGAAAAGAATTATCTCTCATATGTTAATGGTCACAAGATTTTGTGTGTGGTTCACAAAAATCTATTCCGGCCACAACACAGGGGGAAGAAATTGATTCCCCAGTGTTTGTTTCATTTGTGATCGACAAACCCCAAAGACAATAGGGGAAATCATTTCTATGGGGGAATAGTTACTTGGTTGGTAGTTTTAGATTTTGTTGCTTTTTTTGCGCTGTATTCATCCTTGGTGTGTTGTTATGGTAGATCCAATTAAACTTGCTGCAGACATTTACAAAAATGAAATCAATAACATATTGAGTGTAAATTCTACCCTACTCTATTTTGGTCTTCCTTTCAAACATGGCTGCACGCACACACACGCACACACACACACACACACACACACACACACACACACACACACACACAGATCAGTGAGACTGTTAGTTAACAGAAGGCTGGTATCGGGGCAGTGAGGTGGTGAATATTGATGCCAGTGGTATTGATTGAGGACCTGTAGGGTTTGTCTTCTTTTATCCAGCGAGCCTTCTGCCTGTCCAGCATACTTTATAGAGCATCTTGTCTATGCCTGGCTGCACATTATGAGAGGAACGGAGCAGGCCCATTAACAGAGCTGAAGAAACACACTTATTATATACACAGCACAGTTAAATCATGGAAAGACACTGCGGAACACTGATGTTACTGCATATAATGAGACACAACTGGCTCACTCCTCATAATATAGACCCTAGCTCAGACAGATACTATATCAAATTCTTTGTAACCACACGTAACCACTATACAACCACACAGTAATACAGCAATCTCCCAGAAATGATTAATACATGCAATGCAAACACTGGGGGAAGGCTTGTACCTGCCCAGCAACTCAGTCACTACACAGTAACTACTAGCAGCATGGCTCAATGGATGGTAATGTTGCTGCGAATAGTCCAATAGTCCACTTTGGTCCAATACCTGGTCTGTTGAAAGGCTTGATAATCCAATTAATCTTCCACCCAAGAGGTTATGTGAGTCCCTTCTTCCCTTCGTCCACTCAAATTGTAGTTGTCTGTAGGCAACATACAAAAGCTAATAGCTGGATTAGCATTAACTGTGCTGGACACATCAATGATCCCAATCACCTATTGGTTCCACTGTGATCTGTGTTGGACTGTGGGGGTTTTCAAGGTCATATTAAGAGCTACAACTCCAATCTATGTCATCCATTTCCCCTTTTGAAGGTTTTATCTGGTGCTGTCAGTGTTGCATTAAAATGGGAACTAACAGCTGGTTTAATACAGAACAATTATGATTTAGAGACACACACAGTAGTTTCTGTCCATGCTACTGTACTTTTCAGTATTTTAGAACTGCTCCATTGTGAAGTGCTGTTTGTGGTGCTGTGGGTTGGAAGCCTTTAGATATTTGAAGCCTTATATAACAGCACCATTCAACATTAAGTGGTACTTATTCAGATTAGTGCAGCGCTCAGCTGAATCACCTGTTTTCACAACACCGGTAACCGCTGAGTGGAGAGCATGTGGGTTTTGCCAAACAGGTGTTGCATTATCTACCAATTTGCGATTTAGATTATTTGTGATCTTAATGGCCATGAAACACCCTTTAGCATTTGTGTAGATGTTTGTCTGAGTAAGAAATTAAGTGTTTGTGTGGGCCAAATAAAGATTTAAATACAATGTCAATCATCTAAGTATTCACTGGCAATTAGAGTTCATAAGAGAAACTCATTAAAACAATATTTGCACCTGTATAATGATACATTTTAAAGTTTGAACATAACGCAAACTTTTAATGGATTTCTTGTTTTAGATTTGTTGTAATCAAGTCATATAATGGTTTTAATAACACCACTGATGGTTGCCGTGGTCCAAACATCAAACCTCTGTAATCTAGGAGCCAATCAAATATGCAGAAAAAAACTTGCAAATCCACATACCAGGTAGAATGCCTTGTAGTTTATAGCATTGTGCTAATTTGACCCTTTATCTTGCACTGTTACAAAAAATACTAATCTGAGATCTAGAAAATCAAGCCATAATATTTTAATATTACGGGACCAGTAGCTCCGAGTCTACTCTCGCTTCCACAACTTTGCTCTGTTTAGGAATACCTTCCTACTCCAGGATGCTAACCCTGTGCACGCAAAAGACTCTGGAATTAAAGAATAGCAGTGGTCACAAGAGGTGTTAGTTGCCAAAACTCTGCAGTCAACTCTAATCTCTCTCATTGTTACTATATGTGCTCACAAGGTGGTCAACAGCTTCCAGACACCTGAAGCAGTGGTCCCTCCCCTGGACCCCCTGATTGAATGCTCCCCATTACATTGCACTTCTCGTGTTTCAATCATCAATTCCATTTTTTCCCCCAAATGTTGTCAGGCAAGCGAGGCGGTGTCTGTGTTTGGCAGGGGGATATAATTAGGATGATGAGTAGTTATTGGGTTGACGGATCTCTCGGCAGTCCCAGCCCATTGTATTAGGATGAGTTTGAGTGAAAGGAGTTAATCGGAGAGCATGTTCCGATCGTCATTGACACCTCAAACCTCATTAACATGCAGCCTGCGCGATGCAGGAAGGTGGGCAGGAGAGGTGGGCAGGAGAGGTGGGCACCTGGTGTAAGGACACACTCTAACTGTCAGTACAAGATGTAACAGACAATTCCTCTGTATTCATCTGCTCTCAGATTTACGGAACATACCATTCGCGGTGGTAGGAGGTCATGGGGTATTGTTTGTTCTGACATCTTCTGATTGGTTTTGCTTCTGGAAATATTACCAACTTTCTTGGAATATACATTGATGATGCTTGTAATTACAGTTAATATTTAATTCTGCACTAGGCATCATTAGTAAAGAGCAAATGGCAGTGTGTCTAAATGTGGATGTAGGAGTGCAATAACAAAAAAGCATCCCATCTCCTTTATTATAGATGCCTAGAATGTGCTGTATTTATCCAATAACTCTGCTTTTGGTTTGGTCATAGGAAATTGTCTCCACACAGGAATTGATTCTTTTAATGAATGAAATTGTTCAAAACATTGACAATTATTCACAGTCATTTTGCTGTTCGATCTGGGCTGGTGCATTTTCTGTAATCCGGTTTCACTTCTGGGAAAGCAATATATTTCTAGAAAGTGCATCCTCGAGGCAACCATATCTTTTGTTTTGTACACATTTCGTAACTAAACCATGTCCGACTGTCTCCTGTTGTGTTCTTGTGTGTTTGTGCATGTGCGACTCATATCTGATTTACCGAGGAGAGAAGAGACACGCGTGCATAAGGCTGAAAACTCAGCGTTCCGCAAACCCTCGCTGGGGAAAATCACTTACACAAGCATGTTTTCTTGGATATTAAGTATTGAAGACATTTATATTCTTCACTCAACCTTCATCACCGCCTCACACTCCCTCCCTCATCACAACATGCTCTTTGTTTTTTCACCTTCCCTCTTTTGTATATCGTCAAAAAGGAGAAGCACATGTCTGTTCCTCTGCTGAAGGGACTGTTTAGCTCCACAAGAACAAAGAGCAGCAGTCTTGTCTGCGTTGTGTCACACAACTCTTATGTCGGTTATTTTTACCTCCTCTATTTATAATCTTTCCTGTGTCCTACATATGTCTTAGACAACTCTGCTGGGAGGTCTTTGTCACTAAAATAAGCCTGTTGCTCTCTTTCTGTCCAAACCTTGTGATTAGGTCAAAGAACACAGCACCGAAAGGATTAATAACAATATTTCTCATTCTTTCATTTGTTTAATGGAAGACCTACAAAGCCGCTTTGATTAGTTTTGATGCAACGATTGATGAGTGGCTGATTAAATGAATTAATTAAACCAAAACACAATTGGCCAATAACAGAAAGGAGACTTCTTTTGCTTTTGATGTTTTTGTTGAACCTGTAAATCCTACCTGCCTGCAAGGTGTGTGTGTGTGTGTGTGTGTGTTTACTGTCCCTTACAATACAACCTTTCTGGACAAAACAAATAACATGCGGATCGTTTGCCTTTCTTCAAGCAATACAAGTAGATCTTATCATTTGATCATAACGATCCAAACAGTTCATCGTCTTGGGACCAATAGTGATCCACACACCATTAGTTGGCCGTCCTGTTCTTAACGTTACTGTCCAAAGCAAGAAAACAACCGCAAGAATCCCAATCTTAGGGGTAGTCATGCAGTGTGTATGTCCAGGACTGTTATTGTGAAAGGGAGAATGCAACCCCTGAAAAACAAACATTTCGACTTGCACAAAATGGGGGCTCTGTCCAAAAACAGCTGGTTAACTAGTTCATACGGCATGATTTGTGTGTTTTGTTAATATCCGTACAGAGGAGAAGAGCCACTACGGTGTGGTCAAAGTGTGAGTGGATTGTGCCTGGCTGCTGCCTGCTTTCTTTGCCTCCATTCAGCTGGTGGCCCTGTCCCTATGCTTTGTATCTCCATTGTTAACCCCCCCCCCCCCCCGCCTATATCTGCTTCCACAAGGAGCTCCTGCACCGTCTGCCTGCAGGCTTGGCTGGCTCTGATTATACTACCTGTAGATATTCATGTCACATTTTCCTCACACTCAGCCTTTTGAGGCGTCTACATCTCACACTGAAAGTGAGAAATATTCCCACCATATTCCCACCTCTAGCAATATAATGTTTACACCCCGCTTACAGCTTTGCACACCCTCTGTTTGGGAAGGGTGTGTGCGTCCGACCAAAGTGTTAATTTGGCTTTTAAGAAAAACACTGAGTGTTTTCGTACACACAGAGCTGCGTGTGTGTGTGAGTGTGCATGAAAGCGAGGCGGTTGGAGTGTGGAGGGTCCATGTGGTGGTGTAATGGAAGGCAGTGGTGGTGTTAGTGTGGAGTGTGCGTGGGAATACTACGTCGGACCCCAGCAGGTGTTGTTGTTGAGCTGATCCTGTCTGTCTGTGGGCTGTGTGGGAGGATCATCATATCAAGACGGCTTCTCTGATGAGGGAGTACAGTTTCTGTGCCCACCTCCTATTATCCAGGTGTAGCTAAATATTCTTATGCAAATTATTTATGCATTTCATTTTAAAATCTAACTGGATATGGCATAGCAATTTAAATGAATAGTGACACTATGGTTTTGTATCAAACACAGAGAGAAGTTACCAAACTTGCTGATCTCTGTGAGCTGATGCAGGTCGCAGGGTTGGAGCCACCAGTGTCATGTTCACCATATCTTTGGGGGAATATGGATGTTTTAGGGAGCAGCAGCCGGTTGCATTAGGGTTACATAGCTTAGATTGATTGTAGTGTGTACGCTATACTGTAAAATGTTATTCAGTTAGTTTGAAAGACTTAACGAAACATTGAAATATATTATTGAAGAAGGAGAAATAATTTGTGTTGAAATGACGGCAAAGATAACAATAAATTATAATTAGTTCATTGTACTTTTTATTACACTACATTTATTTTAAAGCTATAGTTACTCATTGCATTTTGGATAAAACATATATATTTTATAATTAATATCAAATATTAATGCATCAGTAATAATATCCTTTAATATATGATAAATACAATAATCTGAATAAGGGCATTTTGCTTAGTAAATCATTTTAGCCGACTTTTGATACTTTTATAAATAATATTTTTTGTTTCTAATATTTATATACTTTTACTTAATTATTGTTTTGTGGAGATTGGGTGTACTATATTGAATGAGTTCTACATTGAACTCAATAACAGCTGTAAGAATGCAGAAACATAAAACGAGTCCATGAGCCTGTTGCCCCAGTGCATGCTGGGATGTTTCCCTAATTGCAGAAAGCGAGATTACATCCACCGTAGTATTGTCACATATGAAAGGTGTCCTGGTTATATTCCAGCAATGGGAAGTTTTGCTAAATTGTTAGGTGACGTAGCAACTATATCTGTTGGTTATGTTAGCACTTAGATATCCTCTGCAGAGCTGCAGGTGCGTTTCAAGCTGCCCACGATCGAAGCTTGCCAGAGGGTTCTGCTAAAAAAAAAAATGAATGATGAAAGGTGTGCTGGAGAAGAAACAACCTTGTCTCCTTGTTCTGTGACGTGTATTTGAGTGAAGGAAGCACTTTAATTATGCATTATATAGTCATAGGGAGCTGGTTGTGGTGTAGGAAATATACGGCTTGGGATTCTGAGACATGACTTTATATCCATCATTCAGTTACTTATTACCAAGTGACAGATTGTGTTTTAGCTTAATGATTCAAAATGAATGTGGCAATGATTTATTAATGTGAAAATGCTACTGACTGCACCCTAAACAGATGACATTTCCAAAAGTATGATTTTCAAGGGGAAATGTGTTCGTATCCTTAATAGTTTAAAATCTGTTTTCAGAGGCTTTTCCAGCCTAAGTGTGATAACAGGGCAAACATCAAGTAAACATTGAGTACATTTCCACACATACTGTTGTTGTGATAGTCAGGTGTTGTCGCGACTCTGTCTTGGTGGATTAGCACTATAATATGACAAGTAAATACTCCCTAAACCAACACCATCATCATTATCAGAGCCCAGAAATAAACAACAGCAACAAACCATTAAGCCACACACACACACACACACACACACACACACACACACACACACACACACACACACACACACACACACACTGCACGTATACCCAGTTGCGTGGCAGCTGGCTCCGTGTCCCAGCTAAATGCAGCTAGAGGTACAAGTTCCCTCAAACAGGGAACAATTTCCTCTAACTGAATGGTAATGTTTGAAATAAATAAGCTACATTATGCATAAAAGGGAAAATGATTACCTGCTTTTAAAAGCCTTTATGAATATTTATAAATTGTTTCTGTCACCACTTATTTCCCTTTGGATTTTGGATATCCAGTCAGGAGCAGCTAATAGAAAGGCTCATGTTCCCTCTCACTGTTTCGACATGAAGCCGACTTGCACGTTAATGCTTTGGCTTAACATTTAATTTAAATCTTACCTTTGATTGCTGATTGAATTTTAATTTCTCTTTATGTGTGCTTTTATGCCTTTTGTGTGCTTTTACATGTGAGCCTGACGTGCGTCTGTGTGTCTTTTATGTTTTAAAGGATCCTGCAGGCATGCATTTCAGTCCCTGTAGCTGTGATTGTCAGGGTTAGTTAAAGGCTGAGGGTCCAATGTTCCCGTGGCTTTAAGGACAGTGTGATCTGGCAGTGGAGGGATGAAAAGATAGAGGTAACTCTTCCACCCATCTGAGGGGATTTTCCCTTCAAGGGCCTCATCACGATCTTTCCAAATGAAACCATTATCTCAACATTTCTGCCCCAGGGTCTCTCACTCTGACTATTGTTCTCTTTCTTTCTTTTGCACACACGTTCACACCATATCATCTATGCTCCCCTGAACGTTTTTCTCTATCAGAGCTGTATTTTGGAGATGTGAAGGGAAGACGGAAGATGGAAGGTGACAGCTGCAAAGAGATGGTGGATGGTGGTAATAGAGAAAGGGGAGTAAAAGGTTGGAGGTGTCAGGGGAGGAGGAACCAGCAGGGAGGGAAGTGTCAGAGATGAAGGAAACGGTGGTGCAGCGTGTGTGGATGTGTGTTTGTGTGTGTACACCTGTGTGTGTGACTGTGGAAGACTCCTAATTCATCCAGGGAAAGCTGAGATTTGGTTTGCTTGTCATAACAGATGCCTCAGCCTGCCCAGAGGGAAAGCTGTTCTCCACCTGCCGTGATTCAGTTTGAAATGTCTCTTAATGTATTAGTCGACCATAATGGATCCCATGGCTCATACCTGCAGACATGCCTGCCTTTTATCTCCACACACACACACACGCACACACTGCAGCCACCCACTAACCCCCAAAGGAAGAACCAGGGTAAAAAAGGAGGAAAAGAGACGACAGAGTGAATGAGAGAGGGCAGTGATCATGATGGTAACGGTGAATAATGGCATGGCCGCAGGACTGAAACAAATCACCTGTAGATGATTTTATTATGTGCAGCCACAGAGGAGCTTTTCACCACCGCCTGCTGCTGTGAAGCTTGCTGAGAAGCTGCTCACTCAGGACACAACCAATGAAATGAGAATTTAATTATGTTTATCAATGTGTTCTAGACATTAGTGCAGGGAAATACTTCTTTGTTGATTAGATCCTATTGAGAAAGCATCTTGATGGGGTGAATCTGAAGGTGGTCAGGGTCTGTTGTGGTTGGGATGTCTGAATGAACTCTATCTAAGTCTGCCGGGTTGATAATGATTTCCTTTTAACTATATAAGTAAAAAAAAAATTTTTTTTAATTGGATTGTTAAATTAAAGAGTGTAATTAAATGAACTATTTATTTAACATATTTTAAAAAAGGAAAACACTTTTCCCACCATGGGACCAAGACAATTCACAGTTAAATAAAAATGGGGAATACATTTAAAAGATTATGCAAAAAAAAGCACAAATGACTTTTTACACAAAAAGAAAACGACAAGAGATACAACCAGATCAGTAACAGTTTAAATATGTCCTAAGATACATAAACTATACTCTATAGACTACAGGGATGTCATAAAAGAGCAAATATAACCTAAAATAAAAACATGTATAAAAGAACAGAAACAAAGGACAATGTAAAGATCATTAAACAATACAGTATTTTGACTGAAAAACATTATTTATTTTCAGATTCTATAGACAGAACTGTGTTTTTTCCAAAACAATGATTCAAAATAATAATCTGGATAGTATGTTTGTATTTATATGGCAATGCATGGTATGTCAAAACCATGTAAGGTGATACAGAAAAATAAGAGTTTCAAGAATTAGTATCAGATAAGACATCAGTGTTAAGGTAAGCAGTGTGATTGAGGATGAAAAGGGTGAACTGCAAGTTAAAACAAGATGTCTGCA
Organism: Cottoperca gobio; assembly: GCF_900634415.1. NCBI lineage: Eukaryota > Metazoa > Chordata > Actinopteri > Perciformes > Bovichtidae > Cottoperca > Cottoperca gobio. Next base: position 24,433,697 of record NC_041370.1, on the reverse strand, counting down.
TAAAGAAATAAAGAGCAGACTTTCTCTAACACTCAAATACACATAACACTTAAATACACACCCCAAACATGATATTAAATATTAGAAGTTTTGTGTCATTCCAGCAGAATAATTGTGGCTATCAACGTTTCAAAAGTCCTCCAATACGTGGTTGTATAAGCAGCCACGGTCCGTGATTGGAGCATGTTTGTATCTGGAACTGGAGAGATAATATCTGCACTCAGAGAACCTGGGTTACGCATCTAACCTTTTTGTTCTCTAATGTGCCGACACTATCTCTCCAACCTACGTATTCCAGATGTACTGGAACTGCAGGACACACTATGAGGAAACCATGCTCACAACTCCAGCTGCTCCAGTGGAAGCATGAAATGGCAGTTGACTTCGAGTGAGACGTCACCACCAGATCGCTCCCTCACGGGCTCAGATAAAGGAAAAGCAGTGTGCCTGCCAGGTTGCAAAGCTGGCTTTGAAAGCACTAAACAAAAAGAACCAAAAGAAATTCTAAATGTTCGTACAGTGTATCTGGAAAATGTTGACTGACGACGTATTTAATTAGTATTAGCACAATGTCAGCTTGGAGCCACTAAATCATGATTTCACGGTTAGTTGTTTAGTTTTGTCACTATGTCTCCCTAACCTCCCTAAAGTGTTTCTGTAACCACACATGGGATGCAGAACACAGACCCCGAAGTATTGCGTGCTATACTGTATATCTATCTGACCACTCCTTCTCAAGAGCATTACAGAATTACACTTCCTGGTTTACAAAAACACGCCAACATAAACATGGTCAAGTGCCTCACTCACTTTGTTACCAGATGCTTTTCTATATTTTGTTTTCCACTGTATATAATTCGGCCTCAGTGTAGGTAGGATTCTCAGCTGATTGCCATAGCGACACCGCATGAAACTGCCGCTACATCTTCAAGGCGACACTCGATGAATCCTGTCACTGTCAACCAAACAGAGGAAAGTGTGCACTTGTACAGCGTAGTGTCAGCATAGTGTATGCTATTTTCTTTAATCTGGGTCGAGTAATTAAAAAGCTTGTGGGAGCTTGGCTTTTTTTAAGGGTGAGGGTTTGTGCAGGATGTCCTGCAAGTGACAATTCTAGTGACACTTCTTGTTGATCAACCAGTGGTCTGCTGTGTTCTAACTCCACATTCTACTAGTATCTGGTGGACAATGTTGTTTTCTTTTACCCATGATTGTTTCCTAACCTAGTATTTATTTTCTTCTTTCCCTAACTTTAACAATGTTGTTTATGCACATTAAACAGTAGAAGATAACAACATGGTGACATGAAACAATGTGTAAAGGTCGTATGTTTTAGAAAGTGTTGACAGATTTCAGAGGGCAATGAGAAACAATGTATTGTGTGGTTGGCAAGCTGTAAAGAAAGGAGGAGAGGCCAATGGAACAATCACAAACGTGTTTATCCTTTGAAGATAGAGGGCACAGGAAGCAAGCAATTGGACATATGGTGATAATTCAGAGAAATATTAACGCTGACAAAACCACTGGTATTTCAGTTAAAATGCTCTAAAAGCCCCATACACCTCTTGCTTTATTGATTCTATGCTTGGCTACACAGGTTGCAGTGAAGAAAGGGTTTACTCTCACCCCCATTTGGTTCTGTGTGGCGGATCAAATGGAACAAGTTCATTACAGAGACCAGGCGGATCGTTCCGCTGCATCCATCATGCATCCATCAGCCGTTAGTTCTGTCTCCCAGATTCCCAGAGAACCTTTTGGGATCTGGGAGACGAAGCAATCAGCCCGCACCTCTGCCTTCGAAAGGGAATGGGAGTATTCCAAGAAGCCGACCTGGTTGTGACCTTGAGGCTGCAGCATGATTTCATTAAAGGGAAAGTTGAGACAATAGAGGCAATAGAGGCAAGGCGTCTTAGGAGCATAGAGAGCTGCTCGCTAAATGGGAAGTGCAGTGAAACATGATGATTTCAGTGTGTTGGCACTTAGTGAAGACGTGTGGAACAGTGGAAAACAGAAAAACACAATATGTGCACATGGCAGACACAGAGGTGCCAGAAAGACTGTCTGATAACTGATAAGATCACCAGTTCAATAAACACAACAGTCCTGTCAATTACGTCTTGAGAAAGACACCGCCTGACACTTTCCTTGCTCAATGCGATTGCTGGCTCAATCTGTCTGTTGAAGTACTGGCTTTGTGGCTTCCAAACACAGGTTACTGTTACGCTGATGTTCCGTAATGGCTCTCATGACATGACAGAACGTTTGAGCATTCTGGAGCTCTTTGTGTCATGGTTCTTTACGTTACACAAATAACTGCAATGCTTGGAAAATATTTGGTGCCTGGTCCACAAAGGAGAGCGGTGTCACAGCTGGAGAACATCAGTTATTATGATGAAGGACGAATCATGACGGAGCAGCCGACGTAGTTTCCCATAGACACTGGATGGCAACTTGCCGTAGGCTGCACTTCGACACTACTCCAGTGTGTTTTTGGCACAACAGTTTTAGGAAGACTGATGGCGTGATGACCTGCTTTGGTGGCACTGTCTGTTGTTGAAGCACTTAAATTTAAATATGTTGGCACCTATTGGACGATCCCCTGGTCTTACAGCAACGGTTCCTATTAAGCAGTGGAATATGTCCATATGCCCTAACTATAGTTTATAGTTTATATGTCCATATGTCCTAACATATGATCAAATAGCTTTTAAACTAGTGACATTCCCACCAGCCTCAGCTGTACTTTGCATTTACTAATTTAAACTAATTATAGCACGCTAACACACCAAAGTAATTGGTTTAACTTGTTAAACATAACCCGGTAAACCCCATCAAGAAAAACCCTTAAAAGTGCCAGTTAAACGTTACAGCTTTCGTTGTGAACATACACACAAACACACTGCCATTGAATGAACTTGCAGTGTGACCCTGAGAGCAGCTTCAGATGAGCGATGCAGCTGTGAGGACATTTGTTTATGAAGCCAGGGATCACATTTTTTCACTCCCACCTTGCAAATGATCTTTTCTTGCCATTATGATTCAGTGCACACTTGCCAGAGCTGTTTTCTCCCTCAGAAAATCTAATTGCTGTACATTTGATTTGCTTCTCTTTTTGTTTTCTCGTTATGTGTAAAACATGTTGCGTACCTCTCCACCCATTTCTAACCCTCTACCATTTCATACAGAAAGCTGAAAATGAAAGTCACGCTGCATATCTTTCATATCATGATAGTGTCCACGTTCAATTTTGCTCCTTCCCACTTTTCTAAATATTTCTAATAATAAATAGGTCTTGGCCGCAATTCTCTGGAAAATGAATTTAGAACATGAAAAATGTGTGTAGAATAAATCCGTGGATAATAAAAGGAGGAGACTTTCTTTTTAGTGAAGTACAGAGAGCTGATTTTTCGCACTTTCTTTCCTCCATCTGCACCCAGCCATTTGGTTATTGGAGAGATTCTGAGATTTACAGCATTTATATACGGATGAAAGAGTTCCCTTTTCCATTTCTCTCCTTTTAAATCATCGTAAAAGATGTGGTGATTCAGAATATCCTGAACACACCGCATTCTTCCTTTATTTATTTATGCTCTACATGAAAGGCAAACCTTCATTTCTTTGTGATGGACAATGGCGTTTCTCTGAAGCTGAATTTATGATGCAACTTAAAGCTGCTTTATTCAATATTTTCACATTAACAATGGATGAAATGACTATGTGAGAGGGGTTACTCGTAACAAACCCGCACACATTTATTCTAAACTCTTTCCTCATTGTTTTAGATTTCCGGCCCACAACTTTACAGTTCAGGGTCAGCGCTCTCATCAGCTGTTAGTGAAGAAGAGCTTATCACATGTGCTCCACCTGCTCACAACCGAGCTACAGATAGACACAGTTGGAGACAGTTAGACAACTTAAGAGCCAAATGTTTTTCTCAGGAGTTGGTGGAGACTTCGCACGTGGAGAATCGAGTTTACCAGATTAGAATGATGACTGGAGTCTGGATTTTTTTCGAAGTTGTCTTGATTTTTATATGGATCTGTTGTCAGAGCAACAAGTCCTCATACCCATCATTGACAGTCATGACCCAGACGGTTCACTGTACCACACACACAAAGTCATCTTCCAATACAAACAGCTCACTTTCTTAGATTCATAATGAAAGTGTTAATATAATAATGACTTTAGATGAGAACATGCGGGTTATTGTAAACACACCATGATCTGTAATTATCACATTTAACTTCTTATAATTTAAATGTACCTATACATGATGAAACATCATTATATTGAAATGAATAGAATAAGAATAAATAAACGTTTGTAAACAAAAACAACCAAACATTTTTTTTTTTGAGAAATTCTGAGTAATATTTTTACATACATTTTATCTTTTGAACACGATTGATACACTGCAAAACTCCCTTTGCTGAAAATTGTTTATGCAATTAAAGCAGCAACATCACTCACAAGGAAAAAAATGGCATCAGTGCAGGGACGCACATAACATGAGATTATGAATGAATCGATTGCCACGTGCAATGCATGCTGGGATAGTTCTCAACACACCTACCTCATGTAAGCACAAACACATGATGAGCACTCAGCCAGTCGTATGGATGTTGCTCACAGTTTCAACTCTCCACTTAATTAGCCTTTATTTCAGAATAAGAGTGCACTGGAGATAACTTCCTACAGGATTTAAAAAATCAATTGTAAAAATGCTGGATGAGAAAAACACAAGATTATTTTTAGTCTGATGTCCAAGTGGAAAGAGACACATCTCCAAATGAAGGCTTATGTTGCTTTGGGATAGCTGGATGTGTAAACAGGTGACTGATAGCTCACATGGTTTTATTTGTGCTGCTGTAACCTTTTGAAGATATGGTCCAGCTCGTTGTCAATATATTGTTTTATGAGTCAGTAAATAAGAATAGGACATTGGGAATTCAGTGTGGTTTACCACTTGTATGATTGAAGTTTCCCATATGACTAACACTTAATAAAAAAGTTTGAATAATATGTGTAGCTACTTTTTAAACATCTAACACTTCCGTCTAACTTCTGTGAATGTTTACACAGATTCCGAGAGACATATTTTTTATGTTCCTTGGTGAAGCTTAATATCCATAGTCATCCATTCAAATCACACACATCTCCCATTGTCTATATGTTGTAGTTATATTATCTCTATCAATAGTGATTTATGGAGGCCCTTCAGTTTTACTACAAGCCCTTTATAGAAGTTTCTCTGGGCATACAGAGCTTCAGTGGGAGGGAGGAATAGAATATATTAATAACTAAAAACAATGCAGTTTTATTACTACTCCTCATGGAGCTTACAGTACTTGAGGACTTTATTGAACATTGTATTTCTGATATTGTTTGGTGTGGTGAGGACCTAAGAAGCTGTAGTGATGACAGGGCAGCTGGTTCTGAGGACAGTGATAGCCATTCTGAACGTCAGTTGTATTGAATGGATAGAAGCTTCAGGGATGCTTATGTAGCTTTCTTTCTACTGTGCACTTTGGGGAGGACTTTCCTTAACAGCTTATGGACAGTTTCTGTAAACCTGTAAATCTAAGCCATGAAACAGGAATATTGGCACAACAAGTATTGACAGGTAAAAACAGTAGGAAGGGAAGGATGATGGATATACGAGGTAGGAAAGAGGGGGCATGTACGATCCAAGTCTCCTGTAACCTCAGGAACCTCTATTTAGACCATTAAAGATCCACAATTGATCCCATTAAGGCTGGGAGACTTTATAGACAGCTCTGCATCCGTATACCTTAATTAATCTGAATCACGGACAGAGAAGGAAGGTTGTGTTTGTCTACCTGGTCGATCATTGGCTGATGTTTCCTCCTACACTAAATCAATGAGTCTGTCGAGACGGCTTCATATCTCATCAGAGGCTCAGCTGATTCCTTAAACGGACTGGGATTACAACACAATGGGGGGTCAGGGGGCATCATGCAGGTGCACCATGAGGAAAATTGCCTGAGGAGAAACGTGCCCCTGACCCCTCATCCCCCTCGTTTTCCCCCTTTACTCAAGATAATATCACAAACTCGCATGAGCACAGAAAATCAATGTGGCTCAGCTAAGTTCAAATCCAAAGCTACTCATTAAATAGAGGGGGGGGGCAAACACGTTGTTCAGAGTATTGGTCCAAACCTGGCGAGTTAAGCTGCAGGGATTGTTATCATTGTTAAGCAAATAGATCTACAGAGAGAGAGATAGAAAGGGAAGGAATAATAAGATTTACTCCCTGTGCTATTAGCAAACTGTGTCTTCTTGTACACTGACGGGGGGAGTCGCCCCCTCGGAGTGACTGAATGCCCACCTCAGCATACAGGGAATTAGCTGACTGTTGATGGAGGAGGTTGTATTGTAAAGCGGAATAAAGCTGGGCTCTCTGACGGTCCTCTAAACACCTGGCCAACAGTGTGACACCTCCACTGTTTGAGGAAGGCAACGTGACGCACTGGAAGTCTCGAAAAAACCTTCTCTGGGGTTAAATTAACAATACAGATATTAGGTTATATTTAAGAAATGAACAACAACATTCTGTTCTACAAGGGCAGATTTGGTGTGGAATGAACCCTGATCCAAGGCTGCTACCACAGCAGATCTGCTACCACTAGCAGCACTTTTGACCCCTAATTAACTGCAACATTCAGGTCCCACAAACATAGATCAGGACTAGAAAGAGATGCTCATTGTTCCCCTCACTAAAACACTCAGCTTAATAGCACCCTCTAGCAGCAGTATGTGGAACGTTGTGAAACATTAAGAATGGAGTATTATGTTATATGGCTTAATTCTATATATGGTGATGTTTCATTTCTTCACGCTAATTCAGATATCCCGAATACATTTGACACATATGTATTGATCGTAACAAATGTATCACCTTTAACACTTTATCCATTTCCATTACTCATGTGGCCAAATGTATCATATCAATGTGTGTGACCTTTGCCTTGTATGGGTGCTGATATGGGTCACAGGGTTGTAGCAGCAGAGCGAATGAGTTTCTCTGTATTACGTGACCGATACTCTTCAGTAGATCTTTATAGTGGATTGGATTGTGTTGTGCTTTCTGCCTTCCAAGAATGTGCTCCCTCCCATTGTGGTTTGCTCATTGACATTTCCAGATGTGAGCAGTTCACAAAGGCTGTGACTGAGGAGAGAGGCTGACATTTTGTGTCTCTGCAAGTGTTTGACAATGGCTGAGAAGCACTGACATTTGTGAAAGTGCCGCGAGAAGCATTTCTCAGATTTTCTATTATGAGGAAGAGGGGAAAATTACACATTACACACTTATATCTGTTGCAGTAATCTGTGCTCACAGGATGTCAGATACAAATGAAACAGAAAAAGATGAGTGGTAGGGAAAGAGGGAAAACAAAGCACAGGAAGAATGTAACAGAAATAGGAGAGACAGATGAAGAAAGGACAGATGATAGAATAAATACAACAACCTAGTTGCAATTCTCAAGTGGCTCACTGTGTGAAAGCGTCTTTAGTCTTTTCCTTCTAAACCTCCCCCAACTGCTGCAGACAGCTCCCTGAAGTATAGGAAGCCTGCTGTTGATCTTGTATGTAAAAGGTACAAACTGTTCTACACAAACAGACCATTGAATAATAATGACAACGCTCTGGGAAACAAATTCACAAGTGCCTGTACAAGATGTGCACAGGCTTACAGAGATAGAACACATACTGAATAAGGATAGCTGGAGTATAAATCTAATTATTCCACAATTAAAATGTTCAGTAAACTATTTAAAAAGGCTTAATTGCACATGTGCTCCATCATTGAGGATTCCAGAAACTATAAGGATGCAAATATAGCGATGCCTCAGACCCTGTTCATCCCACAGCACCAGTGCTGTTACACCAGTAGCAGCAGCAGTAGCTGCACAGTGTGCAGGAATATTGTTTAGAAGAGGAGCAGGTTGTAACCGTGTGTGTTCTATTCACATTCACAAATAGCTAATCGTACCAACCACTCGTATCTAACAGGCATGTAATGTCTGGAACAAAATGCTTTTGGTTTTGGCTTGTGTAATGTGTCATAATGCAAAACAATGGATTCTGTATCTGGAACACCTTACTAGCAGGGCTAGATGAATCTACTGTGGTGGCAAAAATAAGTTGCAGGCCACTGTTCAACCCCCAATTGTTCCTAGTGTTTTTGCGATGTGTACAGTTTCCTATTGATTTAACAGGAAGAAACTAAAGAGTCCTGCACACAATTGATCTAGAACTCCTTACTAGTGCTTCAGTCTTTATACCTTTGGTTACATTTCCCCCAAAAATGTATGATAATGATTTAAGGTAAAGACTATCTTCAGATATCATTTATCAAAGGACCAACCTGTACGACTGGTTTAATGAAACATTATTTTATTAGAAACTTGCCTAATGCAGGCATAAAAAGTGTTGTACATCATGGAAAACACCTCACATCCTCTCATCCTGGCCAAACAGTGGAGCACTTTCAGGAAGAGTCTGTCTGTCTGTCTGTCTGTCTGTCTGTCTGTCTGTCTGGGACATGCTCCATGATGCCACAGTTGGTGACATTAATGATCCTGGAATTCTATCGCAGTCTCTTTGAACGCCATAACCTTTACACGTGATGTACTTTAAAGACCACAAACTAATGTTGGTTTGGGTTACAGTAAAAGTATAGATGGATAAATCCATCAGCTGAGTGAGGTTCCTGTATACGTACAACATGTACTTGCTTTCTGCATGGGCAGAGCTAACCAAACGCTTTAATTTCAGATTTCGGGTTAGTGTGCATTCTTTCAGCAACAAACATACAATGTACTTACATTTGTAGTTTTCATTGTTAGAGGCAAAGTCCACTATTCCCGTGCGGAATTGAAATTGCCTACTTACACATGAGGGATTGACAGGAACTGAAAGAAGCATATTTATTACACAGTAATGCAGTCTTACTGTTCGTAATGGGAGCTCGCCTCACTGTTTAAATTGGGGTGATGCTTGAAAAAACTAGTTTGTACGACTTGTTGTCTTGATACTTCGGAAGGAAAACCTGTAACTGTTTGAAACTGCCACACTCACTTCACCACGAGGCAGGGGGAAAATAGGTGCACACTTTCAAACAGATTCTTTTGGAAGGCGTTAATAGTGTTGCATTTGGTTGTTCCAACAAAACAGAAGAAGTTTTATAAAGAATGAAAAAAGAGAGCTTGAGAGAGAAGTTCAAACTGCTTACTTAAATTGACTGAGCCTCACCAATTCAGTTGTTGGAAAAGTGTGGGGGAGGGGGTTCAGACACTGTTTAACCATCCGAGAAGAACTTTGATTGAAGCATACTGGCGCCTAAAAGGCATACATGCTGTTCCTCTGGACAGGAACCGACTCCTCCTCAGAGGTGCGTGTTTGAAGGAGGAATACATCATAACGGGTCAATGAGAAACAGGAATTGATGTATTTGTTGTGGTCTTCAGCATCTCTAAATCTCAAAACTGTTGCATGAAAGTCTGACATAAACTAACCTTAAAGGATTCAATATGCTTCAAATGAACAAGGTCATCCATCCGTGTGTAGAGGCAAGGGTTTTTAGCTAATCTGAATGGCAACACTCGGAGTTGGAGTGAAAAGTCTCCCATAAAAGCCTTTTCTCGTTGCAGCCCACCTCCGTGTCCTTGATCTCTCCAAGAAATATGTACTAACAAAAAACGTGAGGTTTACTTCGAAAAAGCTGGGTTACAATTTCTACACAGAAATGATGTGAATAGTAGATTTTTCAAGTAAACTGTACTTACAGTTAAGAAGTGTTTCTATCAAAAGATACTCAAGTGAGCTTTACTGTGTATTATCTGTCTCTGTTAGTACATTTTGCTCACAATTGCATCATCATTTTTACTTTGCACCTAAACATTTGTTTTGGCTTTTCAAGTTTGTTTTACTTGCTTTTCTTTACTTTAATTTGAGAAATATTTACATAATATTTATTCTACCTTTAAAAAAAAATTACATTTATCAGACACTCTTATCCAGAGCGACTTACAGTGAACTAACTACAGGGACAGTCTCCCTGGAGCAGCTCAGGGTTAAGTATCTTGCTCAGGGGCTCAATGGTGGCAGCCCTGGTATTGAACTCACAACCTTCTGGTGTTGAATTTGGAAGTCGTACGACTTATTTAATAAAACTGTTTATACTAAGGCTACTACAAAACATGAAACATCAGACATTTCTAAAAGACAGCACCTTTATTATAACAAGCCAGGATATATATATACATATATCATATACATATACAATCTAGTGCATCAACAGACAACACTGCACCTAAATCTGTGTTAGAAATGTTTTTATTGAGAGGCTCAGTGTGAGTAGAGGAACTAACTGTCGGGCTGAAGACATCATTTACAGAGATCAACTTCAGTTCGTCTTGAAATGTCCAATGACATTTCCAAAAATATCATTTTATAGTGCAATGGCTTTGCAAGTGCAATCACTCACAAATCCCTTTCTTTTAGTGTCATAGAGAATAATTACACAATGTTGTTCTGAGACCTCAATGCACAGCAACTCAAGAAAACACACATGTGCAGCATTTAGCTTGTTGAGGTTTGTGACTCAAAGTAGAATTGTCATTTTTTTTATGATAGGACAAATGTGTCCCAGCCGTGTCAAGTCGTGTTCATCGCTTTACAGTGTCCCTGGAAACAGTTTCCATTATTGTCTGTGCTACACAAATGCTGCCAATCAAATTGATGAATATGTGTTCTTAAGTTGCAGTGCGTAGAGCTCTCTGGGCCATCATAGAGTTCTCTTGTTATCAGCACCCAATCTGTAATGCCTCAACACCCTCAGCAAGGTTCTGAAACATTATCATAACAATATGCAAAACATGCAGTTGTACAAAGTGAGCTCAGGCAAAACATTTGAAAGAGGACACAGCTGCTTGCCGCCATAACTACCAAGTATTTCCTCTGATCTGCAACGGTCAAAAACAAGCGTGCATACACTTATGCAAGATGCTTGTTGCACAAAGCCTGTACTTTGGGAGACATCTTCTGGACATTAAGCTCAAGAAAGAGCTTCTGAAATACTAAGTATTTCATCTTTGGTGAGTAACTTAAGTGCATTGCATAGATGAAGCCCATGAGCAGAAAGCCTTTGCCACTCATCTACACTTACAGTATCAAGAAGCTCAATTCCCTGGATGCTGATGGACACATCGGCAGGGTGGGGCTCACATGAAAACATGTGAATTGGTGTTCAGATACAATATACATACTGCATATGTTTTCTTTGAAGTTACAGAAGAGTTGATTGATTGGGTTAAGGTGGCCATTTAATTCAGTATTTAAATAAGTGATGATATTACATTTGTCGTAAGGTGAGGTGTAGGGTAGCGTTATCAAACGGGATGAAAGGAAAACATAAAAGGCAGAGAGGTTCTCTTGAGAAATGAAGACATCCTATTACTGTACAGATGCTGAGCATGTACCTGTAATGTTATTATCATCTTTTCTCAATAAATGTCAGCCGTACATAAGTTGACTGTAACTGTATTAATTTGACACTTTACCTGACTGAGTGAACCCAGCATGGGTCGTATTTTTGTGGCCACCTTTAGTCCCAAATATCTCCTGCAGTTTGAGCGTTTAAAAGTCATGTTTTGTCACTAAGGTTTGAATGAATTGTCGTTATCCTTCTGAACTCGTCTTAAATCTGAAACATCAAGGTGGTGAAAACACACTTCCTGTGCTGCACTGCAACAACCATGAAGGTTCAAATGTTCAGTTCTTGTTGAAACTGTTTGAGAGAGGTGTTGATTCATTGAACCACTTTGTGTTATACGGACATGCAATACAATTGAACAAGCATCACAAACTATAACATACAAAATGGCCACCAAGTTGAATAATTATTTTTTACATTATATTGACTTCAGCTGAAAAGTTAACAGGAACTAATTAATACTAATCCCTTATAGCATTTAAACATGTAATGAAAGTGATATTTACAAGGCCAACAAATCATTTATTTCAGTGATGTGCATCTCTTGCCATCGTAGTCGTGATGTAATAAATCATACACATGATTTACACAGTGCACATCACCTGTGGACAGTTTCTCCCTGGAGGCACTCACCATGGTGGACTTTGTAAAAGCCAAAAGTGACAGAAGTAGTTGTCTGAAGAATCAACAAAGAGAGCTCGACAGAGAAGTTCAAACCCTGCTAACTTTCTCACCTTAGCAGGTTCAATTGCTGCATACATTGAGTTTGACTGTTGAATGCAGCTTTCCCCGATTTGACTGTGTTTCAGTGTTAGATGTTCCACACGTTTGAAGTGAATGTAGTCTGTGTACCACCAAGTGAAACAGAGCTGGTGAGCAGAGCTTCCTTCCACAAGTCTTCTTATTTTATCTCATGAATATCACTGCCCCTTTTTCCTCATCGTTCCCCATACTATTCAGTTTCATACATCGCCTATTGCCTTTGTGTGTTGTCTTTTTTTATCGCCTCCATCTGGCCTCTTCCTGCCCTCCAACGCTCCCTCTCCCCCCAACCTTGTCTACTGCAGCAGAGCCTCAGCTGTGATAAAGACGGAACATGCTCTCGGAGCTCGTCATGCTACGCTTCCCGTTCTGCAGCACTGATATTCTGACACTGATCGCCATCAAACTGTCAACAACAGACAGGGAGTGAGGGCTGAGGGTGGGTGGAGGTGCCAGGGGAAGCTAACACATTTTTCCTCATAAACAATTTTCACTCAACAGAAGAGATGAGCTGAAGCAGGATTTATTATTCATTTCTCTTTTTTTTTGAGAGAGAGAAAATTGAGATGGATGATGCCTGGTGTTTGCCGGGGCCTGCCAGAGAGATGTGGGAACGGCCAGCCTGCAGCCTTGCAGGGCCCTGAGTCACAGCCCAGTGAGGCGGGATTAGATAGGGCCTTTATTCACTTTATGGATAAGGATTAGGGTGACATGTTGTTCATGAACTCACTTGAGGGGTTCAGAGGAGTACAGAAGTCATATTTGCATTTAACACAGTCCAGGCAGTAAACCAATCACAGCAAATAGAAGGTGCTCATCTGCCCGTTGTTGTCTCTTTGAATTCAGCAGGAGATTTCTTTGAAATTTACTGTGACATCTTAAGTATTGATCTAGATGTCAGTAGGGGCACAGTGGCCAGTTCTGTGAGCTGTAGCATTGATGCAGGAAGAAATGTGTTATCTTTCATGGGCAGATCTGCTAAACTATACACCATTGCTGTGATACAATGTGAATCAGGAACTCTGATACATTCTGTGTAAATCTGTCCTTGAACTCTGCTGAGCCTCAGCGTGTGTCAGTCTCTCAGCTCCTCACGGCCTTAACCCACTGAAGGACGAGGAGCAGGAGTGCAACAGACAAACAGAGCTGTTTTAACAAAGCAAACAGCATTCATGCTACCAATTGATGCTTTACTGAGCATGCTCATCGAGTGGGCAACAGAGTCTTCTTCTACAGCACAAACACACTTTTACATTGCATTACAGTTCTTGTAGCTGATGCTTTTGTCCAAAGCAATGTACAATAAGTGCAAACATGAGGATACAACTCCGAACATTAAGTACATTAGCTTCAAATAAGCCAAACAAACATACAAAAAAGCTGGGGTTTCTCTCAGTCCAATTAAAAATGAGAATAATAGTTGGTCTTTTGGTTTGTTACACAGAAGGAAATCTTAGCAACTACTGGCCATATTTCACTTTTCTGCAGTGGACAGGTGATGCTGACTTTTTAGCCACTTTAGTGTGGTGGCTATAGGGATAGCTACAGTATGTGCGTTGGATGTTTGGTCCACCACTTTAATATTTCAGTGGGTTGCCATTACCATTTGGTACAGCCATCAATGTGAGGATGAATGTGAGTGACTTTTGTGATGCCCTGATTTTAAATCTAGTGCTGCCAGCAGGTAAAAACATTTCACTCATCAAGTAAAGTATCTCAACATCTACCAGACAGATTTGTACTAACATTTGTACGTGCATTCTTGTTACCCAGACAATACATCCTAATTACTGGTACTCTCTCTATTGCCACCAGCAGGTTGACATTTGTGGCTACTACAAGGTGTCATGACAACTTTTTAATGGCCTTAAATGTAATTTGGCAGAGACATTTATGTTCCCCTAAGGATAAATTGGAAGAACTTTGGTAATCCTCTAACTTTTCATCTAATGCCATCATGTGCAAGTCCTGTAGTGACTCATTCGGTCTCTACTGCATCACATACTGTGTTGTACTTTCTTGTATAACAGGAAATGCTCCTGAAAAGGAAGTACAGATTTCAGAAAATGCCAATACCCCCCTGCCAAGCTCTGACTGTTATTTATGGATGTAATGATTACATAGACTTCAATGCTACTACCAGTGTCATAATTAATCATTTATAACTTCTGGGGGGGGTTCAATCGATGGGGAGTATGTGGTGGGAAAAGGGTTTGATGCATGGCCTGATTAAGACATAGCTGTGTGCTTACAGGACATATGTCCATACAGACAAGACAAGGACTTAATGGATTAGTCTCAACTGTGTTTGTTGAGTCTTTGAGCCACCAGAGACTTAATGTTCAGTGGCTGAGGGCACCTGTCAGTGCACTGAGCTTGCTGGATAGCAAGGTAATGTTATATTCTGCTACGGCATCACAACTGCTTTATTTAATACAGGAGCCCTGTAATTGCTGACAATTTGTGTCATAGCAATCTAGAACTTAATAATGATGTGATCTTCCCTGAAATGTTAATCTTATTTTAAGATTAAGATGGATTTCAGATTGATGTAAAAAGTAATTATGTAATGTTTCCAGCAAGAATACAAATATGATACACTTAATCTTGAACATGAAGGTAGTTGCAGGTGTCAGTGTCATTTGAATTCTCACATTACATTGCAAAAAAAAGAATGAAAAAGCATAAAATAAAAATTATGAATTAAATAAATACTCCCATTAATGAATTGACCAACCTTTTGAATTCATTGGTAACCGTCAGCTCACCTGGTAGGGCCTACCCCTCATATACTAAAGCAGCGGCCCAGGTTTGAATCCGACCCGTGGCCCTTTGCTGCATATCAACTATGTTCTGTACTAACCGTGCTAACTCCATTGTTTCAGATATTGACATACTTGATTTCTAATGTTGATTCTAAAAGTATGGGCCCATTTCTAGAATGAGATGTTGTGATGTTATAGGTATTATGATAACACTTGTGGTTCTTGCCTTATAAACACACATGCATAAAGTAGTGTGTTTATTATGAGACGGTTACAATGTTTAAATTGATCTAATTGTGTAGAAAACACAGCACTAATACTGGAACATGCTGCGTTACTGCAATCTTTAAAAGTGTTTCATCAAATAAAATATTCAATGAAGGTTTTGTAAAGATGAATTCAATACACTTCCAAACCATGCCTTCCTGTACATGCACAGCTAAGTCTGTCACCTGACAATCATCCTGTTTAGTGACTCTTCAAAAAACAGTAAGATGTACTTAAATGATTTACTTAATGAAAAGTAGCAATACCATAATTACAAAACCCAGATTGTAAAAATCTTTATCTGCAAAGTGCTTGAGAAATATGAATAATTGTGAATGTAAAACACATTGATTTGTTCTGAAATGAAATAAACTAAAGTAGTAGTTTACAAAAAATACTTTGTCAGTTGACACCGCTGTCAATAACTAAGCCAAACTATATGTGACAACAGCAGCAAGCTTTTCGAACATTTGTGTTCTTTTGTTCATTGCTGTATATTGGTGTGTGATAAGAGCCGAAAGTTCCTTGGACCTATCATTCATAGTGATTTCTGAGCAGCTGTTTTCCTCCACTTGGCATCCTTCCTTATAACACCCATTTTTAAACTCTGAGACGCTCAGTCCTGGGTGGCTTATTGCTTAAGTACTCTCTCTGATCCATCATGGAGGTAATGTTTTGATCGTATAGGGTTAATTTTCAGAGAGTGCTCTGTCTGTTGGAAATGTTATGCTTCAACAAATCCTTGGGATAAGTAAAGAAGGTGGCGAGGGCTGCGAGTGCTGTGGTCACTGTGTGTTCACTGTCATTTGATCAGATTGATGAAGTGCTGATGGATTTCTCTCTTGACTGATCACAGCTCTCTGGCTCTGGGTACAGCAGCATGCCTCTTAAGTAGGAGGCTTATTCTCACACACAAACACACACATATATACAAGAGTAACTGACTGTTCAGCTTCTAAAGTGCTTATCTACAGTGCCAAGAAAAAGAGTGAACCGTTTGGAATTATGAATTTGTCTTAAACCATGGCCTGATCTTTATCTAAGTTAACACAATGAACAAACACAATCTATTTGAACTTATCATTCACAAATTATTGTATTGTATTTGTCGGTATAAAATACAGCATTAAAACATTCAAAGTGTTAATTGGAGAAGTGAATCTCTAAGCTAATTATCTCAACAAAAGCTAATTTAAGACAGTAATTTACAAACCTGGTGTCCAATCAATGTAACGAGTGTGGATGTGATGATTAGAGCTACTTTAACTTATAAAAAACACTCTTATAGTTTGCTATTCACAAGATGTGATCCCTTCCTCAGAGTAAAGATCTCTCAGAAGACCTTAGATCAATAATAGTTGATTTATATAAAAGTGGAAAGGGTTACAGAGTATTCTCCAACACTTTAGATATTCATCCACTGTTGTAATCCTGCCTAAAAGTGGCCCCCAAGCCAAGATGACTGCAAGGGGACAATGAAGAATGCTATATGATGCAAACAAAGAACCTTCTAGTCCCAACCAAAGGCATTTATATCTCTGTTCATGAAGTCCCCATACACAACATTGAATAGACATCGTGTCCATTACGGCTTGGTGTTGGTACTCTTTACATTTTAAGATATTGATGAAAATAATCCAGTACCAAGTAGTATTGAGTCTTCTCCAGTCAAACAATACCATAATTTGGTCTTTTTTTCTTTATCTAGAAAGAAATGACTATTTGTATGGTTTTGCTTTTAGCCATTCACTGCAAGCATTTTTTGATTTATTGCTATGTGTGATTGGCCCACTATGGCAGCATCTACAACCCATACAGATGGGATTGCCTGCACACGGCTCTCAACATGGAGATGGCTGTGCCGGAGGCCAGCAGCTTACGATGCTAACAGCAGGAACTGTACTAACGACAGCAACAGCTCACTAGACATTGGGTTATTCATCAGGACAATGACTGGAAACACCAAAGTAAATCCCCCCTCAGAATGGCTCAACAAAAGACAATCCAATTTGGAGTGGCCCAGTAAAGGCCAAACCAAATAGAAATGCTGTGGACAGACCTCAAGCGAGCCATTCACAGCAGACATCCAAAGAACCTGGAGCAACAGTTTTGCAAAGAGAGATGGGCCAGAATTCCCTTTGATTGAGGTCATTGCTGTCGAATGAGGTTCAACCAGATATTAAATCAAACAGTTCACCGGCACTGTGAATGTTTATTGGCTTTGTTCAATAAAATGCAGCAACAATTGTAATTGTTTCTGTGGTATTAGCTTAAGCCTTTTGTTTTTTCTATACATGTGAATTTGATGAAGATCAGAAAACATTTTGTGACCAAATGCGTTCTTTTTTGCCTTTATTATGTTTAGTGGCAACGGTTATTCAAGTCACTGCATACAGGTCATTGGGATGTAATAGGGGTTGGGTGGATGGTAGGCATACAAAGTGCAGGTCTTTGATCCCGACCACAGGGCTTTGCATCTGGAGTGCAGCATTAGGGTTAGGGTTAGGCACAAAAGCACTTTGTTTTAAAGTTGACTTTGAGAAAGATTGTGGTTTCAGTTAAATGTTAAAGCAATATAATATAATAAAAAAGGTAATTTCTCTTTAATATTCCCTTTTTAATAATTCTGTCCATTTTCCAAAAAACTAACGTGCTTTGAGTGAGTACCATAACACATTATTTATACTTTAGTTGCTAAAAAGCAGTAATTGCAGGAAAAGAAATGGAATACTTTGATAGTGAACATTTTGAAGAAACTATATTAATTTACATCATTAGATTACTCTACACACACACACACACACACACACACACACACACACACACACACACACACACACACATTGCTATTTTTAGCACAAGTTACAGCACAGTATCTCCAAGAGTCCTATATTCACCGTGACAACCATCTCAGGCTTTGGGAGTTGTGCACGTAATATACAGCTTCTACTTTCTCTGCCACAGATGTAAGTGTGGATTGAGCAAGACACATGCTGGTGTTTCCCACCAGGGTTCACCTGCCAGGCTTGGACACGGTTTCTATAGACTATCAAACCATTGCTTAAATATGTATCGGGGCAACGCAGTCGACCCTCTACGAATTACAGTGAATTTACTTTAATTATTATTATGATCTTGATCGCATTTCATGAATCAGATGTATAGTTTTCTCCTTTACTGTTCCCTTATTTGAAGGATTGAATAGGGAAACATTTGTAAATGAGGCCCCTCAGTGAAAGAATCCCAGAGAGAGATTGGGAATATAATTTCTAGAGAGGGGTTTTGGAATAAAATCATTTTGGATTTTAAAACTACTCCTAATCCTAACCCTAGACTAACTCTAATTAAGATGAGAACAAGCATTGGAGGATTTTCTCTCTTTTCTTCTAACCTCATCTTACTTATCCTGCTTCATTTCCATATCAGCAGACAAACGAGCAACTTTCTCATTAGACTCCATGTGTATTCATTTTCAAACTTACCTACTTAGACAGTCACCTCTCTAACACCGATTCACCTTTCTGGAGTGATTCATCTCCACATTTACAGGCCACATTCCTTCCAATGGAACCGCAGAGATTCTCAGCAGGAGAACAACGTTTCTTGCGTGTGAACGGAACCATTCCACACGCTCAGCTTTCCAATTATAGTACATCCCGCTTAACTGATGCTTATTAATTCCTTCAAACTCATTACGGCAAGCAAAATAGGGCTCTCCCATGAGATGAATACTAATGAAAGTAGAAACTTCTCGACAGTGCTGCTGCTATCAGAGGTCTTTCTGTTTAGATGTTTGCTTTAAGCTCCATCACACAGACAAAAATAAATGGCAGTGGAAAAAGAGCATTTTCAAAGAGACCACTGGTGAAAACACTGTTAGGAAGCATTGATCAGAATCAGCCTGTCCTGTGGTAATCGCTTGTGACAGGAAGGACCTGCAGTACTTGTGCCGTGGTGTGTATAGATTACGTCTGGACTTCAAGAGGGTCCTACAGTGCTTGTAGTTAGAGTAAATAAAGCTCTCTCTGACTGACATTGAGCCAGCAGGGCCAGGCCATAGAGCAAACCCAAACAAAACACTTCAATCTCTTACCGTTGCTCTCCACTGCTCCCCAAGGGCTTGATTGATTGATTCGCCGGCCAATCAGAGTACATTGATCTCAGAACCCGACCCCCCTACCCTCAACTTCACAGGCCTCCTCTGCGTCCATTCATCTGCTGGCTGTCAGAAGTATTCACAGGGGTGCTGTAGCTGTGGAGACCTGCGCTTTTAAACACACATGTGCAGCTTTCTGAAGAAAACGCTTTACAGTTCCTCATATTGTTATTGAATCCTCCCTGGATCCAGTTGCTTTGGCTAACATGAGGCTCATGGGTCATTCATATATAGTGTGAGGATATTAAAAGCTTGCATAGTTAGCCTTGAGAATATGACGCTTTTACCAAATACTTAAAAATATTACATTTTCAGTTAATTAAATGTTTTGACAGAAGTAAAGAAGTGATGTTGCTACACTGACACCTCTATCCATTCATTTACATGTGTCTGTTGTGATTTGTGCCTATAATATGTCTCTACAAACACTATGTTGTGCTTAGCAAAGACATCTAGTGACAATGCCATAAGCCTGTAAATTGTGTGAGAGAAATCTAAGAACAAGCAGCCTGGGGCTCAATGTGGTGAAATGCTGTTGTGTGTGTCGCTAACAGTAAACTCATGCTATACACAATATGTTTCCATTAATTAGTCAAGTATTCCACTTTTTGTTTACAATTGCAACAATACACATTTATTTATTTATTTACAAGGTCGTCACAAAAGATGTTGAGTCTCAAAACTGATGGCTATAACATAAACATATTCTTAAGTTATCCAGGAGACTCCCATGTTTGTAGGATATCAGTAAAAGAACATATAAATAGGGAATTTATGTGTGAAAGATAATTTACAGAGCCATTGACTCCTCCCACTTTACAGCATCAAACTGGACCTGCATTCAGTGCTTGGCTATTGAAGAAACTGTTACATCAAACTTTAATATATATAATACTAGAACTATTGACCAGAGGGGGAGGTTTCTGTGTATCCTCCCAAACCCTGTGAACATCATTAACTCCAACAGTTGCCCTTTAAAAGGTGCACCACTCAGACAAGTGGTAGAGCGTTCACAAATGGAAATCAATGGATCAATAAGACAGTGGTGAATCTGCCCAGGGGAACATCTCTGAGATAACTGAAGAAAGTAGATATTCCAAAATTAGATTTTGAGAGCTATGTGCTGATTATTATTATTATTTGTATTGTAAAAGATTACAGATAAAAAATGTAGTACAGTACAGTACAGTTACTAATCCCAGTACCAGTCACTCTTTGACATTTTAAGGGGTTGGCGTGTCTTACCAGGACTTGGACCGGGACAAAGGAGGGTTGATATCAATTTGATCTCTATGCATTCAGTGAAGAGACTGGTCTGAAATGTGTCTGGATGAGTAGGAGAGACTATTGCAGTTTCTCCAAAGTTGTTTTACATGTCTTGTCTTCTTCGGTTTGTTGCTAATGTTAGCCACTGTTAAAGATGGAGGATGAAGACAGGACCTCCTTGTGAGGACAGTATTTTTGGAGTGCTGGATGCGGTCATCATGACTAAGCAGTTAATGATCTGTAAATGCCTTTTAATCCACAAGGTCTCCTTTTGTTTCCACATAAATAAAATACAGAAGATACGTGATGTGTCTGTCTGGCAAGGAGTAGAAGGAAATGGTAGGAGTAAATGTGATGATGCAACGTGATGATGCAATGTGATGATGCAATGTGATGATGCAATGTGATGATGCAATGTAATGTGCCTTGATTCTTTTGGGGGAATCCATTCAGTAATAAGGGTATGTGTTTATTTGGAAAAAATCCTTTCCTCTTGTGATAAACTGATTAAATAAGGTTTTAAGGTGTAAGCCAATTCCCTTCTGAATAAGCCAAGTTACTCTTAATATTAGTGTAACGAAGGCTCCATGTAATCATGACTGCTGACTGTTAATGCATCTTTTCCAATCAACACAATTCAACCTTGATAAATCACTAACCACTTGTGTCTCTCTCTTTGACAGGGGGGATATTTGAGTCCATTGAAAGCGGCCCATCAGGTGCTGAGGAACTAGCCTTTAAATTTGCTTTAAACACAATCAACAGGAACAGAACCCTACTGCCAAACACTACGCTCACCTACGACATCCAAAGGATAAACATCTATGACAGCTTTGAAGCCTCCAGGAAAGGTATTTATGTGTTTGTGATTGGAAGATCGGCCTCTGGCTGAGTGTGTGTGTCTGTGTGTGTCTGTGTGTGTGTGTGTGTGTGTGTGTGTGCACATATGCTATGCCATAGCTGCTTTGCATTGTAAATGTATTCCCCTTTCGAGGTTTGTGAGCTGCAGTGGCTTAGATTGTGACAATTATAATCAGGCGAGAGAGAAATGGCTGAGCACTTCAAATGTAAACAGAGAGAATTGATTGGTTCCAGGTAATGACTCAGCGGCAGTAATTCAAAGACCTGTTTGGCCCCCAGAGACAGCCAATAAAGTGCTATAATCTATCAGTTTTGTGTGTGCATCAGGCTGACATTTCAAGTCTCTTATCAATTACGGGCCATTATATCCTGTCTCCGTGATTTAGCCAACTCCCTTATATCAAATAAGGTGATTAGAGTGCACAGTCGAGCTAATACAAAGATGTGCAGTTGTTTGTATGTCCTTCAAATACAATTTCATGAGAGCAAGCACAGTTGTCACACCTTTAGCTTCAGCTTTAGCTTTGCATTGTGGAAATGTAATGTATTAGATGTTGTATAATCAAGATCAGTAGATGTATTTATGGGCATTTTATACATTAGAAATAAAGGTATCTCATTTCCAAACCATGCACATGAATGTGCCCCTATGGCCACTGATATTGACCAATATATTATATCACATATTTATGGTATCTGTTTTCAAATGTTTAGTCTGTAATTTATGCTTCTGCTCTTTATTTTGGCCTGTGCACTTCTGAGATAGAAATCCTTGATCTCAATGTGGCTTCCCTGTGTTGAGGATACAACTGGTGTTATTCTATAGTTTCTTGATTGTCAACACATTCTATGACAAATCCAAAGACACTTTGTGACTTCCTCACCCTGTCTGCGAACTATTTTCACTGACGGATTAATCCATATTTAGTGCTGTCACAACAAAGGTAAAACTAACAAGATGTTTTGTTGTTAGGTCCGGGAGCTTTAATTACCACTGAGCCTTATGTACCAGCTCCCAGCCCACCATATACACTAAATACCTTGATTGCCAACAATAAGGCTGCAGGCATTACCTGAGTCCTGGTGAGCTCGACTGGTTTACTTGTCTTTTCTTAATTTGGGCGGCAAGACGGTGTATGTGGGATTGAGCAAAGGATACTACAGTGTGTGTTCATGGTAATGATGTAACCCACAGTGCAACAGTGTGGCTCATTAATGTGTTTCTGTGGATCAGTGGATCTCTATGACACAGAGGAATGTGATACACAGTATCAGGCTTTAGATATATAAGGATACATTCATTGTTGATTTAACTCTGCACATGGAATTTGTTGAAAATAAGAAAGCGAAGGAATATCTTATCAGACTTATACTTTAAATAAAAAAAACTAAAAACGTATCAAAGCTGTTAACATACAGTATTCCTTAATGCTGAATTGTTGGATACAGACCTAATTCATGAAGCCTTGTTCACATCAGACAGCGTCTCCTATTGTTTGCTGGTGATTTTGGCACTGGTCATTATGAACATGCTGCATAACAGCAGGAGGAAGCTAACTAGTCAAATATTTCCCCTCTCTAGCCTGTGACCAGCTCTCTCTGGGGGTGGCGGCCATCTTCGGTCCCTCTCACAGTTCCTCAGCCAATGCGGTCCAGTCGATTTGCAACGCCCTGGGGGTGCCACACATCCAGACCAAGTGGAAGCACCAAGTATCAGACAACAGAGATGTCTTCTACGTTAGCCTCTTTCCAGACTTCTCGTCCCTCAGCCGGGCCATCCTGGACCTGGTCCACTTCTTCAAGTGGAAGACGGTCACTGTGGTTTATGACGACAGCACTGGTAAGACCTCAAACACTTCCACTGTTGTTTCATTTCATCTATATCTTATCTTGCCCAGATGTTGTCTATTTTTTTTATTCCATTTTATGTTGCATATATTGGGATATTTTTCATCATTTTTTCTAACATACTGTTAAGATACATACATATAAAATGCTCACAATGTCAATGTACATACTGAGAATAACCATGTTCACCAACTCTTCTGTGTCTTGTGTCTTTCTATGGTAACATGTGCTAATCAATGCTAAACATAAAGTGCAGCTGAGGTTGATGGGAATAGTTATGCAGATATTTAGTCGAAGTATTGTACAACTTTATATTTTGACCTTGTGAAGGGACTAGATGAAAGGTCACCAACGTTATCCCAATTCATCCTTATTGTAAAATATTATCTGTGCCAAACTCCATGGCAGTCCACTCAACAGTTGTCAAGAGATTTGATTTAAAACCTTAAATGTCAACCTTATCTAGGCGCCTAACTGAATGCCCAACCGAAAGTCTTTTCCAACACATGTCTGGCTACATTTTTGCAAAAAGACATCTAACACAAGATTAATGATTTGCTGAACCACTTTGTGTCTTTTGTAATTCCTATATTGACATGCACATGCATTGTTATGGAATTGGTGAAATCTGTTTCCTTCATGTGCTTGTGTCTTCTTAGTTTTTCCTAAAAATTGATCATTACATTATACAAATATATGTTGAGATTCATCTGAAACTAATGTGGAAAATCAGATTGAGGTTTTTGCCCGGGTATAGCCGAGTATTGTTGCCATTGTAGAT
The DNA here is from genome assembly GCF_900634415.1 of Cottoperca gobio. NCBI lineage: Eukaryota > Metazoa > Chordata > Actinopteri > Perciformes > Bovichtidae > Cottoperca > Cottoperca gobio. Next base: position 24,409,473 of record NC_041370.1, on the reverse strand, counting down.
GTTCCATAATTCCTGTTAGTCAAAGAGCTTGTGAGGCCTCAGAGGACATGCTTCCCTTGTTCCTTGTTGAAGCAGACCTTGTTTAAACCTTGCTATTATTGCCGTCCAGGTCACCAGGATACAAATAAGCCAGCAGGCTGGGTACATGTACCATATGCCCGGGGTCAGGGTGTGTGCCAGCCTGCCAGGCCTCCCAGAGCTCCATCCAACAGACGCTGGAACCAGTTTGGCCTGGATCACAGTACTGCATTGTGTGAACACTGTGTTTAGCATTCGGGCCAGCTAAATAGATTACAAACAAGCCACATAATCAAGAACATTTGCAAATAGTAATGCAGAGTATTGCACTTCATGAACTTCATGTACTGGAAGAGAGATCTCCAGTCCTTCACACAGCTAACACACAGTCAAATTGACAGTGGTAGAAAGTAACTAAGTACATTTACTCAGGTGGTGTTATTAGAATCTTTAAGATTTTAATTATGTCAAATATTCAGTGTATTTGCATTCAAATTGTATACCCACCCACACACACACACACACACACACACACACACACACACACACACACACACACACACACACATACACACATAGCTACAGCCCTGAAAACCTATTTTTTATTAAATATGTTCATATCCACAATCCACAAGAAATACTATTGGTCCATTGATCCCAGATAGATAGATTCTTTATTTACACAACAATGCAAAGAAATACAAATAAAAACTGTGCTTCTATTTCAATACTGTTGAAATTCTTCTTCTTCTTCTTCTTCTTCTTCTTCTTCTTCTTCTTCTTCTTCTTCTTCTTCTTCTTCTTCTTCTTCTTCTTCTTCTTCTTCTTCTTCTTCTTCTTCTCCTTCTCCTTCTTCTTACAGCCTTGCTTTGGTGGCATCTCTCCACTACTTGGGCATGTGCCAGAGTATTTGCACATGGCACACCTGCCCTTGTACAGTGTTTAGGCATTACCTGCTAATAATAAACACACCTGGGGAGAAGCAGATTTTGATGGCTAAGAACATTTAGTGCATCTGAGGTTGACTGCTCGATGTGCGGCTTAACCCTTTGAAAGGGGCTGACTTCCATAATAATTACTGTTACCTTTAACTTAAGATCATTTTGAGAAATAATATTTCTGTACTTTTATCTTCAATTTTCATAATTGTAGCCTTTGACGCCAACTGACGCTAACTCCAGTGACATCACTTAATGTATCAGAGCTCCCTCTGGAGAAACAAGGCTTTATACAACTTATCACTACCACTAACATGTGCTGCTGTACTCCCTAACACCCGTAAAAAGACGAGATGTGGAGAATCTGCCCTGCAGGTCTTCAAGGCAGCTTTAGGGAGGAATTGATTGTTGCTGACCCCACAACCTCTGTTAATTAAGTTGTAAAGTGGACATAGCTGGTTCACTATGGGGTTAATAGTGGCTTGATTTTCTGTCTCGGTGATAGGAAATGAAATCCTTGCTCAACCTGCAAACAGCTTTACCTTCTCATTGTCGGCATTTACACAGATGACCTGATAGCCAGGACAGATAGCATTGATGGTGGACACTCAGGGCAAACAGAAATCTGATCTAATTGGAGTTCTTGAAGAGGTTCAGGCAGGATTCTATTTCATTTGAATCTTTTCTTCTCTTGTTTCGTTACAAAATGCGCATTGCCTGATGTACTGAGCAAAGTTAATGCAGCAGAACATTTATATTATCATATAATTCTCATGGGTTCTCCCCCTGACCCCCCACCCGCTGTTCTAAATCGTGTCTGCTTTTCGGGAATGGGATATAAAGGGGGTAGGAAACAACCTCTCTCTTTGTGCTGTTTCTCCACCAAGCGGGAAGCAAACAAGCAAATCAATAACCATAATGGGACTCCTCTAACGGCTCAACTTTATAATGGCAAAACTGAGATGGCAGCAGCATGTGTTATAGCTCTCCCAGCCAGCCATAACATCCATACAACTACCTGGAACACTGCTGCCGCTAGTACTGCTGCTGCTGCTCCTGCTGCAAAGTTTGATTAGGCCATAAGGGAGAACAGGCTACTATACAATAAAACACTGGCTCGGAAATAACTGCTTCTTTGTGCTGTTCACAGTATGGAGACCATACATACCTTCATTTGTCAGTAACCAAGCGATACAGTCGAGTCTTAAAGCTTAAAGGGTTTGCTGCCTTTCTTTGTCATAGATGACACTTAATAGAAATTGCTGGTTGAATAAAACAAACACATTCATCACTGTGGACCATGAAAATAAGCATCTTTTCACCATTTTAGAACATTTCATAAACTAAAAGATTAAGCATTTCATGCAAGGCTGTATATTGAGGACATTCTTTTGGAGATCATTACCTTTTTTATGATTGTGATTTCAGTATTTTTAGACTCAGTATGAGACTGTTAGGCTCAAATTCTTTATTTTACAGGTGTATTACTTTCTACAGAAACAACTATGTAATCTGATACAAATTATATGGAGATTTATGATCAGTTATTAATTTTGCAACTAATTTCCATCACATTTAAATTAAACTTGCAGAAAGTAGTTTAACAGCTAACTGAATAAAAAAACAATTAAGGTTGTCGACTGATGTTGGCAAATAAGATCTGGTTCACAGTTGGCGTTAATCTAAAATGTGTTGTTGTTGTTGTTGTTGTTGTTGTTGTTGTTGTTGTCAGGGCTCTGTGCAGGACAGTCACATTCCTCCACACCAAACAGGGGAAAGTATTTCTTCATGGGCCTGGCTTTGGGCACAGGGACATTGTCATATTGATACAGGAAAGGTATATACTTTTGTCTATAAAGTTTGTTTTATCCCCCCTGATGTCTGATGTCTCATGTCTGGCCTTAAAGAGTATTACCTTCATGGTGTTTGTTTATGTCATGACTTTTCTTCTTCTTCTTCTTCTTCTTCTTCTTCTTCTTCTTCTTCTTCTTCTTCTTCTTCTTCTTCTTCTTCTTCTTCTTCTTCTTCTTCTTCTTCTTCTTCTTCTTCTTCTTCTTCTTCTTCTTCTTCTTCTTCTTCTTCTTCTTCTTCTTCTTCTTCTTCTTCTTCTTCTTCATAACAAATAGTATCTCATAATGATCTGATACTTGGGACTAAAATGTGGACCACATTACCATCTAGATAGCTTTAACTGAATGACAGACAAAGAAGGAACATGCTAAAGATGTTGCTATTCTTAAAACCTTCCTTGCAGTTGGGCTGACCTCATGGAAAACATGAATGTTCATTTCAACCAGTCGTGTGCAACAGTTTGTCCTCAGAGTGGCAGTAAAGGAAAGGCTCTACTGATAAAGTCATTTTTCTGACAACTTTAGTAACTTTGCAGATTTAGATTATTATAATTTAAACTTTAAATCAACTAATATATTTTGATGTATAATTCAGTTTACTCCTCAAGGACAGTGCATATTAATAAACATTACTGTAAATATGCCATAATTAGCCGGGAGGCTATTTTTCATCTGTATTCCTCAAGCAGATGTGAAGTTGGCAGCCCAATGTCAAGTAACAAGTTTAAAACAATAATCATAATGTCAGAAAATGAAAGTAATCAACACATTAATGCAAAATGTGATGGTGAGTATGTAAACTTTTGTTACGTCAAGAATATTATATTGCTAATTTACTTAAAGGGACACTATGATTTGGCGGCATCCAACATTGCGGCTGCAGATTGCCTACCGACTGAGAACACCCCTCTGCTCGCCCCTTCCTTTACGAGACTACAGTTATGACCCGTAATGACAGTAACAACATGGTTTCTTTCAGGACCTTCACCTCTCTCTCTCTCATCCTTACCATCATCCTTACTATAATAGCACTTCAGGAGCAACGGAATCCAGGTGGCGGCTGGCGTTATCGCAGTTTTACAAGCGTGTCAGATAACTACGATGGCCTTGAGGTTATGTAATACCGTGAAAGGCCTTCTCTAAAGACAGAGTTTGGTTTGTCCATTTTGAGCTAGTAGAAACACGTTGGTGCAACATAGTGATTATACACTAATGAAAAAAAGGTTTTGCTAATAGAGCCCCTGAAATATTAAACACTGGCCATTAAAGTAAAGATTTGAATGCAGGACTTTTACTTGTAACAAAGTATTTCTACACTTTGCTATTACTACTTTTACTTGACTTTAAGTACAAGATCTGAGTACTTCTTCGACCTCTGTTAAAAATGTATTTTCATCTTCTGTTGATTGTGATTTAAGCATCATGAGTGCAACAATGATCGACCCTCTGAGATGTGCCATCTACAAAGCAGTGGTACCAGGGTATGGTTAAGAAACCTATGAAAAATACTTTGATCTCTTAGGATCTCTTGTATGTTATAGAGGATACTTTTTGTAATAAGGTCATACACATTTGTCTAATTTTCTGTTGCAATTTATGAAACATTTACACCTTTTTAATCACAACATGTCTGGACTATTGGGGGTCAATATGATCTTTCCTAATGCTGGTGGCAGTTAGAAATATCACTCGATATGAACCTCGTCAAACCCTTTCTGTGTGTAGCCTGGATTCTATGGCAGCAGCATCCTGAGGCTGTCCCTGAGGTGGCGTACGCAATAAAAGAGATCTTGTATTTCCCCAGCCAATCACATCTCCATTCACTGTGACTGAGTCATTTTTAATTTTTCTGCACCATTTCACTCCTCTTCGCATTTCTGCCTTGGAAACGTCTTGTGATGCTCTGACAGCAAAATAAAAAATAAAATTATTGTTGCATGCTTTTCTCAATTTAATAATAACTTACAGAGTTCAGAATCCGTATCCTATCTCTTTCTGAAGGTGGTGCTTGTGGTGCTTGAAGAAAGGTCATGTTGACGGTACGTTCACTACAAGTAATCTGGATGACTGCATGGTGTAATTACAAAGTGGTCATATGTAAGAGGCACGACAGTGACCAGGAGCCATGTCTGACTAGCTGAGTTGGTATTTAGAGGGTGGGCATGTCTGAACTTTGTAAATCCTGGTGGGGTGTTAATGGAAATGAAAGGCGAGAAGCAGTAACAGGGACAATGGTAAGAATAGTTGTGGCAAAGCTCGTTACAGTGGTAACGGTACCAGTAACAGTAGCAGATGTACAATTGTTACGTGCCAGTAGCGTTAGTTAGTCGTAGTAGAAAAAAGATGAACATTTAGAGGTTCTCAATTCAAGGGAAATATTCTAAACTAAATGTTACTTATCTACGAGAGACAGCATGTTGCAATTCCCCATGAATGCAACCTAATAATATTCATTCCTTTTAAAGGTTGTGCCTTGAGACAAAGGAAATGTTCTACAACTAAAATATACCACTATATACAGAAACATGGTCATCTGATGCAAGCTAGGCCTCCTTTCCTATTAAACTAATTTAACCAATTTAGTAAAAAGCAGGTGTTGATCTATAGATTCCATTAATGTGAACAACAATTACCGTGTTTGGGTAAATATTGTCCAGTTCTCCGCGGAATACATATACCATAAGAATTCATTCTCGTCACAAATTGAATTTGAAAAGCAACAGCCCAGCAGCAAAGATGTGCCAAGAAAGAACCAACAACACTTCAGCCTCAAAGCTTACTGACATCGACAAGCAAACACGACCTTTACTCAGGCAAAAACATGCAAAGTCACTAGCAATGAAGGAAAGCACACACAGCGCAGCAGAGGATTCTTAACTTAGACCATCTTAACACAAAGTGTGAAAAGACTGGAATGAATTAGTCAGTGGAAATATCTATGGAAAAGCCATAGCTTTAGATTGTAAAGTAATATATATTGATGCTTTTTCTAAAGTGCTGTGGCTGTGTACATTATACTTTCATTAACACTAATCCAAATAAAAGTAGAATGAAGAAGATCTTATTAGTGATTGCAAACCATATTTCTGCATTTCTATCATGAATTTATCAAGACATTCTCAGCAATTGCATTATATAAAAAGGGCATCAACAGCAAATGAACAAGTAGATGCTTGATAAGTAACATTTTAATAATTCTGGTTGCAGTAGAGGGAAATAAAGGCCTGGTCACTATAGAATTCATGTTAAACTGCGCCTACATTAGATAGAGCCATGTGAGTGTTCCTGTTCTTGTTAGAGAGAGTGTATATCTATGCTACCACTGAGAGTCCTCTCAGTGTACTTCAGAGTGAGTCCCAGGACCCCTCCAGTAATCTCTTTCAATTTGCTGTGTGTGCGTCTCCACACCAGCAGTCCCAGTTCCATCATACGCTCGACTACCACTCAACAGCCTGTTTAGAGAAGGGCTCACTGACTCTTCACAATTCACCATGCTGATCCCACTGTGGCTGTGCAGGAATGCTAATGGAAGCTGCAATGTTTTCCGTGCTTTGATCACATATTATTGTCTTATGTTTTTGTTATTTTGAGAGAGTCCAAAATTGGATGTTATTGTCAAATAAGCCTTTGTTCCAGCTGGTTCTCATTAGAAATGTATTCGGTCACTAACACAAGCAGTGACATATGTACCAGTGTGAAACAAAAGGGCATTAAGTCATTTAAAACTCCCTTGGTGAATGACCACAGTATTGCAAGAACATGATTTCTGACACAAACATGATTAATTAAGTGACACAAAGCACAGGATGAAGTGAGCTAACTACAGAAAAAGTCCAAAAAAAACATCTATAGAAGAGGTGGCGGTAGGACAATATTAGCAGCTGGGGCCTAAAGTTGAACATTGAAAAAAGAAAAGAAATTGAAAAAAGAAAAAAACAATGTCTAAGGGAAAACTGAAAACTAAAATGACCTATGAAGTATTCTTCACGTTAAATTCCTTCTTCTCTTTCGTTGCTGAATTCCTCATTTAATTTTTTCCTTTCTCATTGATGGGGGGCTAATCCCCCTTCATGTCAACCACAGTCACCAGGTCCGGAGAATCCAGTTCAACATTTACAGAGTATGTCATAAAGAAACAGGATATGTCCTATCATAATCGACACCTTCGTAATACAAATAAGTGCATTTTTTTAGATCGTTTACTATACATGTTCTGCAAAACTATATTTAACATATATTTGTAATTCATCATAAACCTTAACATCACTATTCACATCAATATTTCATTATTTTCAAAGATGAGGTAGATACATTTAGCAGCACAGTAAGACACACACACACACACACACACACACACACACACACACACACACACACACACACACACACACACACACACGTTATATATTTGTATATACAGTATATAACGTTTATATTGCCATAATAAATACCAAAATGTGTAATAATAGTTAATAAGTCTTGAGATGTTGTAAACACTTGAATTTGTTCAGAATATGAAGGAGAGTGATGGCACTTAACTTCGGCTGTTAGAAATAACTTACTCTGTGTTAAATAACATCATTTTATTTAAGTTCACCTTGAGGCCCCACCGTTTGAAAAGGAGAAAAAGCAAATTAATTAATTTTGTCTTGTACAGTGACCATAATGTTTCATTCACACAAAGCACATAATCAAGTTCTTTATAAATTAAAAGGTTTATTAAAGTATGTACACAACTAGTAACTACTTACAAACAAATCAATGAATACATACAACAATGAATAAGCACCATGAATACAGTGATGAACAACGTATGAGAGTTACAACTTGAGTAACGGTAGCAATTTGAAATAGTATCACATCACTGCTTTCTATGAATACTTATTTTTACAGATAAAAATGAAGGCGATAAAAAGTAATTCATTGTAATAGTGTAGAACATATGAACTAAATAAGAACTCAGATACAATGTCTTTTGATTAATTCAAGCCTATCTTCTGTGAATGTGTTCAACACCACTGTGGTTAATCCTCAGTTGACAAACATGTCTGTTATTGCCACTGTTGGTTTTATAAATTCATCTACAGCATCACAAATAAACTTTACTGTCCCCTGGTATCATCTGAAAACAATCTATCTCCAATTCTCCAAGTCTTTTATTTGAACTTTTTTGTGGGTTACGAAAAATGCACTTAGACCCATGAAATATATGAAATCCTGTTGTATAGTAGAAGCTTTTACTTTCAACTCTGATCCACCAAAAGAAGAGGGACCAGCAATACATCTGCATGGAGTGCTGGCAGGGTGTGAGGACGACACACACCATGCCAGGTGCCACGCTAAAGTGTTATAATGAAGATATGGGTTGTCTCAGTGTCACACATTCATCAAGGTACTGTAACCTTTAGCTGTATGAAGTAATTATGAAATAAACAACCAAAGAAATAACTACATTTATATGACTACTACTACTACTACTACTACTACAACAAACCAGCTTTCATATCATTGTTTTCATTCTATCCATTTTCATCATTCCATCACTGTTTAACCTGTTTATTTTTACAAAGTCTGTATTCAATTTTTTTTAATGAGCTTCTTCTTATGCCTCTCAACAGACAAAGGGCTCCATTTAAATGAACCCAGCGTCGCTTAACACAGTCAAATGTGCCCTACTGTTTGCATTTGGGATGTGCCAAACACACTTCTGGCAATTTTGTGCCACCTGTGGCACATTTGGAACAGAAATCATACATTATCATACATTATAGATGGTTGTGTTAGAGGTTGTGACAATCACGTCAAGTCACATTCTTTACTTTCAACCCCACTGTACCAAGTCCCCAAGTATTACATACAAAGTAACATTAGTATTTTAAATATAGTCTAGTTCTTTCCATGTTATTTTTGTATAGCTTAATTCAGTTACATTTGAATATCTTACATACATAATCCTTATATAGAAACATAAATATGACATAACTGGGCTTTATTTTACAACCAGCGCAAAACTGTCATTGCTAGTTTTAGGGCCAATTCATACTTTACGCATCTTTGTGTTTATGAGGGTTTGCTTTGGTCGTTGCAACACAAATGTCATCTGCCATGTCATGCCACAATTTGTGACCACACGGACTTGTAGGCTTAGCAAGCGCGCCGACAGCGCATGCTCCCGTTTTGTTCGACACGCCAGTCTAGTTGGTGGTGCATGCACCTCTACATAGTTTGCTGAGAAGAGAAAGAAAAAGATAACAAACGGAGTGGTTGTTTTGAAGAGAGGTTGTGTGACAAGATTCGTCATTACAGGCCATTACCAACATGAAAATAATTCGTCATTAAAAACGATACAAAGACAAACAAATGGTGATGATCTCCTTGCAAACAACGTAACATGGACTGTGGATTTGGTAAATGCGCATGTGTGCAACTCAATTGTAGTATGAAAGGAAACGCGTCGCGTAAGCTTATAGTTAGGGCTGGCTCAGGTTTGCCTTGGATCAGCCCCTAGTTATGCTGCTATAGGCTTAGACTGCCGGGGGACACCTCCCTGCTCTCTTCCTTCTCTTCCTCTCTCCTCCCCTCCCTCCCCTCTCTTCTTCTCCCTTCTTCTCCCTCTCTATCTGTATGCATTTAAATGTATGTTACTAACTCACCATCCGGGGTATCATCCCCGGAGTGTCTGTCTCTCATGTGGCAAGTTGCCACTGATAAAGTTTACGTCAGGATCATGAATCGTGACAGCGCCTGCTGACCTGGTCCTGCTGGATACCGGGAAGCCTTATTGACATTTTCCTGGATTCATCCATACTTTCTATTTTTTTTTCCAACACAACATAATTTCTGTCAAATTTTGTATTTGTACTATGTTGTTTATCCTGTACACATCACATCTATTGCACATCTGTCCGTCCTGGGAGAGGGATCCCTCCTCAGTTGCTCTCCCTGAGGTTTCTTCCATTTTTCCCACTTCAATTATGGGGTTTCTTTTAGGAAGTTTTTCCTTGTGCGATGCGAGGGTCTAAGGACAGAGGGTGTCGTAACCTGTACAGTCTGTAAAGCACACTGAGACAAATGTATAATTTGTGATATTGGGCTATACAAATAAATTTGATTTGATTTGATTTCATGCACATCCAAGTTACCGCAGCGGACGCGCAACGTATGTCCGAGCCCAGCGCCCACGTTGTACACTGTACTGCCCATTTGTGAGCCTCTGGGCGTTTTGGTTTTACAATGAGGTGTGGTCATATCTATCTTGAGGCTGCAGAAAGTGATTGCACTCTCGACCAACAAAATACTTGTCTAAAGTCGATGGCTCAGTATTTTCCTGCTTTTTACAGGGCGCGTTATTAAGATAGGGATAGAGAGGAAAACACAACATTCAGGTGGCAGGTGACAATTAAAATAATTCCAAAATATATAATGGAATATAATAAAGTAAGACTCTCAGGCATTCTTTATTGCTAAACCTGCAGCATGCTCTCAGTGCTACTCCGTGACCGGTCACAGACTCATTTTATAATCAGCACATTTCTTCTGTCACACACTCAAAGGCTTCCCCCACACATGTTTTTTTTTGTCATAATGAGTCCACGAGTGCTGATTTACTGGAGGCTACACCGTGTGAACGGTACACAAACGCCTCTTTCTGCGCTCAGTGTCTCCTCTCCTCATCTGTTACACTCACACACACAGACGCATGCGGGTTTGCATACACAGAGCCTCAACGCCACATCTGCGGGCCCTCCTAAACGGCGGCGTTTTCAGGCTAATTACGCAGCACCTCTTCGGCAGTGACCGACTGCGATCCTGTGCCGTGCGCAATACAGCCTCCGGTGGCTTCCGCTCAGTCTTTTCGGTCCGAGCCCCCAATGGGTTGCATCAGAAGGCAATACCATTTTCATTATTAATCAATACATGTGTATCATATTAAATGTTTATTACAATTTGCATTGTGCACACTAGGTTTACTGTGCAACTGCTCGTATGCAGTCAAATGGATTGCATTGGTTTAATTCATGTTATGCCCAAAACACACCTATGATTAATTAAGAGACTAAATACACCCGCTTTGCCCCAGATTACCTGATGTTTAACTAGGAAAAATGCAGTTGGACATGCACAATGCATTTGTGCCATGCGATTTAGACCATGTGCTATAGATCGTTTGAATAGGGCCCAAGGTATTTGCTCACATTCCCAAATTAATTACTTTGAACTCATTTTGTGACAGAAGAAGAACTTTTTAAACTCACTGTACCATGTGGTGAGAGTAGATATGTGAAGGGTAGAGTTAATTGCAGTAAAATAAAGTGGTGTTGCAGACAATGGACTCTTCTCAGCACAAATGATTTAGAGCCAGGAGGACTATGTGTAGGTAATAACAAAGAACATTTCTACTGCTGTGACTGGCCCACATTACAGTGTATTTATAGCAGCATGTTCTTCCTCCATATTCCTGAACAACTGTTGGAACCTTTGACTGCCGGGCTGCTTTAATCTTTCTCCAACATGTTACATACATTTAATTGAAGATAAATAAGCCAGCCGATGTGGCGAAGGTCACATTAACCTTGACCCCGGGAGTCTGCAGCTCAGTGACTATTCAGTCATTACTCCCATCAGGCAGTGCTGGGGATCGGCTGTCTGAGGGAATCACTTTAGCGACTACGCGATTGATAATGATTGAGCAGTCCAGTAAAAGGAACTCTTCTTCCTTGTCCCGATTCACTCGGAGGGGAGTTGGGAAGGGAACGCTTGAGGGGCTGTTTCCTTACAAGGATATTTATCACGGCAGGCCAATCTGTTTTACGCTCAGGAGACTCCCAGACGACCCCAAACGCTTAGTGGGGATGAAATATTCATGCAGAGTTAAATATGGATCCTAGAGCAGTCGGCGCACATTAAACACCGTCAATACTGATCAGCGCTGACACCCCTTTTCTCCCACTCCAGTATTTTTCCCCACTAGATTTCTAATCAGCTGTGCCTGTAGATTTTGGAAAGGTATGAAGGCAGATTCAGCCATGCAGAATGCAAGGAGAGACGTCTTAGGAGTGAGAGGGGGAGCTAGAGAGCTCTGACATGTGTTTATGAAGAGCGAATGCAGCAGTCAGATGTGTCGGGCTGCTTTTATCGATGTTAACTAACTAACCGTAAAACAGCAATTGCTGTTCCAGCAGCGGAAGCTGTTTTTCTCCTAAGACAGCTCACGCAACATCAAGCGCTCATATGAGATTGGACTCAAGTCAAAATAACACACACACACACACACACACTTTGCTGTTTCATACACTTGTATACATGCAAACTAAGCCAGGTAAAATGCAGCTTATCATTCTAGGTCCCAGCAAGTGGCAACCATTTTGCAGGACCTTTGCTCACACTACTTGGGCACAGCAAGAATTTATCATGCATGGTGGCCACCCCAGTGGAATCATGGGAGGGACTAAATTGATCAGCATGGTTCCATCTGTCCATGTGTCTCTCCATCTGTCATGTACTGTAAATCAGATGCCACTCACTGGCTTTTGTATAAGACTTACGGAGGACTTGTGCCAGTGCTTTGTTCAAAATTCTCAAAATTCATTGGAACATGGATCAGATCTTTTAAATTGTAAGGAAGCAAAATATCATTTGTCAAACTCAAATAATAAGAAACAACTATAAAATAACAACCATGATTAGCCCATGGTTGAGGCAAATTAAGTTTACAACAAGTTTACAGGTCGGCTAATTGGTCATGTTTCTTTATATATACAATATATATATATATATATATATATATATATATTATTTTACTTTTATTTACCAATAAATATTTCTAGCATATAAATCCTCATTTCTGATTGTGTACGGATCAAGACGTGTTATTAGTGAGCTAAACAGATTTATTTTTCAAAAGTGATTAGTAACGGTTTTGGACGATACAAAACAGATATTATCACTTAAGACTTGTTGAACATTGTTTAACCTTGGACAGTGCCAGGCTAGCTGGCTAATTTTCCTTCCTGCTAAACTCTGTAGATACCAAATCAATGAAGTCCTCTTCATGCAACCTCTTTTTATAACAAGCATCCATTATGCTCTTGTGTTGCACGCACACTTGATGCCCTAGTATACAATGTATACAATCATACATGTGGTGCAGACGTCCACACTCACATGGGCAGGTGACAAGATTTATGTAATGCTAACCCTTGATGACCTTTGGCTACGAAAATATGGAAAGTTTAAATTTGCATTTTGTTTGTCTTCAACACCTGATATTATGATCATTTAAACTGAGCTTTTTTAACCAATTTTCATCCATCATAAAAGCTTCATTTGCCCACAGCATTACCTGGTTGATTTAGCTACAGTATGCATAGCCAACAAATAACTTGTTCACATGTCCACATGTCACATTTGCAGAAATCTCGCCTTATCAGATCATGCTTAGTCTTTACTGAATATATACAGTTACACCACATAAATCATTATCCTCAGCCTTTTTTTTCCGCACACATATGGACGTGTTTGTGCACAGCTAGCTCTTCACACGGAGCTCCGTGACACAACTTCAAACCTTTATAGTCTGGTTTGTTTATATTACACACAGTGGTGTTTCCGTGTCCAGCTGAGATGTTGTGAACCACAGCTGAGGAGTCACTTTGTCACAAGATGGTTAAATGGAACACTGCCAGTGTCTCACAGGTCAACACTCTGTGGATATCGTCATCAGTGTTTGATTTAATGAAACCCAGCGACTGCAGGCTGGTTCCCCACAGTGCAGTGCACTCATTTGGAAGCAGGAAGTAAACAAATAATGCCACAGGGCAAACAGCTGGGGACAGGGGGCCGTGGGCAGAGAGCAGGACTGCTGCGCCCCTTTAGGCCGATGTGCCTGTTTGTGGAATGTAAGGACTGGTGCCTGACTGGTATTTAAAACAACATCTGGTCCAGTCCCTTGGACCAATTCCCTTGTGATAAACAGTAGTTTGATAATACAATGCGATCACTTTTAATTGAGAATGGCACTAACTCTTTACCTTTTCCCCCCCTGAATAATAAATGTTTATTTCCTCGACTTGTGTTCCAGCACCTGTATCTTACAATGATCTTATCCTAAAATATTCAAATGTATAGTGTGAATTAAAAAGAGAATGGGGTAACACTATATAATGGTATTTAAAGGATTTTGAAATAGATGCAACAAGAGCACAATTAACCAAAATGATTTACATTACAAACAAATCTAACAAACAATCCACTGTTCATTTATTAATTATAATTATATGAATTGGATTGGGGGTTTTGAAAGTCTGAGACTGTGGGCCTCCCCTCAGACAAAGCTTTGGACAAATTAAGATGCTTATGATTCTGTTGAGTCCAAGTCAATTGTCCCATAAAGTTTGACTTAATAAATATCCTACACACAACAGTGAGTGGCCTCTAGAGGAAGAGTGGTATCAATAGTGAGTACAGGATCAATGTAATCTATGATGAACGTTAGGTAATGTGCAGTATTGATGTGTGTATGTGTGTACTGCGGTGTTGCATACTGTTAACATGCACTGTGGATAGTATCAGGAGGACAACAAGCACAGGGGCAGAGACGGTGAAAGAGGAAACACTGACAGTGAAAGAACAATATTGTGTTTAGAAAAGAGAATAGTGGGGGAGGGAAGGGGAGGGTGTCGAAGAGAAATGGATTTCATCAGGAATAAAGTGACAACAGAAATATATCCCTGCAGCTTTCTTACCCTCAGTCTAATTATAAGCACCACTGCCAAATGAATCAGGAGTAGCTGTTTCCTCAATTACTGTGGAAATGTATGTACATATATTTAAATTTTCCTTTTAGGAAATTCATTGCTCTCATGGGAGCAGGACTGTACCAATTTCAACTGGGCAAAGTTTTCAAATAGCAATGGCTCTTCAGGCAACATAAAACTTTAAAATGTATTTATTTTCTTTGTTGTTTTCCCGACAGGTCTGATTCGGTTGCAAGAACTTATAAAGGCGCCATCCCGGTACAACATCCGGCTAAAGATCCGGCAGCTACCTGCAGACACCAAGGATGCTAAGCCGCTGTTAAAAGAGATGAAGAGGGGGAAGGAGTTCCACATCATCTTTGACTGTGGCCACGAAATGGCTGCTGGGATCCTGAAGCAGGTGTGTGTGTTTGTGTGTGTGTGTGTCATAAATCATTTGAGTCCTCAAGTCAAGTGGGAAATACAGCAGAAGACAGCTTCTTCATGTTGTCCACTTATACTATATCTATATATGTATACAGTATACATATACTATGTCCACTATATATTCCTATTCTAGAATGGGAACTTTACCGTTTACCCTATTACCCCTTAAAGAGTAACGGGGAAATGTACCTTGTTACTGCAAAAGAAGAAGAAAGTAAAGTGGCGAGTACACAATAATTAAATAGAGTAAAAGTAGTATAAGTACAAATAAAGTATTTCTGATTCTGACTTATATCGTGAGGCGGAAAGTAATGATATGGATGCAATCATGTCCCATCAGGAAAAACAATCCTTCACTTAACCAAGTGTGTAAGTCGCCTTAGGCTAATGATACCTTAACCATATTTTATTTAGTATAACCATGACCTTTATTTAGTTTTAACAAGAAGTCCAGATACTGCAATGGAAGCTTGGAATGGCTGTAGTTGGTAATGATAATATAAGTAGTAAACATAGTTACTAAGAATAGTTTTAGGATCAATTATTACCAAATTAAGACTCAGTCATTTCATTATGCAATAGCTGTGTATCATGACGTTATGGTCACATTGTGCTCTATCCTCTTCTGAGATACTCTTTTTCCACGGGATGGATTTATCAAATATTAAGGACAACATGATTCACCCCCAGTCTGTCAGGGTTTTTAATCAATGCCAGAGTGGTAGATTGCTGGGGAAGGTCAAGGACTGCTTTCATTATTAATGTCAGAGAGAATCCCTGCTAATGGGAAGTAATGAAAGACCTGACTGTCCTGCTGTCTGATCTGATATTCTCATTATATGACACACCTATAAGTTACAGATCGTACATACTTTTCATCAGCTATAAGCCTTGACCCCCAAAGTTGGGAAATAACAAGAAGGACAACAAGACAGTCAGGTGAGAAGATCAATATTATTAAATGTCTGTGTAGGATACAGTATCCGCTGCAGAGATTGGTCCAAGACATGTAGCACAAAGACCAGCAGGGGAAAACTGTGTTGTTAAACACTCAAAAACTACTAAATTGTTTATGTACTGTACGTGTTGGATGTTTAGGGTTCATACATTTACAAAGAATGCTTGTTCGATTTTACACAGGCTTCTCATTTCAGGCCGATGACTGTGGCTTTTGATGCATCGCTCGGTGCAAATTCGCATCTATTCACGTCTTTGCATTGACTTTGTAGGTAATTGCCTTGGCATTTGGTGTGAAGACACCATTATACTTGGTCTGGAAGAGAGTATTTCCAGTTTGGTCAAACTTTCCTTTTTATTTTAGCTAGATTAGACAGGCCTAGACGTGTCACTGATAAGTACCGTTTGTAAAAACACTCCAGCTGTAAAATCTATGTGAATACAGTGAAACAACGAGTTGTGTCTGAAGGCACCTCTTCGTGCTACAACACAATTAGGTGTCTATTAAGTGTTTTTTCTGAACTGTTGGTAGCTGTGATCCATGTGTTCAATCTTCACAGCTACTAACTGAACAGAATGTATTTCTCCATTGATTTGCTTTCATAAGTGACATACATTTTTTGGAATATAGATACATAAGTTCTGGAAGGTTTCCGGCACTGTTCTGTTATAAAAAGGTCCAGGAAATGGCACCATGTGAGTCATTACTGAGTGGGCTGATCCTCAAACGGAAGGCTGGAAGCTTTCTCAAGGTTTCCCACCTGATCCCAGCAGCCATTATCCTTCCTGTCTGTTTAATCATCCTTTCCTCACAGTCCTAGTCTGTGATTCTTATTGGTTTAGTGACTCCCAGCACGGCAGGCCGGACTCTGACACCACCATATAGCACACACACAGACACACACACAAAGGAAAAAGGCAGTCATGTAAAGTGACTTTGATCTATGAATGTAAAATGTAAAATATAAAATGGAGCTGCAACAGAGCAGAATGTTGCTTCCCCATTAATCAAGATTCCCCCTCTGTGCTCAGATTTAGTTCTGGTTTTCATGTGATTGGTTTCTCTACTAAACTGTAACACTATTAAACAACATTGATCAGCAGGTCTATAGGCTGTTGTTTTAATGATTCCATCCAGTCATATTTTGTTACTTATGGCAAAAGCAAAGGCCTGAGGTCCTTCTCCAAAATGTCTTCCAACTCTCCCTGGGGGATCACAAGGTGTTCCAAGGCCAGATAATCCCTGCGGCATGTTATGGGTTTGCTCAGGGGTTTACTCCCAGTACAAGATGGCTGGATTAGCTCCACAGGAGGGCTTTCAGAGGGCATCCTAATCAAAGGGCCACATCAACCTCAGCTGGCTTTTGTGTGAATACATAGCAGTTCCACTCCTAGAGTGTACTGGATGTCTGAGCCCCTTTCCCTTATCTAAAACCCAGACAACTTCTGAACAAAACTCATTGTGCACAGTTGTTGGTACACACAGCTCATGACTATAGTTGAGGATTGGAAGGTAGAATGACAGGTAAAGTGAGAAGTATCAATCTGCCGGCAAATCTCAGGAAAGTCTTTCCTCATTTAAATCCATTTGTTTCCTAATTTTAAACTGTTAAACGTACGCAGAGCAGGTGAGGACGGTCACAGGACTCTCTGTCTTCCACATACACAGTCACATGTGTGTCGATACAGTGTTCCCTTTTTATTTCTTAGCATTAGATATTGTGTGTTTTGACATTTATTATCTTCTTAATAAATGCTTTTTTTTTAAAATACACTTGCTGGTTTGTTTAATGTTGTACACGAGTGAGTATTGTCAACCTCTACTATCAAATAATTATGAAATCCTTCAATCTTTACTTGATATTGTTCTGGTCATTTTGTTTATAGCTAATCATTTAATAATTAATCAGATTTCCTATTTCATTGTCTCATATATGTTATGAGACTACATTAAGTGGTTATCATTTTCCTCTGACTCAGAGCTCCTGATGAGGAGGTGGTGCCCCCATTGAGGTGAATTAGTGTAAATTAAGTCATAAAATTAAGATAATTAATAATCATATTAAATATAATAATTATTTTGATAATTATGAATTCTTTCTGATAGCCATGTTAATGTCTGAGCTAATGCACCTACTCCATTGTAGTGCCAGTTATTGTCAACTCCTATTCATGATTTTATGAACATTAATAGTTGTATTAATATAAATGATCATTAATATTTGTTAATAACCAGAACCCCATACATAATGGGGACACTGGCGTGAAGCGTTATCTAGTTATCTACAATATCTGCATCTGTGACAAAGGAAAAGATCACGGTTATGGTTAATAAAAGGGATAATGCTTATTTCAGTTCCATAACTGGACATGAACTCTTGTCTCCTGCATGAGAGTCAAGCCTGCAACACACCTCAAATTTCACACCCTTTCTCTCTGTTTCCGTACTTAAAGGACACACTACTTTCCAAATTGGCAGTGAATCTAAATTGTTATGCGCAGAATTGTCAAATATTGACATAATTCCTGGCATAAGGGGCTGCATTAACATATCCATCTATGTGGGGAAATAACGCAAACTAATCTGTTTTTGAGAAATGTTGATGAGCTGCTTGCACCTTTCGTGGTTGACTGCTAATAAAATATTTTCCAAACACAGCCAGCAGCATCATATTACACACCATGTTTGTATTTTCACACATTCAAATCAACAGCATAAGTATCACACCTCACTCGCTGTTTTTCTTCTTCTCCAAATGTGATAAACACCAGTTTCCAAACAATCTCCCAAAGCAACTCCAGCGTGGACCTCATTATTGTAGGATGACTTCCTTATATGTGTTTCCCATATGTCCCACTTCTACAGATTCATGCATTACCCTACATATTACCCTACATATGCCCAATGTACGACTGAGCTCAGTCTTTTGCTTTATTTGGCTGTTTTTCTTTTTGGTGGGTGTTTGTTTCTTATCTATGAGCCTGTGGCTGCAGCAGTATAGCAGAATATATGCCTCTTCACATTACATGGTAATACAGCCAGTAATACAGACACACACATAGACAAATGTCTGTGTGTGTGTGTGTGTGTGTGTGTGTGTGTGTGTGTGTGTGTGTGTGTGTGTGTGTGTGTGTGTGTGTATGTGTGCAGAATATGACAAAATATTTTATCTGCCTCCCTATTCATTTATAAATCTCTCCCTTTCCCAATCTCTCTCTCTGCCTCCTTCTGTCACTCTCTTTCGTAGGCTCTCGCCATGGGGATGATGACAGAGTATTATCACTTTATCTTCACCACACTGGTAAGTAGAGAAAGAGGTTGTGCTGCACAGTCGCTTTGTCATCAGGTCTAACTCAGAACTCCATATCCCCATGAAGATTTGTTGCATGCCCAAAGAACGAGATGGCGCCGCTCTTTAATCTTCATTTTCTCAGCTATTCATTTTACTACCTTGCATCGTTCTTTTTCCCCTTTAATGTGTTTTCCAGAGCCAAAGACAGTAATAGCATAGTACTTTGTGACATCGAGATAACTGTTTTCTTTCTTTTTGCTTCATCTTTTTTTGCTCTTTTTCGTTTTCACTTCTTCTTTCCGGCCTTCTTCCTGTTCTTAACATTAAGGCTCTTCATCCTTCTCTCAGTCGTTTTTTCTCTCCTTTTTTTATTCCTTTGCACTTTTCTAGAATCTAGATTATACTTTTAGGAATATTCATGCAAACATAACCTTTGAGTAAATCAAATTAAACAAAAAAATATGAAATAATAATATTAATAACGAATTCAATATAAGTTATACCTTTTTATTTTACATGTCTAATAACCCTGAATTGTTCTTCGATCTACTCATTTCAGAATGTCTGAGAAGGGAAAAGCTCAACATTTCTTTTAGTAAAAACACAACACATATCTTTTGAAGACAATATTCATAATTTAGGTTGTCCAAAAACATCAACAGACCATATTTCCTTGTCTATCAGCAACAATTTGCGTTGAGTATCATGGATATTACACTGTGATCTGTTTTGAAAAAGAACAAATAAATGAATCATACAGACTGTTCATGTATATTCACGAGTCTCTTTCAAGGTTGAATCATCTGATATCTGATATATAGCCTTGTTATAGTTGTAGTGGTCAGCAGATGTGCTAGGTTGCTCATCTACCCCCGTGAGTCACATGACCATTGCCTTGCGGGTCGTAGTGGCCCGTCTAGACTCCCAAGCCCTGGGTGAGAAACATTTACTGAAATAAATGGTCATCACCATCTTGGGATTTGATTTCATGTTCTCAAAATAAGTCCTTGCACTTACTGTGTCCCTCCTCTGCTCAACACCCTGTTCCTTCTGTTTCTCTTCCTTTACTTCCTGTTTCTTATCTGCCTCATGTTTTACCCTTTGCCTCCTCCACTTTTTGCTTCTTGCTTCTTGCTTCTTGCTTGTTACTAGTATTATTTGTATTGTTAATAGTAATCAGCAGCAGTAGTAGGCATAGTAGTAGTACTTGTAGTAGTCGTGTTTCTTTTTCACAATGTTGATAGCCAGTTTGAAATCTGTAAATGAAGACTGAACAATATAGAACATCAGAGAGAGGTGAGGCAGAAGCTTGTGTCATTGTTCACCTAAATGTGAAGGGCTGGATTCTGTAGCTCTTCTGATATTATGCGGCTGTATAAGTGGCCTTACCTTTGGTTATATCAGGATATGGTCCCCTTCACTGTCCACACAATAAAATGCAAAACAACACACATATACATATACATAGTAAGCATAATTCTGAGCTCCCTGACTGTATGAACTTGCTCTCAGTCGATGTTCCACATCAAAGATTTGACTCGGTCCCATCCCACTCGTATCCTGAAGAGGCTGCTTGTGTTGCCTTGTATCAAAACACTCACTCTGTGTGTGTTACGTCTCCCCCTGTCCTTTACTTTTTTAATGTCAAGCTCCTTTGAAAACGGAATAATTCCGTTTTCAAATGTCTGTTCTTTTAATCATGGCGGCTGAAACGGATCATTTTCATGTGTTTTCAGGAAAAGTAAAAGTAAAATACAAACATGAATGAGGCCGGGGAGGTACAGTAGTAGTTGTCATTTCTCACTGTAGAGTTTGGCAGTCAGAGTCCAGTGCTGACAGCCTAATTCTCCCAGCAGACTGAACAAAGCAGCCATACTGAGGCCACATATGGCAGCCATGTTCCTGCCAGATTCTTTCTTTTCTCTTCACTTACCTTATGTTGAGTGTTTTGCAGTGTCGATATTGGCAGCTATTTTAGATTTAGTCTTAATCTTAAAACTCAAAAGCTTCATAGTTTTAATTTTGTTTTAATTTAGTTTTAATCAACGACAACTCGAAACATTAAGTCCAGTTTTAGTCAACTAAAAGTAAAACATTTTTAGTAAACTTTATTACTTTTAGTCCAATTGTTTTCTCTGTTGTCTTTTAGTTTTCAGATTGCATTGAACATTTCAATCAATCTAGTTATTATTTATAGTTATAGTATTTTAAGACAAACCATGATCTTTTATCTAAAAGTAACCAAGGACCTTTGTTTCCTAAACCTAAACGAGTACTTTTGTTCCCTTTTTTTTGTTTTGTTTCATTATAAGACAAAACTGAGAATGCAGTTTAGTTGTACTGGAACATTTATTGGAGACAGGGTTGCAATATTTATGAAAAGCCACAAAGCGGTTTTTATCATTGAGGTGTCATTGGGTTTCTTCTAAGCCGAGACGCTCGTCACTAAGACACTATGACTGTATGACTTTGTGGGGTTTTGGGTTTTAGCTTTTTCTCAACAGTTTTCAACTGCAGGGCTGTCTCTCCTATCTCTAATTAGTATTTCCCTTCTTCTCAGGATCTGTTTGCGCTGGATGTGGAGCCTTACCGATACAGTGGTGTGAACATGACGGGCTTCAGGATTCTCAACACTGAGAACAGCCAGGTAGCCTCCATCATCGAGAAATGGTCGATGGAGAGACTGCAGGCTCCACCCAAACCTGACTCTGGTCTACTGGACGGCTTCATGACCGTGAGTCTCTCTTTTAAAAACAAATGAGTAGTGAAAGGTTTGGTTCATTCGTTCTGGACCAAAGAAAAAAAACAACCCATTGTGGCCTTTGAGTTCTGGTCCATCTTCATGTTCACGCCAACTTATCATAAATTAACCAAGAGGTGTAAACTGACAAATTATTTGGTCATTGGACAGATTTGGTGGCTGCATCAAACGCAATGCATGGGAAGTATGTTGCAGTTACTGACGGCACGTCCTATTGCGCTTCAGGGCGCCTCATGGGTTCATTCATCTTAGCAGGTGTTCAGGAGGTCACAAAGCAATTGGTTGTTACAAGAGTTAGTCATAGAAACTGCAGCCAGATCACATATATCACAAATAATGACAGCAGCTTGAAACAGGACAACAACAAGGCATCTTACCTTACAGTAACTTACCATTAATGTCACATTCCAGCTCTTTTGCAGCTGTTGGCCACCTCAATGCTACTGGTAGACGTACTTCAGACACACGAGTGAAGGTTCCTTATGATGACTCACGTACTGCTATTTTCTCATCTTTATTAAAAACTAAATTCCCTTGTGAATGTTAATCAATGCCTATATCTATATCCATTGCTATAGCATGAACATTTGATGATGTGATACTTCTTTGGCACAATATGTGAAGCAGGAAGGGGAAGGCTAAAGTTTTCCTTCTACTATTCAGGAAATATAGATTTATGGATTTGTAGAAATAGAAAAGCATCTTTTCTCTGCTGTCAGTGTCCTTGGATCAGAACCTTGCTGAAGCAGGCCAGCAAAGCCCACTGAAACACTGCTAGTGATATACATCACATGCAGTTCTTACCACAGTTGATCAATGAGACAGCCAAACCAAAACTTTATGAAATTCGAGTGTGTTTCTCCACTTTTATTTCGCTTCTTGCCGGGTTTTTACAGACATAAAGTCACTTAAGATACACAGCGTTGTTCTGGACATGATAGACCTGTTACAACGATGTGCTGTGGCATCTCTTCCTGTAACTTGCCAGTCGTCCTGAGGGAGTCAAAAGGAAAACCTTGGTGCCCCGGGTGTGATAAGAAGAATCTCTGTCACTGTGATCTGAAACGTCTCTGATCAGAGCACACTGCCTGTAATAACTGTTCCTCCATGCTGCTTTCATACCACTCTCTTATCTGGGAACCTTGCCAAAACGCGTCAACCCACAAGAGACAAGGAATGGAAAGGAAAAGAGAGTAATAGGGGATGAATGAAAAAGAGAAAAAGAAGAGGGACAGACAGTGGGTGAAGGGAAGGCAGAAGTGAAATCAGAGTCCTTGTGTTTTATTCCCAGATCGACTGTTAAGGTGTTAAACGTCAGGCCGATGTAGCCGCTTGGTCTGATTCCAGTTGGAAAGCACTGGCGGCGGCAGCGGCAACATGTTGGCTGCTGATTGAAAACAGTGGCTTACCTCTGGGGAGTAACAGATTCCCTTTTTTTCTGAAACAGCGAGATCTTGCTGAGTCATATTTCTGGATTGATGTCGGAGAGTGGGTGTTACTCAGTATAAGCCCCTTTTGTTGGATTTGTGGCTCAATCAATACTGTTTCCCACTTGAGACCTGAAATGGACTGTGTGTGTAATAACTGTACCTTTTCAAAACACAAAAAGCTCAGAGAGTGCCTTTATAGCTTCCAGTACAAGATACATGGAGTCTTCAGTCCTCATAAAGAAAAAACAAGGGGAAATAAAAGATCTGTCTCATCATCTTTGTGTTTATATTCACCTCTTTAACTCCATTATGTGCTGTAGAGAGTCATCAGGCGAGCAGTGCTGGGTGGGTATTTTTGGATCAGCGACAGAAGAAGATTTATGTGTGCAAGGAGTGTGCTGTGACCCTGCTCATCAGTGAATTAATGGCATGAGTTTGAAGGTGGGGATTGATTAATTAGACAAATGGCAATCAGTCAGCAGCTAATGCATATTGACATGGTGAAAGGTTCCGTAAAGGTTTGATTAACGGCTTAATTTGTGTGCTGTATTTACGGTTTTGTGTGCTTAAGTAGTGAACTGCTGATGTGCTGTAACTTATGAACTCGCAGATCATGACAGATTACACTGAGTGAGCAGTCCAGCGACTTTCTCACATCGCTTCTCCATTTAGCGTCATTGTTTCACATTTAGGGATTGAAATTGTCGTTTGAACAGTATGGCTTTGCACAATAACAATAATGTGTTTGGACTCAAAGTAACTGCACAGTTTGGATTTATTGCAAACATTTAGAAGTTTCTGTTTTCCATCAAAATGTGTTCTTGGCAGCTGGAAAAACCTCTGAAATGGCATTATAGTTCTATAATGAATAGCCAATGCATTGGAAGATGTCTGTCCTGAATAAAGTATCTATCTATCTATCTATCTATCTATCTATCTATCTATCTATCTATCTATCTATCTATCTATCTATCTATCTATCTATCTATCTATCTATCTATCTATCCATCCATCCATCCATCCATCTATCTATCTATCTATCTGTCAGAGATGGACGAGGCTGCTCAACTGTTACATCAGTGTGTTAGTCAACAGTCTTGATCAAACCAGCATTTGACCAGGTTTGTCCTAAACCTACTACTTCACACAGAGATGATTTCTTTATTTTTTGTGATCATGGATTTATGAAGATACCCTTTTTTGCTCCTTGTACTGCTGGCACGTTTCAAAAGACTTTTACCTGACTGCTAATACATTCTCAAATGGACCATCATGATGTTATACGGGAAACTATATCAAACTAAATAGTGTTAATAAGTATTGACAATAAGAAGGACTAAAGTATTTTCATTTATTTGTCCCCAAAGGGCAAATGGTCTCGCAGCCTACATAGTGTACATCAAGGGGTGAGGAGGGGAGGAATGGGAGGCACTCAATGTTAGGAACGTGTTTTTCTACCTTTAAATAAACAGAACTCCAAAATGGAGGAAGCTATCATACTAACATAACATACATAGACGTGTTGCATCATTCACTTTTACATAAACTGCTCCCCAAAAAAAAGAGATGATTTATTTCTTAATAAGTCATACGGCAAGAATGGAAGGTCCAGACACATTAAATTAACTATTAAGGTGGAGCACATTAATAACTATGGCTGTGTCTGAAATGACTCATTCACCACTCCCTTTTTTATACCATGTCCCACAGTATTGAACACCATAAGATGTCTCTGTTGTTGGCTATTACGACATCTTCCCAAATGTTTATTCTTTCACTTGTGTTTTTAAGTTTCATTTTGCTTACCTGCCTGATCAGAATATCCAGCTGCACTTTTTCTCCCAAAAGCTCCAAACTGCATCTAGTATCATGAAGATGTTTAAGTGAACCTATGAAATCTGGTTGAGAGAGCTGTTTCCTTTTCCCCAGAACATGTTGATGTGTGACAAAGCAGGTAAATTAATACTGCGCCTTATTCCTTTATGCTGCCTCCAATTAATCTGGCGGAGGAGAATCCCTGCCCTGAGTCGTGGCTTAACATGCACGACGAGAGTGACCTTACAAGCTTCACGCTCTCATTACCATAATGTCTGTCCTTGTTAATTGCTTAAACTGCTGTCTGATTCATTGTGTGCCCTGCTAAATTGAAACAGGTTCAAAAGAACACTCAGGCATGACTGTAATTTCTTCATTTATCTCTTTGTCATAAGTCTGAAAGCCGTGGACGTTACCTTTGACCCTCGTCCGGGCAAACGGGCTGACCCTTTCGTCATCAAGGTCATCTCTTTGTTTGTTGCATCTCGAAAACACAGTTGGTATTCAGGGCCTGTAATGCTGCGGAATCATTTATGTTCCCATATTACCATAAATATGCTATACCTGTGGGTACATTTAAATGGGGCAGTGGGAGACAGCTATTTCCTTTTTGACAGATATCATTTAAAGTCTGATCCAAACAGAGTTATGAGAAATGTCACACAAACATCAGACATATTCCAGGATTCATATTATCTGAGCATCACTCAAACAGGCATATGTGGACATGTGGACACCGTGAAAGGAGAGGATGAGTAATATGAGAAATATGTTATTAAATAGTCAACAATGTGTGTGTCTGCCAATACACCTACTCACAATTTCTTATATGTACACCCTTTATTGTACATGTATTAATTCATTCTTATCAAGTATTGTAGACCATTCATAACATAACTAATATTGACTAATCCTCTCCATTTAGCTTTCTACTGTCTGTCTTGGCAGAAAAGGAATAAAACAAGTCATACTTATGTCATGTGATCACAACTAAATGATCTCCATGACAAGCGAGCAAACTCCATTTACTGATGAAGGCCATGAGATGTGGCTGACAGCTCCAGAGAATAGTTCTTGTTTTAATAGACATTTGTCAAAATGTTCTCTTAATAATGAGATAATCAGAATCTCTGAGAGGATAGTCACATAAGGAGTGATTACAAAATCTGGAAAGTCATTTTATGTAATAGAGTAGCAGAGTAGACAAAATCCTAAATAGTATTCACAAGCTATTAACAATAGTGTCTTTTAGCAAGAGCAATATTTTAAGGCATCTTTATAATATATAGGTGAACTCGCCCGGACACATGATTTGCTAAAGTTGGTCACTGGTTTATGCTTAAAATGAGCACAGTGTTTATTTCAATTGTACTGTAATATTCTGATTTCATGTGATTTTATTGTGAAAGGGAGATCACAAATGTTATCTATAGCCACTTTAAGTAGAGCCATAGTCTGCAGGATATTTGGCTGTAACGTGTTTTCACTATTTCTTGTGTTTTATTCTGGCAGTGCTCATGAAGCGATCAATTGTTAAAGAGCAATTTATTGGCAGAAAAAGAGATGATTTACTGGAATAAGACGAGGCTGGTGCAGGGATTGAGGGACGGGTTTTCAGTCTTTGTCCTGCATGTTCCTCTTCCAACCTGTCAGTCACGCTTCTCACTGGAAACCTCCCTGAGTGGCAGAACAGGCTGGGAAACATTGCCTGGACTGGTTTCAGAGGCGAGTGAGTCAGCGGGGGTGCAGGTTGGTTTTGGGTTGGGAGGGTTTGTAGCTGCTGACCCTTGGCAGAGTTCAGCTCTGGGACAGTGGGGGCTGCCAGACCTGTCAAAGTACACTGCCGTATACAAAGCCAGCACAGACCAGCGAACTGCCTGTTTATTAGCCAGATCATGCTCCACTCAATGACCTCACTGTTTTCCAAGATGCACAGCTTTTGTGTTGCATTATGGGATATGCCCTGATGAGGCTGGTGCTGCGGCTTTGAAAGGCATCCAAAGCCTTTGTCTGGAGTTTGAGCAGTTTGAAGGAGTTTTAGGAGGAGGCTAATATTTGGTTATTCCACATTTTGGCAGCGGCCCTGGGATGATGCTGTTGGACCGTGCCCTTCTTCGCCTCTTAGATGGGGCTCTTCTCAGCTTAGTTTATTCCATCTGCTTCTCTGTGAGAATCAAGCCATCTCTCTGTCTCCCCCCTCTCTGGCTCACAGACTTGGGTCTGGCTCTGGTATTGTCCAAATGTTAGGAAAGGAATTTGGGTGTGACATGTTGCTAGTACATTATTCCGGCAGCTGGCGTTACTTGGGCAAGGGCTGGTGGTTCTTGGCAGTGCCGGGGAGGCTGAGGAGCAGTGACTCCGGTGAGTTCACCCAGAGAGCCACTCAGTGTATCCCGGGGTCCTTTGTGAGCCCTGAGGATTTGTCGGAGACAATTTGCTCTCTACAGTTCTGACTTGAGCGGGTTGAAGTTTTCCTTTTTTTTTGCATTCTTTCATTTATTTAAATAACAGGATCTGTTTTTTTTATTCCTGCAGTTTGTGAGGCAGCATGTCAGGGTTTCAGGAGTGGGCTGCAGATTACAGAGCATTCAAACAGGGCTTCAGCTGAGCTCCTTGTTTTCAGCAGGCCTGTTGGAGTGGCTGCTCTGCCTTTGTTGCCATGCTGTCAGTTAAAGAGGCAGTACAAGGTTACATTTTCATTCTGAGCCTTAAAACAATGGATTCAATATTATTGCGGGGTCTGGATGAATTTGACTGTGAACACTAGCGTGAGGGAGGGAAAATGCTAATAGAAGCAGCTGGAGTACTTTCCGTCTTTGTTTGTGTGTAAGTCTTTGGGAGTGGGAGTCTGAGGTGATGTTGTAGTGACGTCCACGCTGAAAGAGGAGAGATCCTTGAGGTCTTAAAGGTAAAGAATTCAGTTGCAATTGACGTTAAAAGTACGTGAATAGAACATAAACAACCAAAATACTATCAGTTGTAGCTGAAGGTCAACATACATAGAAAGATACAATCCCAGAGTGAGTACCCAACCACAGTCCAGCATAGATGTTTCAAAGTTTACTGACGTGGGGAAACATTTGGCAATTATGGGTGTATGTTTAAAGGAATAATTTACCCACAAAATGACCGTTTATATATCAATTACTCACCCCGTGTTTCCTTGAACTCTTGAAGGACACTTTGTGTTTTTTCTCGCCTCCATGGTGAACAAAGAATCCAAAAAATAAAAATTAAAACATCCCTTTATAATTTTTTGCACAACTCGTGCAGTATAATCAATTTGTGTGTTCAGAAATCAGAAATCCTTTATTAGTCCCACGACGGGGAACTTTACATTGTTACAGCAAAAGCAAAAGTGGCGAGTACACAATTAAATAGAATAAAATACAGTAACAGTATTATAAGTACACAGTCATTGATACAGATTTGTAAAAGTGAATAAAGCACATGACAGTGATAATTGCACACAGTGGTGTAACAGTGTGTTGTTGGTGTGGTGGTCTACCAGGGGCCGTGGTGATTGTACAGTCTGACCGCTGCAGGGAGAAAGGACCTACGGTATCTCTCCGTGAGACACCGCGGGTGAAGCAGCCTGTCGCTCACCCGCAGTGTGGACAAAGTGTCCTGGAGAGGGTGGGACATGTCCAATAGAGAGGACAGCTTCATTCTCCTGTCTCCCACCACCTCCACAGTGTCCAGAGGGCTCCCCAGTACAGAGCTGGCCTTCTTAACCAGGCTGTTCAGTCTCTTCCTGTCAGCAGTCGAGATGCTGCTGCCCCAGCAGACCACTCCATAAAAAATAGCTGATGCCATCACAGAGTCACTGAAGGTCTTAAGGAGTGCCCTGCACTCCAGAAGACCTCAGTCTCCTCAGCTGATAAAGCTGCTCTGTTCAAGAAGGGACAGCTCAGATTATTGTTTTCGAGTATATTTTCATTTCATATGTCTTTAATATGTAAAATAAAAGTGTAAAAATACAAAGTTCAAGTTCCCTAAGCTAAGCTAAGAGCAGATAAGATAGTACCACAACTGTTCAAACTGAAGTTGACAAGAACAAAACAATTGACAAGAACAGTATTAACAGGGAGGGATGAAGTGTCTTTTTCTATTTGTTCAGGGTCGTGATTGAATATTAAAATAGTTTTCCTAGATGTTCATTAATATTTTGGGAAAAATAAACTTTGAATTAATAATTAAACGCACTATTAATCTTTGCTAACCTTGGAATAAAACCTTAAGTATGCAAGTTGTTGCTTAATAACATCTGCAATGTGCAGAGCATTCAGCTGTGACTAGCACGGACATGAGAACGCTGCATCAAGATGGCGTAACCGTGCCGGACAGCTGCATGATGATGGAATTTAAAGTATGACCTCCTTCGTAAAGTCTGCCATTAATTACTCCGCCAAGGAGGTTTGTCATCAGGGGAACGGATCAACCACTGTTCCACAATTTCTCAAGGAACTTGGTGGAAGGTTGTAGCAGATACACAAATAATCTTTCACTTGTTATAGCATTGAGAGATGGCTAAGATCTGCCCTCTCTGAGTGTCCTTCTAGTTAATAATGTGTTCATGGCACTGTCACTGAACTGCTCAGAAAATATTAATGCTGTGTTTAAAAAGACATATTCAGGGTTATTTTTTCCCAAGAAACTTGCATTCTTTTAGGTCAGTATGCAGCTTTTTTTTATCCACATGCTGTGGCCAGTGTATTATGCTGCTCTCTGTTGAGCTAAAAGCAATGATAGGAACAGCATTTTAAAAACCTGGTTCTATATTTGGTTTTACACCTGATTCATTCATTAATCCTGGAGAAAAGAAGCAGAATGTTGTACGCTGCATGAGGACATTTAAAGTGAGTTAAAGCTGCTAAGAACTGTACAACAACGTTAAATATACACAGCAATATGTTCTATGTCCTTCAATTTCCAAATCTCAGTTTACAATGAATAATTTAAAACTCAAAACAACACATCAGCAGTGAGCTGAGTACATTACAAGTGTCAGTACTAAAGTCAAATCAGGGAGTGTATGTGCCTTTATTATTGCTCCATCAGTAGGAGTGTTTGAGGCAAACATGAGCGCACTGACCTCTGCTTTGAGCTTTGCCAAAAAACACAAATTATGCTCTTCCACAAACAGCACTATGGCTGCTCTACATGTGCACCACTGTTAGACCCATATTGTGCTACTCTTGGCTTATAATTGAATATGAAATATCTGTTGAGAAAAAGTGATTTTATGGCCAGTGGACTCATCTTTTGACTTCTTCTTTAGAGTGTTTATGGGAGTGACATACCTTACTGTCTTTGTCATTGCCATTGCCAATTTGTTACATTGTTTGCCGAGATACATGCTGTGGACCAGAGGTTACTGACTCACAGTGGAGGAGAGGGTGGAGGAGTGGTGGTGGGGGTGACATGATTGTTAAGAAGAGAAATTAATTTAAGAAATAAGTTCAGTTCTCATATTGACAGAAGGTTTTGTGCCTGCTAGATGCAGACTGGATGGACTAACCTTCAGCATGGGGACCTGATGAATGTCTGCTGGACACCGTGTGTACTCTTGCTTTCGGTCACTGTTGGCTGCATTTCTGTTGCCTCTGTACAGACGAACAGTGTATTGTTTCACTATGATTCAGATTCCAGCAGACTCGCCATATTAAAGCCTGCAGCTAATTCTAAACAGTTCACACACTGCCAACGTCCTGATCCTGCCGAGGCTGAGAAAGTCTGCAGACGTTCCGAGGGTCCTTGTAGCAGATTCCTTTCTCTGCTCATTATCTTCTTGCTGGGAAAAACTCATCAGATTCACTTGAGTGTTAAGACTATTAGTTCTCCTGACAGTGTGTCTTAGTCACGGGACAGTGGATTCTGCTACTAAAGCAATATGGTAGAGCTCTGCTCATAGTCACGTCTACAGTCCATTCAAGGCTTGGGCATTAGTATGCTTGACAGAGTAGGAGGCTTTTTAATTAGCAAAGCTACGCTTAAAGACTTAAAACTCATTTGTGTTGCTTTGAGCGAGATCAAATACAACACTCTTGGTGTTTTTCTTTGTCTCTCACAGCATTCTGCAGTGGACTCTCACAGCAGAAAGAGACAGACAGGTTTGATAGACATCAGCGCACAAACCATAATCAAATGGGCTGTGGCAAAGCAGTGTAGCACATACTCAGCACAGCCTTACAGCGTGTTGGAGTGCTGCAGCTGGACACATTATACATTCAGTTCTCTATTACTGGGTATTAAGTTAAAGTTTACAAATCTTTTGAAGATTATTCTGCATGATTAACAAACTGAAAAGAACGCTACAATGCAACTATTGAAAACTAAGTAAGGGCTAGCCATGCTTTTTGTCTAATTTTGGCAAAAAACAATACTGTCATTTTTTACAGTTAATACATTTGTCTCATAAACGGTGAGATAACATGATCACACAATACTGTCGGTCCCTCTGTGAAAATGTGGATTTACTATTAGAAGAGTCAGAGAAAGATAGCAGCGCTGGTTTCAGGGATTTTGTGTCCTGGGACATTTACTACCCGACTTTGCAAAGTCTGAAGCAAAAATGAACTTTTCTACAACAAAATGCAACAAAACCAAGATTGAAGTGGAATATTCTTTCTTACTATATTGTATCATCTTTATTTTAGTGTCCTCTTCAAGCAGAAAGCACGTAACTGAGCCTTGAATGGTTAGAAACAGAAACTGGGATAAAGTCATGAGCTCTACAGAGTCACTTTGCACAGCAGAGAAAACGGTACTTCGATGGTACAGTCCAATGTCCTTCTCTGTGTCCTGGCTGAGGACAGGATGTGTAAATACACTGGTCAGTGGATTTATCAGAGAAGCAAAACTAAAGTTTCCTGATCCAGTTAATAACATAGTCCCCATTGAGTCATCAGTACCCCATCAGTACTGCTCATTATGACCCAGGTTGTGGTGCATTGCCAGCAGAGAGATCAAACAGTGTGGATGAGTCAGACTCAGGCCTGAAGATGTTCAGACATACTTAAAACACAAAGGAAGCTCAAACTCAAGGCCCCAGGGCTGCTGCTTTCTTACCTCAAAAAAAGACTTCAAGCAACCAAAGTATTCTGCTGACATGTTCCCTTTTCACACTATTCATCCGTACACTGTGAGAGACTCTTATCAAAGGGCTCCCTCACAGGTTCACTGAGGCTCTTTAAGCAGATACATAGCTGTTTCCTCAGTCTCTAGCCTCAGGGACTGCAGCTGGACCATGTGGAGCTTCTATCAACTGGATACACAATAAGCAAGGTCACTGTGAGGTGTTATTATGGTCTGTGATCACCAATTCTAATTCACAGTTTTTATCTAGCCAAGTATGCTGCTGCATTGCCTGTTGAATAATACACCGCCTGATTTATGTGTTGAGCTCTCGAGCGAGCCATCACACTGAGCGCACGTTTACTGACAGTGGAAGCACGGATAGTTGGACTGCTGGTATGTG
Source organism: Cottoperca gobio (assembly GCF_900634415.1). Taxonomy (NCBI): domain Eukaryota; kingdom Metazoa; phylum Chordata; class Actinopteri; order Perciformes; family Bovichtidae; genus Cottoperca; species Cottoperca gobio. The sequence continues at coordinate 24,376,749 of NC_041370.1, read as the reverse complement.
AAAGTGGATGTTTTCCAGTCTGAAAATCTTACTCTGAGATTTGATTGGTGAAAAAATGTAGTCAACGTTCTGCAGAGGAGAAACTGTATAGTGCTGCGTAGGTACTTTCTAGCCAGCATTAGTTTTCAGACCTAATTTGCATATGATTATTAATCTATAATATAGAGTTTCTTGCATTATAATCAGATGGGATGTATAGTTTAATGACTAAAACCTTACAGTCTGGAGAAGTGGAGGTGACATCCCTATCTGTGTCTGCTACCAGACAACTGCATACAATAGAAGGGTTGAAAGGTGTTTGTCAACACAGTTATCAGGAACAAGTCTTGTACTTTTTACAGCTACATGTATCTGGCAGCCATAGTTACTGGTTACTTTACATACACACAACAGATATGATCATTGTATAAGTGATGATACAGGCTTACTGCTTAAACTACTCAACTGCATATAAAGTAATTAAAGTTACATTCACTCCGGTCTGCTAGAACAGTAAATTGCTGCATCGCCATATTGTATGCTTTTATTTTTCATAATTTAGGTACAATTTGCTACCAATAATTACATACTATTACTTAGGTAAGATATGAATGCAGGACTATTACTTGCAATGTAATTTTTAGACTGTGTTATTCCTTCTTTTACTCACGTAATGGATGTGAATGCTTCTCTAAAATGGTGAATTATTGAAAGGCATAAATGCTACCTGTAACAGTTATTCTTTAGCTGCTGCATTAAGAGCCTCTATCAAAACACTGTACACTGTAGAACTGACAACACCTGCAGTGTGTGAATAACTATGTTTACAGAAAAGAAATAAGAGATGACAGAAAGAGCTCCAGTATATCTGCCTTTTTGTAGACAAATTATTAAAAACACACATAATGAGCCACACCATTGCACTGGGTGACATGTTCCCTCACCCCCACACACACTGTCCTGCTGCCAGAACTACTCACTGCAGCATCAAATGTGGATTAATCCACGGCTGAAAATAGTACCCAACGAATGTGCTTTTCTTGTTTGAGTAATATGAAATTAATTTTCATTTATCAATGAATTTTTAGAAATGAAACTGTAAATGTTTGGCTGTTTATAAAATATTCCCGTGTATAAAAGGATCCAATGGTTCTTAGAGCTGAGAGCCAGAGACAGGGGAGAGAAGTCACAAAGTATTGAGAGGCATACGAACACATTTTTGGTTTGGGTATTTTCATGGGGTTTGTTCAGCAAAAAAACATCCTATCCTTTAACATTACATTTAAAAAAAGCTGAATTGGAAAGGTGTACTAGTATACACTGCGGTTACTGTGGATCGAAGGTTTTATCAGGCAGAAACAAAAGCTGATTTAGTTTTTCTATTCAAGTGTATCTGCATTAGAGTGGACATGGTCTCATTAGACTCACTGAGCACAACATTGAGACATGCAATGTTTGTTTTGTCGACACTATTATACTTCAGATTGAGTTGGAGTGTAGTCGTTTTCATGAGATGCACTTAATGTATTGGCAACTCCCTGCATATGTTGTTCTCCATAGCTCCTGTGAACAACTGCGATCAATTAAGTAGATTAACTATGTGTTATTCACTCTGCCTTTGTTGGTACTGACTGCACATACAGGACTTTACAGCTGACGCGTCCTCAGCACAAAAAGGGTAAAGGATCTTTGTGACTCACAATTCATTCAGATTATTACATTTGTCTTGCAAGCAAAGGTTTGAAAGCCAACAAATAAATATAAATTGAATACCCATTCATCGTTGTCATTTCTAATTGCTGATTCAGATTGTAAAAACTGAGCGGAAAATATTATAAACCTTTCATACAGTAGATGCATGACTAAACACATGGTCAATCCTCATTTGTATGGAATCAGTTTAATGCTGTTTAAATGTTAAAAACATCCAATTAAATTCCAATCCCTAAAAGAGATTCTCAAAGCCAAGTCGAGTCCAACCCACACAAGATACTCAGCTGCTAAATACACATTCAGAAAACACATGTTTTAAGATTTTATTTAGGCACATTTCAGTCATGCAGAGAAAGTGTGATCACAGTAATGATATCTCAGCTGGGAACTATTCAGATCCCAAATGAATGCTGTATTATGAGACAATAATTAAAATATGTTGGAATGATTGAAATAATGAATCGCTGATGCATGTTTATTCACAATTTTTTCAAAGATTGCAAAATGTCACATTTTAAGTTTTGATAGTCAACATTGGAGAAACCAACGCGAGTAGATCTTTTACATAATCCAACCAAAAACCCTGTTCAATGTTGTCAACTCTTTTCCAATGAAAGTAGCGAGCAGAACTAGACAAAACTGACAGGCCGTCCCTTCAGGCCTCCCTCCAAAGCCACATGAAAGTAAACTTATTATAGTGAACGTAAACAACAAACTATTGTTCGTACTCACAGCTGTCAGGCTAGCAGAGTGCAGGCATGATGGCAGGTCGTTTGGGCCAAATGAAATGATTGGACTGACAGTCCTGCGAGAGCCACTGATACTGGATTTGTTTGCTTATATTTATTGATTGCTGTCGGGATGTAAAGAGTATTTCAGCACACATAACAAAAAACCTAAATGACCTACCTCAAATATCTCATGAAACCAACAATGTGTTAATCCGCCTCTCATTTAATGACTTTACTCTGTCTCTGGACCCATTGGTTCTATTGAAGCGCACATATCTATAGTTTCATTTTAAGAAAGACTCATTTCCTGAAGCAGCTGGACACTGTAGTTTTTAGAATAAAATCTCTCAAACAGGAGGAAGGACTATTTTCAGCAGTGGATTAATCAATTAATAATATAAAAAAAACAAAACATCTTTCTTGATATTTTCTTTGCCTCTTCCTTCCTTATCTTCTTTAGCCATTTCCAAGAATACATGTCCACTGTTGCCACTTACTCATCCCAAAAGTGAGTTTTTCTTTGTTTTATGTCACAGACACGACGCGTTCCATGTTTTTCTAGAGTCGGGGAAAAGAAATCAGTAGCTGAAGTAAAAATCCATGAGGCGGGTCGAGGGAAATTGTATACAAAACAAGACGACAATTAAAGCACTTAAAAAACAAAGTAATTATTTGAGTTCTTTCCATGTAACATTGTCAGAGGATAGAAGAGGTGATGCTTGTTTCTTTAAGGGGAGAGGAGCATGTACACTTCCATAAAGCAAAGGGACAGAATGGGGGATCAATTAGCTCTACTGAAAGGATAAATGGTGCTGCCAGCTCCTGCTGAATCACAAACTCATTCAAGCGCTGTGTGCAGGAGAAAGGGTCCAACTTAACGGCTGTCTGCTTCATTCAGCACTGTGTAAAAAAAATACAAAAAAACCCACAAATCGGGAATGTTTTTAAATCAGCTCACCCTCTTTTAAAGCCATAACGCTTGATGACTTTCCTCATGAGTAAAGCCATTAACTGAGGCTGTAAATGGATGAGTTAATCTGGGCAGGGAGACGGGGATAAAGGACCGTGTCTGGGTGGAAGCGGAGGCAGAGGAGGTGGAAGTGGTGATGGGCTGTTTTCCAAGTTTGAGGGTTCTCTCCGGTCGTCTTGTCAAATTGCTAATAGAGACATCCCACTGAGAGACGCTCCAAGTGTTTCACAGAAAGAGACGATGTTAGGGCACACAGACTGTCATTGCAAACCCAAATGTCCCATTGTGAACATGAGGCGGAAAACTGCCCACGGAATACGGGATAACCTGAGGGCCTGCAAGGGTCGTGATAAGTAGAGGACAGAGTAGAGATGTCTAAGAGAAAAAGATCGCCAGTAGAGAGGCTGGAGAAGACTGCAAAGAGAGGAGAGTGTGACATTTGGGTGTGCAGAGTTAGAGGGGGATTTGGACAAAAACAAAAAACAGAAGTAAGGAGACGCAGGAGGGGGAGACAGCAGCGAATGAAACAGCAGAGCGCAGCAGAGTGAGAGCAGCAATGACATTAAATCTGTGGCTGAAAACAGATGATTTCCCATTTAACACTCCATTGAGTTCTCCGTTATCCTGGGTCCTGCCTGGCACTGTGACGGTGCAACTGCTTTCCTTCTGTTTCACAATAACAACCCCTCAAACCATCCACCCTCCACACACACACACACACACACACACACACACACACACACACACACACACACACACACACACACACACACACACACACACACACACACACACACACTTCATCCTCTACACACCCCTCCCATTGTTCTTCTACTGTACTGCTCAATATCCCTAGCCCAGAGGCTTCCAGGACATTATTAGACAGCCTGCAGGATACTGAGTGGGGGGGTTGAAATGGGGTTTGGAGGTGGGGGTGGATGGTGTCCAAATAAGAACAATCTACCACCCACGCTTGTCTCTGTAGCTCCAGTAATGGACCACAATGGACTCAATGGGAGGGATTGTCAACAGATGTTTTTTTTGTGAGGGAAATGATCAGACAGCAGAGCGGTGGGGATGTTCTCACTTTTACTGAGAGAAAGTGAGGAGGAATTGTGTCTTGCTTCAGCCTCAAACACTCTGCCGACATTCTTAGACTGGGCTGCACCAAAGAGGACATTGAGGGATGAGATTTGTTGAACCAGCACACATTTGTCTGTATTCCTGTTCTTGTACTTGCACCTCTCACTGGCTTTGAAGAGGGTGATGCCACTGTCAATCAAATCATATGTCAATCAAACCATGCCCAAACTGTCCTGATGAAGCAAATTAGTTGAATTGATGGGATAAAGAATATATCTTTTTAATTATTTATTATTATTTTATTTAGTCATGGACATGTCATGATATATTAGACCACTTACTCTTTTTGAATAGGTTGCACTACAGATATAATTAGTTTTCTTAACCAAAGTGGAATGATTTAATATAAGTTTTCTTATTTTATAACATTATATGGCTATTCTTTATTTCACTATTGTGTTTTATCAATTTGATTGTATTAATTGTTATTATTATTGTTATTATTAAAAAATGACATGAGTTTTTACTGACGTAGCCAACATCCAGAAGAAGGGTGTGTGTGGGATGAGAAAGAGAAAGGATACGGAGGAAGGCAGCAGGCCAGACGGAGAGATGGTAGGAGATGGTTGGGCGCTGACACCGATTCTCGATGTTGGTAATGAGACACAGTGGCAGTCTTGGCCTGCTTTAGGAGTGTTTGCCAAACAAAAAGTGTTAACTCAATTAAAGGCCAGATTTCCCCCAGGAAGAATGGAAAAGTGAAATTATCCCTGCTTGTTAAACCTGCCACTTAATTTCACTCAAATTATTACTTATGATCCCAAGGACCCCTAGGATAATTGTTTCTCTCGCTCTGCCTTCCCCTCCCTCCTTTTGCCTTCTGCTTAGTTTGCAGTGACAGAAAGAAGCTGTTCCATCAGCTCTGGTAAATGGCTTCATCAGGGAGAAGCTGTGAGCTCCCTCTGCTCTGGAGACTGCCGCTGTAGTCATCTTGAGCAGCATCATGTCACTTTGTAAAATGAGCTCAAACTCTGGAAACCACATTAAGTGTTGGGGACACAAATCAAAAGAATTTTCATCACAATGCACAGAATATGTGATACTAGCGTTTTTAGACACCGCATTTTCATTTAGTAACGGTTGCATTAAAAGATCAGCTAAGGCTCAAGTTCTATGCACCTCCCAGTGTTTGAAAAAAAACTAAACGTATTTCACAATGTGTCTGTCTATGGACAGAAGGTGTTGTATGCTGTACAGTCTGTAAAGCACACTGAGACAAATGTGTAATTGGGCTCTATAAATAAATTTGATTTGATTTGATTTAGTTGAACCTCGGATCGAAGCGAGAGTTGTGTCCGGATACTCGGCAGTAAGTCGGACTAGTTCACAGTGGGTGTTGGACTCCGTCAGGGCTGCACTTCATCACCAATCCTGTTTGTGATTTTCATGGACAGGATATCGAGGCCTAGTCGTGGAGGAGAGGGGTTGCAGTTCAGTGGCCTGAGGATCTCATCGCTGCTCTTTGCAGATGATGTGGTCCTTATGGCATCATCGGTCTGTGACCTTCAACAGTCACTGGATCGGTTCGCAGCCGAGTGTGAAGCGGTTGGGATGAGGATCAGCACCTCCAAATCTGAGGCCATGGCTCTCAGCAGGAAACCAGTGGATTGCCTACTCTGGGCAGGGAATGAGCCTTTACCCCAAGTGAAGGAGTTCAAGTACCTCAGGGTCTTGTTCGCAAGTGAGGGGACGATTGAGCGAGAGATTGATTGGCCGAAGAATCGGAGCAGCGGGGGCGGTATTGCATTCGCCTTACCGCACCTACAAAAAGAGAGCTTAGACAGAAGGCAAAGCTCTCAATCTACCGGGCGATCTTCATTCCTACCCTCACCTATGGTCATGAAGGCTGGGTCATGACCATAAGAATGAGATTGCGTGTACAAGTGCCCAAAATGGGTTTTCTCAGACCGGTGGGTGGCGTCTCCCTTAGAGATAGGGTGAGAAGCTCAGCCATCCGTTAGAGACTCGGAGTAGAGCCGCTGCTCCTTTGCGTTGAAAGGAGCCAGTTAAGGTGGTTCGGGCATCTAGTAAGGATGCCACCTGGGCGCCTCCCTAGGGAGGTGTTCCAGGCACGTCCAGCTGGGAGGAGACCCCGGGGAAGACCCAGGACTCGGTGGAGAGATTATATCTCCTCACTGGCCTGGGAACGCCTCAGGATCCCCCAGTTGGAGCTGGAGGATGTGGCCCCGAAAAGGGAAGTTTGGGGTTCCTTACTGGAGCTGCTGCCCCCGTGGCCCGAGCCTGAATAAGCGGTAGACGATGGATGGATGGATGGAACAACAATACAATAAGATTATTTCCATTTCATCATACAGTTATGCAAGCAGACAGACACTTTTATAAATGACTTTGATCCAATAAAAAAGGGCTTGCTCTTCTAGTTTGATGGAAACTCTCAGTATAGAGTTAACAAGCCTTCCTATGACTCCACTGAGATGGAGGTGTGTTTCAGTTTTAAAGGAAAGAATGACAGATTCAGTGGTTACATTCAAATTTGTTTGAACGCAGGAATAAAGCAGAATATTCGGATGTGGTGCTGTTTGAAAAACAGTGTGGAAAAGCTGAATGGACATTGACCGCTGAACATTTTTTAATTAAGATGAAAACTGAGGAACATAAATAAACGTAAGAACGGTAAATTCATAGAAACTCAATGAAAACCCATCTACAAGTACAAGTACCATGTTTGCCTTGTTGTGCTCTTTTACCACAGCACTGCTATTATACCCTTAAACCCTGGGAATGCTTCATGCCACACAATATTTCTGGTTGCAACATTTCAGAATGTATCCCTGGATAATGTTGCACTAAGGCATTGCTCGGTAGTTGGTTTGTTTGAATGTCACTCAAAACTCTCATGCAAAGTAGGTGAATGTTATGATATTATACAGCCGTATCCGGGATTCACCAATGTGGATGTAAACATTGTGTCTTCATGTCATATGAATAAATGGAAAACTTTAGATATAGACTCCATATTTGTTTGCCGGCTTAAATTGATCAAAGTTTCTCAGTTGTAATTGCATTTTATATATTGACATGAACACTGTTTACAAGTTGTTACTGTAACTCCAATATTAAGTGAACATAGTGGCCTACTACCTTGAAACCATACCTACCATAGACTCTGTATACAAATGCATCAATTATTCTTTCAAGAAAGCAAAGACAGCTAAAGTTTTGATTTACAGTAGACAACAAAACAAGTTTGGTTAGAATTGATGTTCCCTGTAATCTCATCATGTAACACTTTGCAGGAAGGGAAACATTTCTCCCAAATCTTATCCTGAGACCAGTCTGGATGTATGCAGAAGGACATGTTATGTTTTCATGAACTGTGCAAGTTTCTCCATTTCCTTCTTGCTTCATCACTTGGGTTGGGTTCAGTGGGTTTTGGGCTGTTCATCCTGCATGGAGGTGGTGGACTGCTCACATGACGGACAACGAGCAATCATTCAGCTCAGTTCTAATTAAAAGGCTCTCTAATTGCATGCGGAGGAAGTGGATATTAGTTAGTTTGATGAAACGCCGCTCTGACATTGAAAGAAAGCCTCATCCTGATGAAATGCCGCTCTGACATTGAAAGAAAGGCTCGTCTTGAATGTCACCCACAGCTACGCCTTCTCAATAAATCACCATTTCAAGGACTGCAAATGAAAAATCGCGTTGGTTGGATTTTCACAAGAGCATGCAGTTAGCACTATCTTCTCCCTTTATTTGCCTTTTCCTCACATATATGCTTACTGGTCACACACACACACACACACACACACACACACACACACACACACACACACACACACACACACACACACACACACACACACACACACACACACACACAGTGATGTGACCTAGATCATGGGAACACATGCCTGCATACGCCTGCAGAAAATTCCTAGTGCACAATTTTTCCTAACATGCTCCCTCTGCAGAGTCTTCAATCTTCCTGCCCCCAGGAAATCTTAAACAGAGGATTAGCTTTTCCAATTTGTGAATTGAAACTTGCATCATTGTTCTTATTTAATCAGGCGCTTGTTTCAAACTGACAACAAAAAAATGCTTGAGGAGGGGAGAGTGGGACATTGTCACTGTGTGCTTTACAGAGAAATGGATTCAGAAATAGCATATCAGCAGCCATAGTAATCTGGCAGAGAAGAATGAGTGAAGACTCCACTGAATAGAGGAATAATTAAGAAAGAAAATCTATTAGGCGTAGCTAATGAATTTAAAAAGTGAGAGATCTGTTCCTCTGAGGTGAAGATGCGGTCCAAGAAGACATAATATAGCAGCAGAAATCTAAAACCTGTCTGCTCATCGGAGGGCCGATGGGGCTGTAACGCTGCTCTGTTATAAGCTGTTAGTGCTGTTGTTATTTTGTGTTATGTGTGGTGTTTAATAGTCCTTTGTACATTATGATTCCTTAACTTCTTCTAGTCTTCATTAAATGTTGTATGTTTTGGGTGCATTTTGGTTTTTGGTATTGTACCATGGCTTCACTTCTCAGAGGCTACAGACAGTGTATAGAAGATCCTCACTCACTGAGTTTGCAGATATTATATGTGCATTTTTCTAAAAAACAGAATGAAAGATTCAGCCTGATACTTAAAGATTGTAGAAACTACGCTGTTTGGTTACTGGATGTATAATGACCAAAACAATTATTTGTCTCAACATTTAAAACTGAAAAGAATGTAAATATATGCTATGGTATTAAATTATTACGTTGGAAAAATTGCAATTGATTTTTAACCTGTTCAGAAAAAATTAGTTAAAAATGACAATAAATAGTGAATAGGGAGAATTGTTTTCAATGAAAACATATGTTTATTTATGTTTCATAAATGATTATCTCATATTAATGATTAAAGTGATGCTACTGAGTTGTATATTCTGAGTGCATATTAATAGGATGCATTAGAAGATTATTGTATCATTAGAAGATCAAATCAGAACAGTTAGAATAAATCCAAACAGTATTTCCCTTTCATTTCCCCAACACTTCCACTGACAGATCCCTCATCCATTCCAATGGACGCACCTTTTTGAAACGAACGATGACAGGAAGAGCGATGCAGCGCAGATTCCCAGCTCAACACTGGGTGGGACGTTGCAGTTCATGGTATTTTTTTTAAATGACAACAAATTTAAGTTCTTCATCATAAGTGTATTGATGCTGGTCTTTAGGTCACGTATTGGCTAAATGCCCCATGAAAAACCCAGCATTGATGTTTTGATGCTGGATAGTAATTACTTATCAGAAGTGTTGACATGCATTGATTCGGCAGATGTTTGACAGATCTGAGTTCAGGTTTCTGTCAGAGCCTCTATCTATTGATGTTTCTACTTGTTCAACAATAATCTTTTCGGGCATGCAACTGATATGATCTTGTTGTTTGCTATTTTCACAGCCGTGCCTCAAACCCTGTGAGTTCTGGCCTTTTGTGTCCTGATTCCGGTCAAGTATCCCAACACAATGCTCATATCCAGCCTTGCTTTGTGTGTTAATGTCTTACAGCCATCCTCTAGTTGTCCCCTCTATCACTGTCATTGGCAGCCAGCAGTCATCTTCAGGACTCATTTCCTGCTGTCATTTAAGGGGCGTGTACACTGATGGCATGTGGAGAGACACATATTGTCATTACAAAGGAAAGCCAGTAATAGTAATGATTCAGTTTTACACAGTCAATTTCCTCTTCTATTGAGGCACATTATTGTGCAGAAATTCTCCAGCGTAACTGGTGAGGAGCTGTCGTTCTCGCCCCTTTTTTTCTATTGTAACCTCCTGCTCCTTTTGACTACCCGATGCAAAATTGTTTTTAATTTAACAGAGTTTTTTTTATATATGAAAGGAGTGGTCACTGGAGCCAAATGTTGAAGAGAAAAGTGGTTGCCATGGGAAAGATTTTGGAGAAAACATTTGATTTCTGTGAAGTGAAAGAGTTTGAAAGCCATCTGGAATCTTAGCCGCAGGCAGAGTTGCAGAAATAAACAAGAGCCTGGAGGCAGTCCGCTCTGCTCCCATCTCACAGTCTGCTCCTTTATTTCTAAAAGGTTTTATGTTTGCTTTGCAAGTTGATGGTGTATAAAGGCTTTGACTGATATGGGCTTCTGAAGGGCGATATCTATTTTATGATTTTTGGTTTAAAGCTGCCAAAAGCTACTATTTCAATGGGTAACACTTTGTAACAATACAATGATATTGTGTAATGCAACAGGCACAACTCACTATAACTGAATATACATTATTTGTTTTGTCTTGGAACTACTGCAATACATCCTATTGAGCAAGGTGTTTAAATGGTGCTCAGTGATCTCCATCCCTACCTCCACAGCATCCCAGAGCATCACACACCATCACACACCATCACACACACCATCACACAGGTCCTTTGAGTTTCACGTCCTCCAATCACATATTCTCTATTGTGAACCAAAGTCATTGTCACGACACAGTAGAAATCCTGTGGATAGGTTGTTGCAATAGCATCATCTATTTTCAATAAGAAAGCCAGCAAATAATTAAGAAATAACTGTAATGCATTTCATTCAATGGGCGACACAATGGACCTAACGCAAGAGTATCTTCCTTCTTATCCTAAAACCTGTTTCTTTTTGTGAAGTTTGTCCGTACAAGTGTTCCACTTCGGATTCACCAATCTCTTCCTAACTACACAAGCACATGAATCACGTCAGCCTGGTGAATACCACCTGTTCACGAGGAAGTGTGTGTTAAACATTTGCACAATCAGCTAAAATGGTCATACGAGGCTGCCTGTTCTGTGAGCAGCTTCCCTCACAAAAGTATGACCCAAGATTCAAATAAGAACTTCGCTCCACAGACCTTTAAGTCCTGCTTTAGTTATTCAGCAGACAAAAACATAACAAAGTTAGCAGTTTCAGCAGTGATAATAGAGGACCTGAAACAATTAGAAGATATGAGTCATGTTCCTTCAGAACAGAGCTGCACTGTGACAGAAAGGGAACAGTTCATGAAGTAAGATGCTAACAAAAGGTTCTTTCCAAAGTAAAGCGGTCCATGAATAGTTCTGTATATGAGGCAGTCAAGGGGAAGTGACGGTCTCAGGGATATTAGAGGAAATAATATTTTATGGTAGGTGATGTCACCCAGAGGTTGGTACTGGACTATTTACTTAACATTTTCAAATCAGCGTTTATTTAAACTGCACCCTGTAGGTTAGGTGAGAGCACTAACATGATCCATAGAACAATCCCTTTCCACTAACCAACATGTATTATTAGACAAAGAAACATCCACTTCCTCAGTTTTTAAGGACACTCACCCACTGCAGCTTGCTGGTCCTGTCAGCTGATAATACTACAAGCCACTTTGGTAGCTCTTGCAGTTCATCCATACAAAGACTGCTTTGGGCAGAGACTTCCTTGTGCACATCACATCTTTTCGTTCTCCTCTGACCTCTGTCATCGGTGAGGCATTTGAGCTGACTGAGTTTTCCAGACACTGTGTGTGGTAAAATCCCATGAGGCACTGAGCATATCATACCACATTGAGAGTTCCATGAATCAGTGTCTGGCCCAATACAACACTGAACTGAACAGTAAGACGCTCAAGCTTTACACATCTATACACTATATACACTATATTTATAACATGATATCTGCATGAGCGGGAGGGCTGTACTGAGTTTAAGCTAGGGTAGGTAATGTATTTCAGGAACATTTTTAGGTATATTTGTTATAATACATCCTGACAGCAGTCGATAAATCAAATACTCTGACAGACAAAGGTGGCCAAAGTGAGTACAGTGGTGTATCCCTTAATACATACCATTGTCCAATAAGCAGACATTAATGTAAGTACCTATTAGTGGCTTAAGTCTTGTCTCATTATCTGGAGAGACTCCTCAGGGAGACTCTTGTGTAATCCACATCCTTTCTCAGTTGTTATACAAGACATTTCAGAAGAGTAACAGAAGACTTTGTTACCTTCCTTTGCCCCTAGCTGTTAGCATCCTGGTCTCCGAATAATGACGTCCCCTTACAAGCAAACAGCGTTGTAAATGAAGTTTCCAGGGAAACACATTTTGTTTATGACGTATCACAGATACATTTCTAATGAGTCAGTGGAACTTTCATCATTCAGACTGCTGTTTGTGCATATGTACTCTTACTTATCCACAAGCTATATGAGAAGGTCAGCATCACAAACAGGGGGAAGTCTGTCTCTGTTTGACAGGGACCAGTGACCTCCTTGTAAGTTCTCTTGCAAAGGATAACGGCTCAAAATAAAAAAGGAGCGGAAGATCATTTTGTTGTATGTAGTTGGATGAAAATGGTCTCAGATGAGATGTACAACAATGTATGACTGCAGACCATGCAAACCAAACATATGCATTACATACAACTAATGTGCAAACAAACGGGATCGAACAGCATTATTACTCTCACAGGTTAATGCATCAGTCATTTCCAACTGACAGGGACCATTGTCTTCTTTTGATAAGTTATGTACTTTTACATGAGATTCATGTTGAAAGCTAAACTCTTTTTGGAGCATAATGGAGTCATTTTTAAATGTCTTTACACTAGATGATAGCGTACAGGTGTGGGCATGTGAAGTGTCTGGCCTGAATTTGTCTCCTAAAATCCACAGCCCCATGCTGAAACATCATGTGGGATGGGAAGTGAAAGCTACATGGTGCAGGATGGAGAGCGTGAGGGCATCCAGACTGAGGCTGGCTGGTGAGAGCAGATTTTAATCAGAGAGGCTGGTAGCAACAGCAGTGCGCCCCCTGAGGGCCCGGGCATCACATCACATTATAAACCAGCCCAAACAGAGGCGCCAAAATGGCCGGGCCTGAAATAACAGATAACCCTGCCAAATCGCATCATCATCCAACCCGCTGCGGTCTTAATCTGCCTCATCCTCCCGCACTAATGAAGCTAATGGAGGGAATAAGTGACATGCTCTTTCTTCTCTCTCTCTCTCTCTCTCTCTCTCTCTCTCTCTCTCTCTATCATATATTTCCAGCCACTAGATAAAGAGGGAGAGAGAAAGAGAGAGAGAGAGTAGAAATAGAGAGATCTCTAGATAAGTATCTCCCAATATCGACTCTCTTCTCTCTCTCTCTCTCTCTTGCCTCTCTCTTCTGTCTCCTATCTCTCTCACCCCTCTCTCTCTTTTGTCTCTGTCTCTCTCTCTGTCTTCTCTCCTCTCTCTCTCTCTCTCTCTCTCGCCTCTCTTCCTCGTCTCGACTCCTCTCTCCCTCCCTCTCTCTCCCTCTCTCTGTCACTGGCGTCTCTTTATTACATTACATTACATTACAGTTCATTTAGCTGATGCTTTTGTCAAACAATCATGGAGATACAACTCTGAACAACAAGAATCTTGTTAGTACAATAGCTTCAAATATGTACAATCGTATAAGTGAACACTGTCTTCAAATAAGCCAGCTTGAACTGCAACATAAGTGCAACATACAGAAACAATAGAATACAAAGTCAACTATTAGCTATAAGCCAAACCAATACAAGTGTAACATACAAAGAAAAGTTTTTTAGTTTTCTTCATTCGCCGAGGTCTTTAATGGCTTAGCTTCTTATGTCAGAGAAGAAACAAACATTGTTCTTACCTGCCAGTGTTTTATTTTAGGGTTTGAATATGAGCATGAATAGGTAAAATAAAATAAATATGTAAATTGGATATAAGCAGATATCTGGGTAATATGGTTATCTTTTACCAATAGAAAAGTGGTCATTTTTACTCCTATTAACTTTAATGCTATGTATCTGTATGTATAATGAAGCTGTTGCACACAGCTGTCTACTTCTTGACTGCCTTAACTGCGACTGATTTGCTACTAATAGGTTCTCCAACTTCACAGATGTAGTAACTTGATTTCCTTTTATCATCTCCTGGTGTGTCCTTTGTGAGTTGCTTTTGCTTTGAGTCAGTTAATCTGAGCAGTTATTTGGTAGAATTGATATTGTTATGCTGTTGCATTGTTCCAAGTCAAGTCAATTGTATTTATAGCCCAATATCACAATTCAGATTTGCTTCAAGTGGCTTGTATTGTCGTGCTGATTTGTGTATTTTTCCTGCAGTTGAAATGAGGAAAATTATGATTTTATTGCATGCGATCTCTGTCGACATGGTGCTGATTATGCATGTGTGCCGTCGCTGCTCACTATTTGCTTCAGTCCAGTGAGTGCTGAAGTGCAGTATAATAGTTTATTTCTCACATGATGGTTGACATGATGATCGGGTAGTGCTTTATTTTTATATGGGGTTTTGATCACGTATGAAGTCACGTATTTCATGTGCAACACGGCCAGTGTGTAACTTAAACACTTTCTGTTAGACAATAATAGAATTGTGTCACAAATGTCACAGTCTTGATTTTTGTATATCCTGTTTTATTTTGAAGTGTTCACTCCCCCTTATGTCATGTCTAGTTGTACTTCCTGTCTGTGTGTTTTCCCTCTGTGATTGTTGATTTGTTCCTCCTGTGTCCGTTCACCTTGCCCTTCACCGTTAGTGTCTGTGTGTATATATCCCTGTCTTTCCCAGTGTTCCTTGTCAGATCATCAGCACTTGCCTGACCCTGGGAGGTCCTCGGAGTCTCCAGGGGACTTTCAGGTCTCGGCGCAAGAGACCCAGACCACGGCAGACTCCTGTTTCCGTTACCGGGCCGCGAAAGCCTCCTGTTCCGGCTGTTGGGCTGCAACAGCCCCCTGTTTCTGCTGCCGGACCGCAACAGTCCCCTGTTTCCGCTGTTGGGCCGCGACAGTCTCCAGTTTCTGCTGCCGGGCCGCAACAGCCTCCTGTTTCCGCTGTTGGGCCGTGACAGCCTCTTGTTCCTGCTGCCGGGCCGAGACAGCCTCCAATTTCTGCTGCCGGGCCGCAACAGCCCCCTATTTCTGCTGTTGGGCCACGACAGTCTCCAGTTCCTGCCGCCGGGCTGCGACAGCCTCATGTTCCTGCTGTCGGGCCGCGACAGCCCTCTGTTTCTTTTGCCGGACCGCAACAGCCCCCTGTTTCCGCTGTTGGGCCACGACAGTCTCCAGTTTCTACTGCCGGACCTCCACAGACTTCAGTTCCCACTGCCGGCCTTCCGCAGGCTTCAGTTCCCACTGCCGGCCTTCCGCAGGCTTCAGTTCTCACTGCCGGACCTCCGCAGGCTTCAGTTCCCACTGCCGGACCTCCGCAGACTTCAGTTCCCGCTGCCAGATCTCTGCAGACATCTGCTCCAGTTGATGCCAGACCACTGCAGACCCCAGCTGTTCCTAAGCTGCCCCTCGAGACCCCAGCCTCTGTGCTCCCTCCGTTCCTCGAGACACCAGCCCCTGTGCTCCCTCCGTTCCTCGAGACCCCAGGCCCTGTGCTCCCTCCATTCCTCTAGACACAGCCCCTGTGCTCCCGTTGTCCCATAAGACTCCAGTCCCTGTGCTC
The DNA here is from genome assembly GCF_900634415.1 of Cottoperca gobio. Taxonomy (NCBI): domain Eukaryota; kingdom Metazoa; phylum Chordata; class Actinopteri; order Perciformes; family Bovichtidae; genus Cottoperca; species Cottoperca gobio. Next base: position 24,360,779 of record NC_041370.1, on the reverse strand, counting down.
CCTCCATTCCTCGAGACCCCAGCCCCTGTGCTCCCTCCGTTCCTCGAGACCCCAGCCCCTGTGCTCCCGTTGTCCCGCGAGACCCCAGCCCCTGTGCTCCCTCCGTTCCTCGAGACCCCAGCCCCTGTGCTCCCTCAGTTCCTCGAGACACCAGCCCCTGTGCTCCCTCCGTTCTTCGATATCCCAGATCCTGGGCTCCCTTGTCCCTCGATACACCAGCCCCTGTGCTCCCTCTGTCCCTCCATACCCCAGTCCCTGTGCTCCCTCTGTCCCTTGATGCCCCTGTGCTCCCTCGGTCCCTCGAGACCCCAGACCCTGTGCTCCCTCTGTCCCTCAATACCCCAGACCCTGGGCTCCCTCTGTCCCTCAATAGCCCAGACCCTGGGCTCCCTCTGTCCCTCGGGACCCCAGCCCCTGTGATCCCCTCTCCTCCCGAGACCCCTGTGCTCCCATCGCTTCCCGATACCCCTTCACTCCCCTTGACTCCCGAGACCCACATGTTCCCCTTGACTCCCGAGACCCCCGTGTCCCCGTTGACGCTCGAGATCCCCGTGTTCCCCCCAACCTGTCGAGACCCCAGTGACCCCGGCCCGGTCTCCTGAGCGGGTCCTCTGGCCCCAGTCACGGACTCCAGCCCGGTTTCCCGAGCGACTACTCCGTCGGCCTCCAGCTCGGTCTCCCAAGCGGCTTCGCCGGCTTCCAGCCCGGCCTATCCGCCCGCATCCTGCCCGGCCTCGCCGCCGGCCTCCTGAGCGGCTCCGCCCGCATCCTGCCCGGCTTCCGCGCCGGCCTCCTGAGTGGCTCCAGCCGCATCCAGCCCAGACTCTCCGTCCGCCTTGCCGCCTCCTGCGGGCCTTAGACCCTCCTCCTCTTGATTTTTTGTATATCCTGTTTTATTTTGAAGTGTTCACTCTCCCTTATGTCATGTCTAGTTGTACTTCCTGTCTGTGTTTTCCCGCTGTGATTCTTTTGTTCCTCCTGTGTCCGTTCACCTTTCCCTTGTGTTTTAGCCTCTCTCTCCAGCTGTGTCTCGTTCCCCTCGTCAGTGTCGTGTGTATATATCCCTGTCTTTCCCAGTGTTCCTTGTCACATCGTCATCTAAGTGTCACCCTTGCAGATGTCTCCTTGTGCTTCCTCGTGCTCCCCATGTCATCCTGGTTTGTCTTTTCAGTTTACTGTTAACCTTTTGTATTTTTGTTATTTTGTAAAGCTTTTTAGAATAAAGCCCTCTTTTTGTTAATTTCCTCATCTGCCGTCTTGCATTTTAGTGCTCACCTTTTCGCTGCCGTGACAACAAATCTGTTTTGACTAAATTAAAATGCTATTTGAATTAAAGCAATTAAGCATAAGAAGTTATAAAGTTATACTTAATTATTTTCAGCTGCGAGAGCTGTCCTGCAGTCTGGTGCTGACCATGTAGATACTTCACTGTGGAGTATCTGCATGGTCATAACAGCAACACCAGCATTTGTGTTTGGAATGAGGGTAGCAAGAGTGAGCTCAAATAGCTGCCACTAAAGTCATCAGCATGCAAGATGAAAGAATCAAACAAAATAGAAAAAGATATGAACTCTCAGCAAGGCGAACTCCTGAAAAATAGAATGAACATCAAAATTGTCTTTCAAAGATAAAAATCACTCCAGGATGAGAACAGACAAGGAGAAATAAGTTGGGCGTGGCTCTTTTCTCTGTAGGAATAGAACATGTCTTTATAATTTCACTGGCGATATCTACAACAATACAAGGATTTGCAAGTTATAGCAAAGTTACAGGAAAGGTTATCACATTTTATCTTTGTTTTATATATACAGTATCAATATCCATTTCTGTAAACTTCAAAGCACAGGAGACACAAGAGATGATGGGAAATGCAGAACAAAACAACACAGTGATGACCTGGAAGCACAGCTGATGTCTTTGCAACTTGTTTCAGACTGACGTCACCAAATCTCTCGTCCAAACATAGCAGAGAAGTCAGGTGCATGGTTGATTTAGATTGAATGAAGGATAACGGTAACATTCATTCAACTCTGACATGCAGGCTGTACTTTACAAGCTTTACAGCACTGTTATACTTATTGCATCTATCGATCATGCATGTGTTTTTAATCCAAGGAGTGAGACTTCTGTTAATGTAAAAATATGAATCTTTACACCTCGACTGTGAAACTCCACACTCCTACAATCATTCCTCCAAAACACCAACCAAACAGTTTGTGTTTAAATTCACATACAATATGTATATCTGTAGTTATCTGCATAGTATGTGGAGCATTGTTCTTATTTGTGTGTGTTCACAGATGTTTTCAAATGATTGATAACATATATATATATATATATATATATATATATATATATATATATATATATATATATATATATGTAGTGTGGGAGCACGCCTGTTATTGCATACCACATGTGCAGATATGTATGTACATGTATTATAAAGATGGATGCACAACGTCTCTGTCACCAGAGCTCTGCAGCGTTAGTTGGATCTTGTATCTGTGCTTGTTTGTCTCCACACACATTACACTGCTGCTAACCTTACTGTTCACCCAGATTCACAGAACCGCAGTTAAATACTAGACTTTTGTTTGCAGATGTAATTCAAACCACTGGAGTAGACATATTTATTCTGTTTACTTAGTAATTAGTTTTACAATTTTCCCAATCACAAACCATTTAGAATGTACAACACAGTAAATACACAGTAAATTATACAGTAAATGATATGTATGGCAGCACACTGTTAGTGTTGTAATGGGGGTGAGTGTCAGTGGTTGTCAGGGGTAACGGTGGGGGGAGGGGACATTTGAATATGTGAGGGTGGCATTTTGAACCTCAAAAAGGATGTTAAGATGTTCTTTAAACTGAGCAGTAGTGATGATTGTTCACGGTGAAGGCAGGAGGTTGAGTCACGTCGTATGTTTAGCTCTGCTGATTCGTGAGAAACAGCTCTCTGCTGTTTGTTTCAGTAACCTTTATTTATTTTAAGTTGCACACCCCCATGTCATGGGATCTTTAAAATACAGAAAACGGTATTATATGTTTATCTAACACTTGTTTTTGCCATCGCCAGTGTGCCTTATTTTTCTATTGCAAAATAATAGAATCTGTTTTGACCACATAATGCTGTGGAGTAAAATGTATGTTTGAATTAAAGAGAAAAGTCAGGATTTAATTTAAATGAAATTGTTTTAGTAATCTGGTAATGAATGTGTTAGAGTTCTTATTAGCTGAAGGAGCTGTCCAACAGTCCGGTGCTAAACAGGTCCAGTATCAGTCTGAATTAGGCTGATTTTCAATTGAAATGACACGTATTTAAAAAGTCAGCGTGTTATTCCTTAAATCAGGATGCAGGTAGATGAATATGTATATGAATAGTTACTGACTTCATGTTAACTATTCTCTGTTCCTCCTGACACCAGAGAATATGTAAGTATGCTCTGGATAAAATAATTTGTGACATATCAGTACAGCTTGTGTGTACAGTGCTGAGAATAGCAAGAATAGCTGATGGCAGTGAGTGACCCCTTCATGACTCAGGCCTATGAGAGATTCCAAAAGAGTACAAAACATGCTCAATTTTTAATCCCTTCAAATTGCAGGGAGGAGGGGCCCCGAGTAGCCACAGGAGAGGTGGCCACACGCACGCACACACACACACACACACACACACACACACACACACACACACACACACACACACACACACACACACACACACACACACACACACACTGCTCTTATACCTACTCTCCCCAGCTTGTTCCCGAGTGCGCCCTCATCTCTCAAGGTGTTTATGTTTCAATCAAAAGAACCAGAGCAGCGTGACCACAGCTTTCTGCGTGACCAGCAGAGCTCCAGCTGCAGCCACCACCCTCCACCGCTTTAGGAATCAGCCATAAAAAACGCCACCTCACCAATCCCCCTTTCCCCTCTTGTTTCTGCTATTACTAACCCAGGATCTGGAAGCCGGCTATTGGCCTTCCGTCCCACTTTCTGAGAGGAACTTCAAAATAAATCCATCACTGTCCCAGATGCCGAGAATATAAGAAGGGCTAGGATTGACCTCTGTCTGTTGTTCCTTTGGTTTGAACATCTGTCACAAGCAATATCACTGATACAATTGTGACCAAGCATGAGCAGCAATGCATCTTGTCACTGTGTTCCAGGGTTATTCCATCACAGATAGATCAACATACTGGGTCTCTATTGTTCATATTGGAATCAGATGTTGGACTATACAAACCGATATAATAACTATATCTACTTTGACTGCAGAAAATAATAATAGTTCTAAATTAATAATAGTTCTAAATGTTTAAATATATGTCTTGTCTTATAACAGCTTCTCTAACAAAAGCTATCGTATCATAAATAATTCAGAGAGTTTAAGATTGCAAGGATAATCCCAATCTTCAAAGTTTGTGATCCTAAAATCTGCTTTTTATAGACATAATTGTTTCACCTGTTTTGGAGAAACTAGTATTAGGCAGATACATCTTAAAGAAAATATACTATAACCCCGCCATCATAGTTTGAGTAAACCTCGCTCTACATCCATGGCAGTATTTGATTGAGCAACTGCACAGGATTAAGGATAATAAGGAATTTATTATTTTATTTTTTTATTCAAGAATCTTGAATTCAATTCCTAGTAGTTTGTAAACCTATCCCCTGAAGTTTTTTGCCCTCCATTTCAAACAATATTCTATAGTACAGAATCTATAGTATAGTATATTCTGGATGACACAGATGACTGAAACACACCTAAAGATCGGTCAATATTATGCCAGCCAAGACAACAACACCACACACCAGAGCCTCATAACATAGCATTCCGTCAAACCCTCCCTGATGAACACGTCCTCCAAATGAAACCACTGAATGCGTTGTTAGTCAATGCAGTAAATCAGTTAATAATGATGTCATGGTATCACTGGACTGTTTAAGCATCCCATGATGCATGATTGTTAAGTTGTGGCATGGGAATTGAAGAGGTTAAAGCTAGAGAATACTGGTGAAGAAGTACTGATGGTGGTTAGTTTAAATGCACAGTTTGGTATTATATCAGTCTTCAGAAGCTGGTTGTGAACCTTGATTCTCAAGTCAGCCTTTCTTCTTCTGCACCAGGCGCGGCTCTCTGCAGAGTGCATTTACACAGAGCATTCTGCAAACCAGCGTCAGGAAACAATAACCCCAGCCCGTCTGGTGAAAAGCTATTTCTTACCACTTTGTTTCCATGGCAATGTTGATGAGCTACTCGGTCAGTACATGGGGGGGCTGGGGGATGGGGGGCCGCCAAGTTAGGCATGGGCATTTTAACAATTCATAAAACTGTTGAAATCAATCTGAGTTTAGGAGATTTAATAAATCTCTCTCACTGAGATAAGCAGGAGAGAGGGGGAGAGAGAGGGGGAGCGTGAGGGAGAGAGAGAGATAGAGAGAGAGGGAGGGGGAGAGAGAGGGGGAGGGAGAGAGAGAGAGAGAGTGAGGGAGAGAGAGAGCTAGAGAGAGAGGGAGGGGGAGAGAGAGGGGGAGGGAAAGGGAGGGGGAGAGAGAGGGAGGGGGAGAGAGAGGGGAGGAGAGGGAGAAGGATAGAGGGGAGAGAGAGAAAGAGGAATGAGGGAGAGAGAGAGGAGTGAGAGAGAGAGAGAGAGAAGATAGAGGGCGGGGGAGAGAGAGGGGGCGGAAAGGAGGGGGAGAGAGAGGGTGAGGGAGAAGAGAGAGAACGAGGGAGGGGGAGAGAGAGAGGGGAGGAGGCGAGAGGGAGGAAAGGGAGGGGATGAGAGAGAGGTGGAGGGACGAGAGAGGGAGGAGAGAGAGAGAGAGAGGGAGGGAGGAGAGGAGAAGGATTCGAGGGGGAGAGAGAGAAAGAGAATGAGGGAGAGAGAGAGTGAGGGAGAGAGAGAGAGAGAGAGAGAGAGAGAGAGAGAGAGAGAGAGAGAGGGGGGAGAGATAGGGAGAGAGAGAGAGAGGGGGGAGAGAGGGAGGGGGGAGAGAGAGGGAGGATGTAACAATGAGGTGGGAATAGACAGTGTCAGGGGTATGCTCATATTGGCTGACACAAGGGAAAAGCAGCTTTTAAAGCATTTAGCTTTAATTTCGTTCAGGAGTGACATAATTGATTTTAATGAGATGTTTATAGAGTGAAGTGCCGGTGTTGCTAAATCATTTGCGAGTCTGCCTGACGGGTACTTGTGAGGCTTGCACCGTGGAGAAGCAGAGAGGCACACAAACCTCTGCTGCCAGAACTCCCCCAGCAAGCCTCCACTCATCTTCACTCACTCCTGCACACTACTGAATGACTGCTTATTTTAATTAAGAGCATATTTAATTCATGAAATACTTTCTTAACTTTGACACTGTATTGACTGAAGTGCTTCAACTGGAATATCTTTTTGTCAGTGTATCATCAACTGAGGCTATACCAGCCGAGTCCAAGCCATCTGCGTGAGAATACAAGTTTACTTTGACTACCCAACACATCCCGCTCACTTCTGTTGTTTGAAATATCAGTGCTGTGACTGACAGGGTGTCACATTGCTATTATGAGGTCCCTGCGGGCCTGTGTGAGAATGGATGGCAGTGTGAACATAGCTGCAGCTCCTGTCCTCAGCACTGAGAGAAAGATTGGGTGGGAAAGACTAGAGTTTGACTGCTAGCTTCCTGGCGCTCAAACAAACATAGTAGTGTTGAACTAATGCAGGTTTGTGAAGGTTAAGATCAGGGATTGTCCTGACAAGTAAGGCAGCATTGGTAATGATTTCAAACACTGCATATGTTTACATGTCCTTGACAAGGACCTTTTGCAGGGATGCTAATGAGGACTTTCATGCAAAGTGTCAAGACAAACATTACTTTGACTATCAGTATAACAATTGATTTCATACTCATATCGGTCATTTTATATCTTATTGCTCCTTTGTCAATGAAAATAGTCCCCATGAAAAGTACTATTTACTCCTTTTAAAGAAACATTTGGTTAAAACTATCGAACCCAGCTGTGTAATTACAAAATGAAAGAACCTATTTTTAAAGATTAATATCTTGGGGGAATGGCTTGGGCTGGAAATACCACAAACAAGGTAGGGAAGTTGGAAACTATTGATGGATTAAGACACTGCAGGTTTTGGTGTTCTCATAGACTTGTCTGTCTATTCGATTAGTACTTTTCTTTAAATTCTCAGAGAATATTCAAGGTCCCCGTATTATTTATAATGATTTTGACTTTTTTGAATTTGACCTGTCCTCTTCCTCCATCTACATGTACAATGTCTCACATTGTACCCACAACAATTTTTATTTCAGTTCCAATTACATCCTGATGTCCAGACTATGAACCATTGCATCTATGTGAGCGTTATCAGCCCATTAATTGGCCGTCATCTGGTGTTTTTACTACTACTCTTCACTGCTGAAAGGGCACACTGCACCCACCACCAGGAGATAAGGTGCATATCCAACATTATGAAAAGGTTGCAGTTCCCCGACGTTTTACTTGATTACATAACTTTTCTTCTTGTACCACACCCGGATGAACTGCATCGTACACAAGGTTTAAAATGTTGGATGTCTATGATATTGTGTGGTAATTGTTGCGGGATGAACCCTTTAGAATAAATATAAAATGTTTTACTGATCAAGGTTATTCCTTTTCTCCTGCGTGGTCCACACACCAACATCTTCACTTGACAGTTTAACATGTAGCATGATCAATTCCACAACCACTGTTATATTGGTTATTTCTTTAACAATTATGAAGTCATTCAAAGTGGGACAAATCCATCTTTCACTGCTGGTTGGAACCCATATCTGCAAAACGATACTGCATAGCCCCCAACACACACACTTAACAGCCTCCAGGTGACACCCACACTGCAATAAATTCACACTCCTTTTGATTCAACACCTTCTTCTATCACAGATTATTTATACCTCACACTCCTGTGGGCACACACATTGAAAACAGTGGGAAGTTCTTGAAGGCAAGCTTTTTTGACTGTGATTGATTTTGAAACATCTCTGGACATCTCCTGTGCATGTGGAACCAGCTGCACACACACATTCACACATGTCGAAAAGACATGTCTTCCCAACGCTATTACAGCCAAACTGGCAACTTAAACTGCAACCTTCGGACGCTCAATCAGGGCCCAAATGGGGGGAAATGACAGGTTTGGGACTGATGTTTTCCTGCAGGACAATGCTTTCCAAAGCACCTTAGGGCACAATTTCCATGCAACAACTGAACAGAGCTGTTTTGATTGCTTTTCAATCAAGCGAGACAAACACTAATTAGATTTTTCTTTTTTGAGGAACTGCATAATTATAGGCTTCTTACATGAAGCATGGATAAGAGAGAGAGAGAGTACATTCTTGCAGCACACAGTCATACTGGCATATCGAGCTTGAGAGCATTTTTGTGTGTTTAATTTGCTTGAATGGTCTCCTGTTGCTGAATGACAAAAGAACATATCGACACCAGATTGTAAATGACATGGAGAAAATGCTTATTGCTGTCACTTCAACTCCCTGCTCTTGGTATCACGAGTGTCTTCATTCACTGTAGCCACTTTGATGTCCACATTAATCCTCACAACGGAGCTTTACCCAATTCTGCGGCTGAAAACACTCCTGTCATTTGTGCATCCAGCTTTACAGACATGAATTTATGAAGTGTGAACGTATTGCACAGAGCCCCCTGAAGGATCACAGAGGGATTTCTTTTTCTTTCGAAATTCTTGTTGGAGCTAGGCCTTTTGAAAGGAGTAATGAGCAATAATGCATAATGTAAAGTGTCAAATCATCCCTCCTATCTGTAGTGTCTGCAGAGTGTTATAACTGGACTGGACCAACACACAAACTGTTGATATGGATCAGGGGGATGCAACATGTATTGTGAAGGAATGCAAAAGTAGTTCAGAGCAAAATAACCCCAACAACCCTATTGCACACATATTTTACTCTACACTGTATGCATAAATGTACATATACAATAAGGGATTCTGAAAGGCTTTTAAGAGTTGGCTGCCAACCTTTGTTCTGTAAATTAGAGCTGCAGGTACCTTCTGCAGCAATATTGTATCTCTTGTCATTAGGTTTGCTGAATACTCTTGACTAGGATTAGGCTTTTTCAAAATACTTTGAGAGTTTACAGATGACTGGAAGAATATAACATTTGGAATTTGCACTCTAGCCCTTAAGGGACCTAAAAGCAATAATGAACTATAGGTCAGAATGAAGGAAATTAACAATGTTAAAAACGTAGCTATTAGCTCTGTAACTCTGAAACTCAGAATGACCTACTGTATATGTGGTGTCGCACTTACCACTCCCTCCTCTCCTGCTTCACCCTGCAGATCTCTGGACTACACATGGACTACAGGACTTTATTTATAGAGTCTAATCTGTATAGCTGATACAGTAAAATACATATATTTATAAATCTGAATATATTTCCCCTTTTCTCTCTTTCCTTTATTTCTCACTATTGTTCTCTCTCTATACTCAGTAATCCATACTCTGTGGAGCCATACACCTGTGTTTTAATGTGAGGCTTTGATTCTGCCATCATGATATTGATATTTCGCTGATTCTGAACAGATCCACGGCGTGCTGGTTTGTCGTGTGCTGTATTCCATGTTAATGACGCTCTGTTTCTCCCATCTCTGTCTCTGTCTTGCAGACGGACGCCGCGCTGATGTACGATGCCGTACACGTGGTGGCCGTGGCTGTGCAGCAGTCTCAGCAGATCACTGTCAGCTCATTACAGTGCAACCGACACAAGCCCTGGCGCTTCGGGAACCGCTTCATGGCCCTCATCAAAGAGGTAGCTTCTCTACCTGCTCCCCATTCTGTCTTCCTCCTCAACATACACAGCACCTTCACACAGTAAACACATGCTCTCAGGAAAGCAGACAGACAGAATGCAAATGAGGCAGAGGCAGTCAAGAAAGGCAATATGAATAAATAGAAATAATTTATCTGTGTATTTATTTATATGGAAATATTTTTTTGGTGTGTGTATACATATATACTCCCCCGAGGAGGGCAACCATCTTGAGCCTGCTCTCTGAATTTCAGCAATAATCACCCATGCAGAAACAAAAACACAACATTATTTAAATATTTGGTAATTGCCCCACAGTTCGCTGCTTTTCTGAATCTGGGATGGTTAATCCAGAGCTTTCTGTCTGTGGAAAGGCCGGGGATTAGGCAACCTATATTTAGGGCTCCCTACCCCTCTGTTCATGAGAAAACTGCAAATAATTTAACTATTTGATGAGGGTTTGTATGCAGATTGAGGCCACATGTATGTATTTATATTAAACTCACAGTTTTTCACTATGTAAATCTTATTTTTGCTTCCCTGACCCTACCCTCCTTCCCTTTCTTTTTTCCATCTTCTCTTAATCTGCTCCTTTTGGGCGTTTTTTTTAGTCTGATTTGAAGCTCTTTCTGCCCCTAGTCACATAAACAAATGACAGCATATATAAGACACTGTTTATCTCGATGGCTACAGTGCAGAGAAGTAATTGCCGATGGTTGTGCTAATCCAGAATGATGCTCTGCACACGTTTACATGACATTATCTTTGAAATACTTTCTCATGCATGATATTTACTGGACAGAAAGAGGCATATGTTATAAGAAATGGAATGTTTACACATTTGCTATAATTTGGATTGCACTCTGGATTCAGAATACCAATACAGTATATTAGAGAAATGTTACTGTATATGCTTACCAAATAAAGTTCATTACATTAAAATTAAAAACTTTAAAGCAAGATCAAATATATTGATTAGATTAGATTTATAGTGTTATTTGAACTTTATTTAAAAAAACAAGGTCTGTTGCTGTGTTACAAACAGTACATATGGATCTATAAGAATGAACAAAAAAGAGTATGAAGGGGTGCAACACTTAAAGAAGAATAGAAATAAAATGACATGTCTTCAGATTTCCATGACTTTCATTTAGCATATTGAAGGCCCGACAGGAATATTTGTTGATTTCTTTAGTGCCAAACCTTCTAATTGTACACAACATGTAATGCATTCTAAGTCATGCTCCCAGATGATTAACACATCTGAAGTTAATTCCCCCACTTCCTTTTACATTAAGGAACAAATATTTACATTTTTAATCCCACAAACTGCAGGGTTCTGATAATAAAAATACAAATAAGAAAACTATGTTGGTCATTCATCTCAACACTCCATTAGTGTGGGATATAATGAACACTGCAATGTTTACCCTTTGGCTTGACTTTAGACTTGGCCTAACTGTCCTGTATATGGAAACATTCCCCCTACTGAATAACTGATGTATTTAAGAACTGCACATACCCCCACAGTGCAATAGGGGCCAATGTGAAACCCAAGATCATTGCACTGATAGGAATCATATTAAGTGGACACAACTAATTCAAATACAGTATATTCTTCTTTTACTGGGTCATTTTGGAACTCCTTTGTGGACCTCTTGAGTTCAGTTGACCCCAGTTTCAGAACCCCTTTGCTGGCTGAATTGCAGTCCTTTGTATTAGCTCTCACCCTTGGTGCCTTTATTTTAGGATCTTTAGTTAGGCCAAAATCTTCTTGAAAGCCCCTGAACCACAGGGTCACTGAGCTGGTGTGTATTGAACAGTTGGTGCTTGGGACAGGAAACAAAAAATCAGCACAGAGAATTGAACTCTAACCTTTTCGAATCAAGTCAGACGCTTTAAAGTCAAGGTCATACTGTGCCTGTGATACAATAGTATTCGCCACTTGATGTTCAAACTGTTTTTACTGGTTCTGTCTAAAAAGTACCTTTTGTGATGTGTTTTCTTTCAAGTTGTAAATTAGCTTTTACCGACATACACAACAAAAGGGTTTTTAGTAATGTTGGGTACAAGAACAAGAAGAAAAAAGAAACTCAACCATTCAATAAATAAAAGCTATCAAGTTTAAATCTGAAAACAGAAAACGCAGCTAGTAGTTGCTTATGTCAACTGTCAAATGCTGCCACAAAAACATTTCATTTTAATAAGCAGCATTAAGTCAAGTCCAAGGGAATGATTAAATCAATATCTGCAGGACATTATTAATTATGAATATTTATTGGACTATCATTTCAGAACTGATAATGTTAAACTGAAACTAGGCAAATCAATTTTCCTCTATTAATGCAAAAAACATTAATAGAGGTACCAACAGCCTTACCTCAATATACAAGAGTTGAAACAAAGTGGGGAGTGGGGGGGGGCAATAGCCACACCCACATAATAATAATAATAATACATTTAATTTATATAGTGCTTTTCGAGACCTCAAAGCCTCTTTAATGTATGTAAGGGAAATGGGGGAAGGGGTTAGGACGAGGGAAGAAAGGGAAAGAGAAAAAAAAAAAAGAAACATCTTCGAACTTGACCTTCATTTTGATCTCAACTACACAAAACAGGCTTTCAGGGGAAATATTGTTCTGATGTTGCAGAAGGAAAGCTCACAAGGTCACCAAGGTCATCTGTTTTCTGAAGATATTTAATGTCCAGAAAGTTCTGTGGATTCTGTTAAAATGTTGTTCTTGAAAAAAACATATGCAAAGTTACATTTGGTCTTTAGGATGGCAGTCAAGGCTGGATTACCAACCAGGAAGAGCAGGCAACTCAGAATGCCAAGGGTCCTGAAAGCTCCAGGGTTGATGTCAGCAAATTAATTTAGAGTGCGCACCATTAGAGCCAAATATCAACTGTAATGATAGAGGCCTTAAGGTGGGTCTTGCTTCATTATCTGACATGGAAGCCCTGTTTTGAAGAGGTTCTGAGTGTCAAGATGTTGTTTAAAGGCTTTAATTACAACATGACAAACCGCTGGGACCTTTTGAAAGAGAATGGGAGAAACTCTGAGTTAATAGGAGACTTGCAGCTCATGTTTGCCTTCAGAGCCAGGCCAGATCATAGATTGTTCTAAAAGAAAAGGGTTCATCCTCAGTGTAGCCTGATTATGCTGAGTGAGGTTCATGGCAATTCACCAAAGAGTATTTTAGTATAAAATGATTACCGTAATCTTGACATGCATGTTGTTGCTATGACATGATGGTAGGACACCAAAATCTGAAGGAATCCTCTTCTTGGGACCATGAATATCTAGCATCCAGGAAATGGCCACCAGTATTAGTAGTAGTATCTTGAAAAGACAAAATGACAGACTGTTTGTAGAGTAACAAATACACATACTTACCTAAACAGTTGATATACGTATATAACTACCATTTTCCTTGGTTATAGTAGTTAATAATAATGTATTTTGAAGTAATCTGCAAACAGCACTGGTAAACAATGGAGAGGTATTCAGACACTGAGTCAAATGAGTATGAAAAATGCTTTCTAGAACAGTTGACTGTACTGAGTGAGTAACTTCCAGATCTGTGGCTCCCACTCATCAAATAAAAGATGGGGCCCGAAGTTCCCAGCTTCCAGTTGGAAAAGCTCTGTTATTATTTGCTGTACCTGGAAAAAAGGCTTTCCTGCACTGAACCACTTTCATGCTACATTGTATCCTATCACACCCCTAAATATCTGTAAAGATTGGGTAATAGCCTTCCAACTGTTACAAATACAGCCTGAGAGTCTGTGTGTCGGCATCTTGATACCAGGGGAGACTGTACAAACAGAAACCGTGTGTGAAAGAGCTAGAAATACTAACAGTGTATGTGTTCTCACTCCTTGACTGCTTTGCCTCAAACTCTGACATCAGAAACATATCAGAAAGTGGAGATTTAGACTTGATGCTGATGGTGGAATGTCCCCTCTAATATTCTCTCTGCCTCCCTCTCTTTAGGCTCACTGGGATGGCCTAACTGGAAGAATCACTTTTAATCGGACCAATGGCTTAAGGACTGACTTCGACCTTGATGTTATCAGTCTGAAGGAAGAGGGGCTTGAGAAGGTAGTGTGTCTTTAATTTGTGTGTGTTTGTGCACTTATTGGTTCACCTGGTATGACAACGAGATAATTAGAAGAGATACTGTGTATTAAATCAAGGTGTATATAACAGTGAATTATGAAAGATCAAAACAAACACAAACGATCTGCAATCGCAATAACATGTACGTGTAAATGCACATCTAAATGCTTATGTATGCATAGTCCATTAATGAAGGACTTTTAGGAAACACTTTGGCAGCCATATTGGAGTTCCACAAGTCACGTCTATCATTGACACTGAACTGCATACACCAGAGCTTTCTGTAGGTATCCAAATATTGATAATTTTGCCAGTGATGTGTCTATTTGTAGAAATAGTTTGCTCTCTTTCTGAGATGAGAAGATCGATATCAATCTCATGTTTGTGTGTTAAGTAATAAGCAAGCTGGAGTCAGGACGTGCTTTGACTGGCATAGCATAAGGACTAGAAACAGTTAACCTGGCTCTGTCTTGTGCAGTTCATAAATATGCGTACAACACCGCTTAACCTTATAAATGAGCATGTTGTATTTCTTTTGATTGTTGTTGTCTCTACAAAAAAACCCGAGTCTGGTCGTCATAGTGAGGTTGCCAGCTTTGGTACCATTGTGCCTTTACAGAGACCAAAACCAAAACCTGTGATTTCAATACTGCAATACCAAAGTTTGACCTGCAGACACTGAGAAAATTTGCCTCTAGGCAAAATGAACCAAAATCTTTCTTTCTTTAACCATAGAAGGTATTTGGATTGACATTCAAAAGGACACATTTTGCATTTTTCCGCCCCTCAGGGGAAGTTTCACTGAGATCAATGATCTTTTTTTCAGGAAGGCCCTGATCAAATTTAAACAGTTACACTTTTACACCTGGAAGCTGCCCAGCACGACCACAGTCTGATCTGCTTGCCACTCAGCAGCTCCACTGGAGCGGTTGGGGTTATGGGCGTTGCTCAAGGGCATCTCAGTGGTGGTAATAAGGGAGAACCAAGCACCGTTTTTCTTGCTTCCTGCTGGTCCCGGGATAAAACCTACAACCTCCGGGTCACAAGCTTGCTTCTCTAACCTTTAATCTTGTTGTTAGATCCATGTAGAAAGAACAAGCCCAAAGAATACGAAGAGAGATTGTTTTCTGTGTGAACTTAAAAATAACATTTGTGTGAGAGTGGAGCCTTCGGAATCTGGAATATTTCTAATATTCTAATAGCTAAGTAGACTCGTGCCTCACGAGACAAGTTGATCCTTTAACACCTCCTTTTGCTCAATTAACATACTGCCAAGTCAGCTGCAGAAATCAACAGTAATAAAGCAGTTTGTTTAGAAAAATGAGTATACAGCAGCGGCCCCTAATCCCCAAACTAATGTCTTGAAACTTCATAAATTCACAACACCATTGACAGTGTTTTAGAGTTGAGATGAAGACATGATGATAATGATGATAATACTTTGTCAAAGAAAGTTCAGTGTCACAGTGCCATGACAATCTTTTTTAGATTTGTTTCACTTGTTATGTATTTAACTGTTTTATGAACATTTACTGAAGATAATTTAATTTGCATTTTGACAAGCAGAATAGAAACACTATTTTATACAGTAATTTATACTGAAGACACATTGTAATAGTTTTATATAGTATAGTGCATTTCAATTAAGATTATCAGATCAAGACACAGTATAGCCAGTGAGGATCCAGGAACTCAAACTTCTCATGGGGCATTCAGACCAAAAGCAGGGGGGTGAGATCCAGAAAGGTCAGTTACACTAAATAGACCTATGAGTTTGATAGATTATTGAAGATGTTACAACTCTGGAAAGATATCTTCTCCTTGTGGCTCAGAAGATAGAGCAGGTCGTCCACTTATCACAGGTTTGGCGCTTTGATTCCTGGCTCCTTCTGGCCCAACGCTGCAGACTGTAACTTAATCTAACTTCATGTCAGTTAGAATGCATTATGTCATGGCATATGTTTGTGTACTATTTTGAATAGGTTCCTCTAGGTCTCCAATTTTCTTCTAGGAATGGCATCTCCAGTGTTCAGCAGTCAATTTAAGATTCATAAGATTATCAGCAGGAAGATAACCTGCTAACACTGCCGATAAAAATGATATTCTTGAATGCAACCACAAACACTTCACACTTCAGCTTTGCCTCTCAGAAGCTCCTGACCTCTGCTCTGTGTGCGCCTGCACCGCCATGAATAATTTACTCTCTTAATAAAAACCCCTTCAGAAGCCCTCCAGCCTCATGAAGCCTGAATTAAAGAGTTGATTTGCAATTACAAAGCCCATCTCTGGCCCTAGTCTGGGGCTATCAGAGGAGCCCTGAGGAGTGTGTGGCTGATGTGGGTTGGAGTGTTTGTGGTCCCTGTGATCAGGTCGGTGGGGTTGGATGGGGTGCAGGGGGGTTCTGACTAGGAGGCTTAGGTGTGGAGACTTAAGAGAGAGCTGAGAGAGGACAAGAGAAGCCTTGAGGCATGATCCAATGATCCTCTTCTTTCTACTTGCTACCCCAGGATGCGCCCCTCCTCCTTTCAGCCCTCCTCGGTGCTGTCCTCCACAAACCCTCCAAAAGGCCACGGGCCGATCCAGATCCTAGATCATCTCTAACATTATTCCCTGTGGGAGTCTAGAAGAAAGTGCCCCCTGACAGTGTTCAGGGTTCACACGGCTGTCAACAGTGTCCTCAGGGTGTTGCACATTATCCTCTGTATGTACCAAGACTAGAAAGAGAAGGAAGTCTGAGTTAGTATATGTCTATACTGTACATGTCTGGCTGTGTTGGTAGTGTTAAAGTTACATTTAGAAAAATGTCTTATCTTCTGTTAAGATACACGTAATCATATCTACCAGCCCGTATCCCTCGTAACTATGTTCACAGTGGAAGATTTAGTGTGTCCTGGAAGTAGTGTGTCATTCATGCAGGTGGAGGTTTGGCAAATCAAAGCAGCCTAGTATTGTTTTTTACATGAAAAAAGCGAGTACTGCCTAATACAGGGGTCGGGAACCTATGGCTCTTTCGATGACACAATATGGCTCACAGACAATTTTTTTTTAGTTCTCCCCTTTCCTTACCTCCGCTCTGTCTCTGACTGTAGGTGTGTTCGCACATGTGTGTGTCGGCAGTGAAGCCCCGCCCTTCACAAAACCCAGCAGAGGAGAAACTGCACAAAGCAAGCAGTAGACCGGGGGTGTCAAACTCAATCACAGAGAGGGCCAACATTAAAAACTGGGACTACGTCGAGGGCCAAACACGGTCCACATTTATTGAACAGGATTCACATATTGGATAAAGTGCAAAAAGATATGGAACATATTTAAGTCAACTGCAAACGGATTGCTGAGCAGTTCTGAGCTGCAAAGTCGGCAAATGCGCTCAGTTGATCAGCAGAATGCGCGGTCGGGAACACAGCGGTGGAGATGGGTTGTCAGTTTTTGGAAACACGTAGTGACCAAAGTTTCCTTCTGCATCCGAGTCTCCCACAGGCAGCTCGGCTCTCACTGCATCATACATGTCCGTGATCACACGGCCCTGAAGCTGGAACAGTGAGATGCTTCGTTATGTTGCACCAACAGGCCAGCTCACATCGTCCCAGAGATCTGTGGTTTCCCTTTGCTTTCCAAAAACGGCCAGATTTCCTCACGCAACTCGAAAAATATATTCAGCACTTTCCCTCGACTCAGCCATCGGACCGCCATGTTCAGAATGTATCTACACAGGAAGAGACTTACATTGACTCTTATAAAGTTTCCTGTCTGTGTTACGGTGCTTGTTACATGTTCCATCTCCAGAGCTTTACAACACAGCGCTCCCTGGTGTGTGATGCGGTGATACACCGTCAGCTCACCTGCACAGTTCTCCCGCTGCATCTTCTCCCGCATCCTGCACTAATCCGCTCTTTTCATCACATCGCAGGCTCCGTCTGTCGTCAGTCCCGTCAGTTTGTCCCGGGGCAGCTTCATTTCATTCACACATTTAGATACTTCCTCAAATATGTATTTTCCCGTGGTTGTGCCATGCATTGATTTAATTACCAACACCGGCAGGCCAGTTATGATAGACATAAGATATTTTCTCCCGAGTTTGACACTCGTGCAGTAGACACAGAAACGTGCTCATAAATAAGATAAATAACGTAAGCGTTTAGTTTATTTAATAAAAGAGCACGTGTTCAATGAAACACTGATACTGCTATTAGTTCTCGGAGACGTGTTATTCTTAAAAAATGCACGCGTAAAGTTGCATTCAAATCTATTAAATATATGGCTCTCAAGGAAATACATAAAAAAATATTTGACTTTTATGGCTCTCCCAGCCAAAAAGGTTCCCGACCCCTGCTATATACTATATTCAAACCCCAATAAGCTTCCAAAACGCTAGCTGAACGCTAATAACACGTTGAATAAGTTACTCCGTCGTCAGGGATAAGCTTAACATAGGTTACAAATAGTTTATCCACTCAGTTATCAATAAGTTGGCTGTAGGGTTCACCGTCAGCCGACGTAGGCTATATCTAACGTACCTCTACTGTATTCACGTAGGTATTCATGTACTGTATTGGCGTACTGTATTCAGTATTCACGTATGTCTAATGGAACGTAACTTATGTGTAACGTCTGCATAACTTATGAAGCACACGTTGGGTACGTCCGAAAATTTTGAACATGCTCAAAACATTTTCACAGACTCGTAACACAGCGTGCTCTTTTTTTAAGTTATATTTTTGGGCTTTTCATGCCTTTATGATAGTGAGAAGTGCAGATTGTGAAAGGGGGAGAGAGAAGGGAATGACATACTGCAAATGGCCACAGGTCTGACTCGAACCAGTGGCCACTGCAGCAAGGACTCAGCCTTTATATATAGGGTCACCTGTGCTACCGGGTGAGCTACCGGGACGCCCTCACACAGTGTGCTCTTAACGAATACTACTAATGCCTTACCTTATATAAACGTACACCAGCGTATTGCCGATATTTTGCATACGACATATTTTTGTATACGTTATGCATTCGTTGGGCATTTTGTATAAGTAAGTGATTAATAGGTTCGACATGCGTATCTGTATACGTTCACTTTTCCGATCCAATCCGATGACAAGGTGGACGTATTTGGACTCAAATTGTGAGCTATTTTTCGTATACGTTTCCCCCATATGGATATGTGTGACAGGGCCTTAAGTGATTGGATGTACAATCTGTCAATCAAACTCTTGCCATAGCCAATTGGGAGATGAACGAAGACTTGTTTTCCCTCAAGAGAAGCCTTCAGTGCTGTTGTTTTTTCACACGGCCCTGAAGCTGCAGGTTTAACAGTGTGATGCTTCGTTATGTCGCACAAACAGGCCAGCTCACATCGTCCCAGAGATCTGTGGTGTGTTTCCCTTTGCTTTCCAAAAACTTTCGTTCCATTCACACATTTAGATACTTCCTCAAATGTATTTTCCCGTGGTTGTGCCATGCATTGATTTACCAAAACCGGCGGGCCAGTTTTGACAGACATATGATATTTTCTCGCGGGCCGGATATAATTGCCTTGAGTTTGACACCCGTGCAGTAAACACTGAAACGTGCACATAAATGAGATAAATAACGTAAGCGTTTAGTTTATTTAATAAAAGAGTACGTGTTCAATGAAACACTGATACTGCTATTAGTTCTCGGAGACGTGTTATTCTTAAAAAATGCACGCGTAAAGTTGCATTCAAATCTATTAAATATATGGCTCTCAAGGAATTACATCAAAAAATATTTGGCTTTTATGGCTCTCTCAGCCAAAAAGGTTCCGACCCCTGGCCTAATACAATCATGCTTTTTCTATGTGTTGTGGCGTATTTTTTTTCTGTATGCCATCTGGATACATAAATCCTGGAACCAATTAAAAAAGTGTATTTTGTTTTCCAGATCGGTACCTGGGATCCTCCAAGCGGCCTGAACATGACGGACAACCAGAAGGGGAAGACAACTAATGTCTCTGATTCCCTATCCAATCGATCCCTGATCGTCTCCACCATACTGGTACTTCATATTTTCAATGCATCTATTTGATTTCTGAACTGTCGCTGCTACACCACTGTTCAGCAAATGGAATTAGCGTCATTAAGCGTCCTAAGTATCAAACTTCAGTCACCTGATATGCTACGGGCTTTGCTCAGTACAGCCACCCACCTAAAATAGTGATGCAGAAGGAAACCAATGGGAGGCTGATCTCACCGTCAGCTCTTTGGTAAAGAAGTAACACACAGACCCATTTGGTCAACATAAACCAGCTCTGCGCAGTTCACTTATGTTATCTAACAGTCTTCAAGATTCAAACAGTTACCTCTCACTGCCATTTTGGGCTGACAATGTGCAAATTAAATATTGCAGCTTTAAATGTCTGTTTATAGCCAAATCAAATTGTAATGGTGCTTTATGTGGGACCAATTATAGAAGCCTAGAACAGCTTTCAGCCACAACAGACTCCCTCCAAAGATGTCATTATTTTTAAGCTTTTCCTCTTGAAAAATCCTTCACTTCTTTGCCTGGGCTGCCCTTTCTGTTGATGCTGCTCTCCGACTCAATTGAAGTAGAGTACCCCAAAGCACTGCACTCCTAAATTGCCAGTTGACTTCACCACTGTGGAGGACTCCAATTTGGTAGGAGCAGGCTTAGGCAGGGAAAATTGACTGATTGATTGTCCAATAAGATTTCATGGTTTACGGCTTTGCCTCCTACCGACCAATTTATCAGGCATATTGTGTTATTGTCTCTCTTGCCAGTGGTGCCAAAATCTAAGGAATTCAAGTCTAAATTTGAGAAGAGGCAGAACATTATCTGGTATCTTCATAGCAATTATTTCCTTTAGTGATGTTGAGCATTGTAACAATGTTGCATAAAAGCTATTTAATTTGGCTTAAGCAGCAACTATGGAGGTCATGTCCTTGTAATATCCTTGTAATAGTCCTTGTCCTTGTATAGAGTTTGATGATATAATTATATCATTATACAGATATCACACAGGCTGTGGAACTAAATAAATCATAAATAAATGACCTCAAGTATTCTTAGCCAGAATTATTTAGCAGCTTTGAAACATCATTAAGTCCAAACTCAAGGTCTACTTACTAGTTTTACAAAGCTTTCAACCATATCACTCAGTTAGTTCACTTGACATGGATCTGTTGACATTTGGGCTCAGTAGCTGATATCATTTCACACATTGTTCAAGTCCCCAAATGGACCAGCTATGCAGAGTCGACTGGTACTTTGAGAGGTACCGCTTTGCCTGCTGGGCTCTGCCGGGGTACTCTTGGGTAATGTGCTGTATAGTGGGTAGACTATTAACATTTTTATAGAAATAATGCAATACATTTAATTACCACAAATGTATTGCCTAATGGAGGACCTGGAGCCGTTGTTTTTTCTGTCACTGAACGTTTACTTACCATATGTGTGTGTGAACATATGCATGCCTGTACCCCTACAAACAGCAGACTATGTGAGCACCATAACAGTAGAGGAAAACTTGTAGAAGCAAGCCAAATTTAATCCATTTATGATCCTGTTATTGAGGAGGCAAGCTAAAAAAAAAACAATATCAAGTAAATTGCGGGTTGTCATTATTTATCGTGGGCCCTTTTTTCCTTCCGCGCGTGCTGTGAAGTGATTGGATTGCAGTTATTAGCAAAGACTCTCCACGGCTATAATTGCCATATCAGGACTGAGTCATGGGGAGATGTGTGATGGCTGTGAGCAGCGAGGAAAAGAAGGGAGGGCTGACAATAATTGGGTTTGTTACATTTGATTGATGTACACTTTCATCCAGCTTCTCATCATTTTCTCAGGGATTATGTACTATAAAACATGATGTAATTACTGTTGAGATCTTGGCCTATCAACAGTTTATCTTCTTTGGAAATCACTCCCATAATGTTGCGGTGGAAATGAAGTACCTTTAGGCTAATGGCTGGAGCTGCAGATAATATACTGTGTAATGTCTTGGAGAGAGCAAGGAGCAGGCCTGCTTCCACTTCCACAGAAACAACCCATGTTTTATTAGTCACTGCAGGAAAAAGGTTGAACTACCTGCAGACTGCTTTAAAATACAAAATAATGGACACACTCAGGGATTGTGTTGCAGAATAATATACTGTACAATTATTTGACAATTTGCTCTGTTACAACGCAAAAAGGTCAAATAAGATAAGATAACAAGCGGCAGAAGCAGTTTATTCATCAAAGGACATTTAATGATTAAACATCTGTTGTTGTGCCAGCTGGGGGAATTCATATCATATTTGACATTTTCTAGTCAACCTCAAAAATATAGCTAATGTTACGCCTGCTGTCCAATAAGTCCTCCAAACGAGACAACTAAACACATTGTTTGGCATTGCCTTCTAAAATGAACCATATGTCCCGATCAGCAGGATGACGTAGATTACCTTCCAAAACTATAACACAAATTATTTATGTGATGTTGGTTAGAACTTCATATCTTCATATAAACTAAAGCCAGCCATCTTAGTTTGTCTCTCAATACTTCCGTTCTCCTCTCCCCTCGCTGCGGCCCATTGCTTCCTACTGGAATGTATCTTGAATCTTTTTTTCTAAAGGCTCAGTATTTTTCCTAAAATAGCTGGTCACTGTATTTTTTATCAAACATTTCCTCCTTCTGTGTGAGTGAGTATTTGGGGCAGCAGGGCGGTGTGTGTGAGATTCAGTCAAAAATAAACTGCAGTGTGTGTTCATGATAATGAAGGAACATGTCACCCAGTGCAACAGTGAGGCTCATTGATGTGTTTTTAATAGTTGTTTGACAACAATGGAGCGCTATGTTACAGAGGAAGAAGATACTTCAGGCTTTGATACACACTATATTGTTAGTAGAGACGTTGGACGAAAACCTGAATTGACAATAAGTCTTTATATAAAGATATTACACTGCTACAGCCACCTCCCCACGTCTCATATTTTTGGAAAATCTAAATACTGTTGGAAAAATGTAAAGTTGACTAATATGAATTTTTAAGGAGCCGTGCCTCATGCCATTGTTTGCATTGTAATATTGACACAGCCCACTGCAGGTTTAAGACAGATCAAAAACAACATACTTGAGTCCATAAATGTGTGCAGGTAAATAATTTCCCCCCGTTTATATTTTCAATGAAAAAACATTTCTAGTCTTCAATCTGAGCTAAAGAACTGAACACGGACATGTCTTGCAGAGCAGGATGGGAGAATGGGTTTGTTTGTGTCAGTAGGTGTTTAGTATGCTACACATTGCAAATAATTAAGTACAACTTAATGAATTATGTGACTTGTATTTACTTCTACTGTGCAATCTGTCAATCAACTATTGGGAATTCTAAAATAGTCTGTGTCCTTCCTTTTTACCACATCCAGACTAAAAGCATCTGAAAGCTAAAAAAAAAGAAAAAGAGAGCACCAGTAAACCCTGTGATTAAGACATTTGGCTGGAAAACAAAACAACCTCTGGTCTCTGATCCATTTGGCTGTCAATATTCAGAGCAACTGTTCTTGGATGAGACACCGGGAAATGCAAATAAGCCGATGCCAGAGCCCACAGACCTTCCAGCACGTATCACATCATGAAAGAGACAGATGTGGAAAGATAATTAATAAATAGGACCGGTTGCATTAATCACTACATCATACCAACACATAAGTACTGTAAAGGATCATTAAGCTAAAGGTCGGAGTTATCAAACATATGTTGTTAGTGTAACACATCCTGCCGATTATCTGCTGCGTGATGCTTCTCACTTTTCAATATGTCTGCAGGAGGAAATGTTGAGCATATGTGGGAAATAAACCAGATTGTAATACAACTATATTAAGTGAAATATCATAGAACAGACTGTAGTTCGTTTTACTAACATCCATTGAAATATTATCTCCATCAAAAAAAAAAAAATATCTTAATGTTGTCATGGAACTTTGTTAAGCACAATTTTATTTGTAATGAATCTGTCAGTTTTTGAAATACTTTAGTGCATTTCCAGGGCTTGGCTACACTACTACAGTGACACATTCTGTAAACATGCTATCATCCACAGATTAGTTTTATAATACATATGTTTCTATCTACTGTACATTAAATACTATATGTAGAACTATATATATACATACTAAACACTTATCTTTCACATGTGGGGAATGTCTCATCCTGAGCATAAAATGAAACCTAATCAAATCAGTCCAAGTCTAATATTCCAGCTAATGTAGGCTACAGTGTCTCTTTAGGCATTGACTGAATCTGTTTCTTATTATAGCTACATATAGAAGTTTCTTCCTATAAGAACATACCAACAAGGTAAAGTGATGTGCTGTTATCCAGAGAGACGTATCTTGTTAAAACTTGTGTAGTAATATCTAGTTATAACAATGCACAAGTCAGTATAAAATGCATCAGATTTAGATTTATTGCCAAGCAAACAGGGAATTTTCCATAGTGTTTTGATGCAGTAACAACAGTAAACTTAGTAAGATAAATAAATAATAAAAGCAACTACTATAACAGTCAAGACAAATACATAACATTTAAAAATGTAAAAGTATTCTAAAAAATATGTATAATATATCTGTTATTAAATTTAATCGCTGCACAGTTGTGTACAGGAATGTGCAACATATTGTCCATATATTTAAGCCA
This sequence comes from Cottoperca gobio, assembly GCF_900634415.1. Classification (NCBI taxonomy): domain Eukaryota; kingdom Metazoa; phylum Chordata; class Actinopteri; order Perciformes; family Bovichtidae; genus Cottoperca; species Cottoperca gobio. The sequence continues at coordinate 24,336,173 of NC_041370.1, read as the reverse complement.
TAATATATATATACTAAGGTGATTTACATTGTTCTCCGCTACAGTCACACTCAATGGAAGGGAATCAATATTACTAAAATAAATGTTGAAAATAAGGCAGTATCATTTGTTTTTGCTGAGGCACAAAAATCCTTGTTTTTAATTTATTGGAGAAGAATGGGCTAGATGTTGTGTTTGTGTTAAAGGAGAGTCTGCAGAGGGAAATGGAGGTGGTATAGCTTTAATTAGGTTTGCTTCACAGAGATACTCAGCTTCTCCTTCACTCTATCTTTTTAATTAAAGATGCACCGGCCCCCGTCTGCAACCAGCCTCGCTGCAGGACACGGGAGGGAGTGTGATTATTTGTCTCTGAATGTGTATTAAAGGATTCAGGGTAGGGTCAAACGTCATCATTGGTTATCTGTTATACAAAAAACGAATGCAGTTAGCTGGATCATTTTAATTTATTTCTCAAATCTACTTCATTTTCTTTCAGTCAGTTTTTCATTCAATCACTTTCAAAAATTGTTGCAAGCAATTATTAATATTTAATATAATAAAAAATCTTAACCACTAAGATACCTTTTAACTAGAAATGTTGAACCTTTCACGGTCACTTCAGGGCCTTTTTACACTGACGGAGTTTTCCTTGTTGAAAAATATGTTTTCACCACAACACTCTGATTCTATATTGCACATTCCTCAATGTGACTCCCAGTGGACTTTACAAAATCATTTTGATGTAAAACATTTCTTTCCTGCTTTTTAGTATTTCTGTAAGCTTCTTTTGGTAAACACCTTAGCTACTACATTACATATTGCTAATAGATTGTATCTTTTTGAAGATCACCGCAGACAAATGTGGAGTTTAAAAGCATCTTCTGTGCAACTACGTGGATCTTGAAAAGTGGGAATATATGATACAGTTACAGAACATGATTATGTGTGTGTTGCACAGAGAAAATGTAAAGTTACACTTGTTACAATTTAAGTTTTAAATTAAAGGCTTATAGTACGCAAAGTCAAATGTAATTATTTTTAATTTGAATTGATTGGAGGCACTGTAACATACAACAGTGTTGACCTGTATGTAAATCAATTTATACTATTTAGCTCACTGTATTATTTACTGTGATGAAATGTGTTGCATCTGGGACACCATAGAACAGACTGCACACACAGTGCATTAGCAACACATGTACTGAATGTAATCTTATTGGGCAATGTGCTCATGTGTCAGATTATGTACGTCACTGGGTCTGTGCTGATACGATTAATTGGGATTAAAGCATGTGTATAGCAGCTGGAGAACCACGCTGGTTGAATCAAAGCATTCCATTAAACATTTCTTTTGAAAAGATTCTCTTTGAAAATTCATAAATGACAGACATTGCTGAAGCTCGGTTGGTCAGTGTTGGCCTTAATCAAACCAGATTAAACAAATTGCTTGAATTATTGCAAATGTGTAATGATTGCATCAGAAGACGCTTTGGAGCTGACTAATAATCAGATTTGAGTCAGAGCGGCATACATCAAATTGTTGGATATCTAATTTTCTGCCATGGCACCACAATGTTCCACCGAGCCAAGTGAAAGCCGTGGGGCTAAATTCTGCAGGATTTTGTGAAATTTGTGAAGAGTGAAAAGTAACAGTTCTTTTATGTTGTGGCTACTTATCCAAACAAATATTAAAATTCCTCAATGGACCAATTCCAGCTCCACAGGTGGAAGATGAGAGCTTTTATAATGTCCAGGAAGAATCACAGGTATTTATGACTGTTCCACAGAGAAGTGCTTTTTGTTAATGTGCCCAGCAACACTTTATGATAATGACAGTCGTTCACAGTTGACAGAAGGTGAAAGATCATAAGCTGCTAATGGGCTCAAAATAGCTTCTTTGTGCTCCAGATAACAGTTTTTCCATCGCTTAACATGGCAGTAAAGAGAGACTGAGAGAAAATGCTCAAATTATAAAGAGAGGAATTAAGTTATAATTTAAAGGGAATTCACTGTCACCGTGTTCAAAGCCTCTCTACATATGAGGTATGTTGATGTATATCTGCACTGCAGGGTTGGGTTCAGAGCACGTTGCAGAGGCAAAGCGTTGAGTTGGTCTACGTCACAAAAATGCAGTTTAGCTTTATAGGAACTTAATTGTGTAGGAGACAGGGTTGAGCAGACGGCAAGTTACTGGAAAGCATTGGGCCTGGCAAATTACCATAACAAAATATACCATTTGGAACTTTATGTTGATATGTCAGCAATATTTTAGGGTAATAACCCAAAAGTCAAGAAGGGTGTTGGTGAATAAAACCATTTTCTTCCATTTTAATCACTGGTATCTTTCATGGACAGTGGTCATCGTATTGGTTGTGCATTAAAAGGTCACTAACAAATCAGGTAAAAGGTTAAAGGTCAAGCACTTTATGACACTGAACGTAAATCAAATCAAATCAAATGTATTTGTATAGCCCAATATCACACCCGAACACAAACTGGAAGCTGGTTCCACTGGAGAGGAGCTTGATAGCTGAAGGCTCTGGCTCCCATTGTACTCTTAGAGACTCTAGGAACCACAAGTAACCCTGCAGTCTGGGAGCGTAATGATCTAGTTGGTTTATAAGGTACTATGAGATCTTTAAGATATGCTGGAGCCTGACCATTAATTGCTTTGTAAGTCAGGAGAAGGATTTTGAATTCTATTCTGTATTTTACCGGGAGCCAGTGCAGAGCAGCTAATACAGGAGTAATATGATCCCGTTTCCTAGTTCTTGTCAATACACGTGCTGCTGCATTTTGGATCAACTGAAGAGTCTTAAGCGACTTTTTGGGACAACCTGATAACAATGAGTTGCAGTAATCCAGCCTTGAAGTAACAAATGCATGGACTAGTTTTTCTGCATCATTTTGAGACGTAGTGCTGCCATGACGTTTCATCTACAGTTGTATCGTGCTTTAATCACTGTGCTTCAATCAATATTTCCAAAAGTAACTGTGTTTAATGTGTTGAATTTACATTTTGACGTAGCGTGAAGGTAGACCACACTTACAGAAAAGGAGTTACACCCAGGCGACCTCTGTTTCGATTGGTTTCATTACTGAATAGGAGGATACTGCCATGCAGTCGCTGTGTTTCCATTGTCATTCACTGTGATAGAGAGCGGGGGTCACGGTGTGGACGTCATTGTTGGATGTGTGTTACTGAAAGAGAGATTACAAAACCTTTCTTCAAGATGTCTTCCCTCTCAACGATCTCCACCGACATCAGAAACTTGTTGGACAAAACATAGACAGCCCAAGCTGACCAACCATGGCTCATGGGTGCCGTAAACCTTTGACACATATCTTGAAACTATAAAAAGTCTGTGTAATGTCCGATAGCAACAGCCATAAACTGAATGTAATCTGGTTTTTAATCTGTAATTCTTCCCAAATTCATCTTCAAGTCTAAAGTAACAAAAACAAACATTGTAATGTTATAGCAGAGGGAATTTCAATTCATAATTGAGTTAGGAGGTTTCGCTTTTCACCGACTCTTCTCTAAGCAGGCCTCTAGTTCAATAGACAACAGTGAGTGATACATAACCCTGAAGTTATTTATCATAGTTAAACATGAAAAGATAAAAAACCCTCTCAAAAGATGGTACTCGTCTTCCTTCCCCTAGACTCTGATATTGGCAGTATCAGTGAGTGCTGTCCTTCTGCATACAGTATTAAAAGTACCTGGGTGGATTTAAAAACCTTGGCATGCTCATTACCACTGAAGCAGTTACCATGGCGATGAGAAGAAAGGAAAACACTGCTCCTACCTTGGATTGGTAGATGTGATATACACATATTATACACATCACCTGCACAACACACTGCTGTCTGGTCAATAGTAGCTCACCCACCCTCTGATATATTTTAGTGGTCGAGGTTTTGGGGGTGTTTGTATATTTCACGTGTGTTCACCTTCAATAACGCGCCTGTACAAACAGACACCAGTGTATTTGGCTGTTCGTACTGTAGGTCTTGACATTGCAGCGCACTGGTATTGATCTGTATGTGGACAGTGCTTTCTGCTCTTTCATCAAGATTACATCAGTATCTTTGCAGTCCTACAGTTTCTGAGGTATAATGAAGCAACACGTGAGCTGCAGTGGGTAGAACATATGTACTGGCTTGTGTCAGCAATGATAATTGATTGAATAATTGTTGCTGTGTTGTTAAAGTGAGGATAAACTGTAGCTGCTAATTTGAACTGATGTCCTGTTTTATTTGAGGGCGGAAGGCAGCGATGGGAGAGAGTTACATTGTTACAGATGACAAATGATCAGACTAAGATGGTGATTGCTAGTGGTACTAATGATGCAGTTTGCTCCATTAATAAAGTTCTACTATTTAGCCATGGTATTGGTCTTGTGGGAGTAAAACAATGTAGAATTGAATTACACGTTTAACACCATTTAATGTGATGAACGCATATAGTTCACAGGTATCTTTTTGTTAGGGACACAGATTTCACGTGAAACAATAATCTTTTATGTGACAAATTCGCACATTTGCACATGTAGCTTTCAACAATTTTAAATAAGAAATGTAAGATATCACCCGTGCAAACCTCAATTTTGCATGTGTCTTTGTTTAAAGGGGCCATAATTTCACTGCTTGCCATACTATATATGACATAGTTAAGATTTAGCACAAGTTTTGTTTACGCAAATGAAAAGTGCGCCTATAAATACAATTTCTTCTTCTTCTTCTTCTTCTTCTTCTTCTTCTTCTTCTTCTTCTTCTTCTTCTTCTTCTTCTTCTTCTTCTTCTTCTTCTTCTTCTTATTATTATTATTATTATTATCATTATTATTATTACATATATACATGATATTAGACATATGTAGCTTTTTAAACATTTTACATGAGGAAACATCCATTTTACGTGTGTTTTTTGTTAGAAACCCAATTTAAAAATGTTTTTAATATGATACATGAAACATTAATTAACATGTGAAATGTGAAATAACATCTTAATGTGCTTTTGTAAGGGACCCACATATCATATTTACATGTGAAACTACTGTGTGTCACATAGCTGTTTGGATATTTCGTTTGTGAGACTGCATGAATTTCAAGTTTGTAAAGAAAAAGTAAATACATGAAAATATTAGGGATTAATGGTAGATTATTGAGAAAAATACACCACAGGACATAATGATAGGATTTTATATTTATGCACATATATAATTATATGTATCAAGAAAGCTGTCATTGTGTTCTACGTTTGTTTGCTTTCCATCCTCACAACACTGTGCAGAGAAATCCTCATCCTCAACATCTGTCTATTATCACTACTATAAGGCGAATGTATGATATACTGCAAAAAACACCTATTTCTTTTGTCTGCCACTACTAGTGAAGAGAACAAACTGTTTGTTTTCTTGCCGCTTATACAAACACAGCCTGCATACTGTTAAAACTCCAGCCAGTGAAATGTGTCAAAGCTGTTAGCAATCTTTAATGTTTTTTTTTGTTTCAGTCACGGCACAGTTATATTATAAACAACACCTGCCTGATGATATATTGTTGGATTTATTTGTCTGAGAGAGTCAAGGGAGTCATAGAAATGAGGGACGTGCGGCAAGAACGAGCGTCTAAAGCTAACAAAGACAGATGGTGCACGGAGCAGAGGTAGAGAGCAGAGGAAGCAGGAGGAGGAGAAAACGGGGAGTGAAGCATGGAGGAAAGAGAGGAGAAGGACATGGTAGAGGAGATGCTCAGTAGGCGGTAGCGAGAAAAAAAGCAGTGCGGAAGAAGACATTAGTAATCTCCCCAGCTGTTTGTGTGAACAGAGCGGATGTGCCGGCTCTTGTTCTCTCTTTTTGTGTCCGTCTATCAGCATCTCTTATCTTATTGACAAAGCATGTGATGTCCTGAAAGCTGGGCCTGGGCCCAAAGCCAGCCTGCTGAGCCTGAGAGGAGCACAGAGTCATTGATATGGGGGATTATCTCTTATTATGGTCATGCCTCACTTTGCACCCACCCTACCTCACATCACAGGACCAGGACTGCTGCCTGACACACACATAAACACAGTAACTTCACACATGCTTTGCTCGTCAAGCCAATGTGTGTTTGGACTCGCACAGCTCAAACGCCTATCTCACCTATCAGACACCCTTTCAGATAGGCCTTATCAGTAGGTAAAAGATGTCAAGTGCTGTAGAGACTCATCCCTCCTCCACTATTTCACCTGACAGGAAGAGCCATACGTGATGTTCAAGAAGTCTGACAAGCCGCTGTACGGGAACGACCGCTTCGAGGGCTTCTGCATAGACCTGCTGAGAGAGCTGGCCAACATCCTGGGCTTCACTTACGAGATTCGCCTGGTGGAAGACGGGAGATATGGTGCACAAGATGAGAACACAGGCCAGTGGAATGGCATGGTGAAGGAGCTAATTGACCACGTGAGTCTCTAAATCAATATCAAAGACTTTGCATGAATGTGATCCCAGCAAACACATGTCAACATCCATCTATTCTTAGAGGATCATTCCGGTTCAAGCAGCTTTTAGAGTTCAGGTCAATTGTTCCTTTAGTTATGATGGAATGGTCCACACCGAGTCAATTGCTTTGGTTTATTGTCATGCAGTTTTTTATGCAATTCACCTCAAGTATGCTCTCTTGTTCTATGTCAAGAATGTTTTACAGATGTGCCTAGTTCTAAATCAAACTGCCATAGCAACATCTATTACAATTGAAATGTTTGGTTGAAAATGACCAAAAATAAGATGTACTGTAATGAGAAGGAGTATTTCACTGAAACACACTAAGAGGCAAAAATAAATAGGAAAGAATAGGGAGGTAACAACTAGCACTATTTGAGAGTACAGTGAAGCGAGGAGAGCATAGATTCTGTCCGGACGTGTTTCCCCTACAGAGCTTATTAAAACACACACACAAATACACACAATCTGCTCGCAGTGTAGATCATTACACCCGACAAAGCCTCAGATAGGATAAACTGCATGGGGAGAAAAATAGCAGACACTGCATGGCCAATATGTGACCCAGGAGGGGTCAAGTCTCCTCTAACTGCTTCTGCTTTTGATCAGGGCAGTCATTGGCCGCCGTGACAGATTGTCTCGGTCTTTTCAAGGGTGAAAGGCCCAATCCCCTGCGAGATGATCTTCAGTGTGGGTTTGCCCCACTTCTTGGACAGGGTCCGGGCTTGACATAGACAGATGCTGATTGCAGCAGACAGACCCTCAGAAGACTGGGGAGTGTTGACTCACAGAGGAGAAGTTCCGTTGAGGAATGACATGATGGATTTTGAGCTGAACAAGTTGGAAACATCCTGTCAAAGCAATTAAGCAACATTATATTTGGTCTCTCTTTTGCTTAAAGTGTAATTTACATTGTGTAGGGTTGTGATAGAGCAGTACATTCAGAGATGCCTGATATCTGCAAGACTGTTTGTGCATCACAACTATGAGCAAGAAGCTTGGTCTATTCATCCTGTGTGATATATGGCAACCTTCATAAGACAAAAAGGATATATCTTTGAGAAATGAACCACTTGACCTTGCTGTGAATGTTCAGCATTTATAGTCACAATGCAAGCTAAGATTTATTAACTGTCAACAGAACAGCATGGTTTTCGCCCCAGATATGGTAACATGACTTTCCTGGGCAGGCTCTATGCATTCCTTCTCTAAATCTCTGAAGCACACGTCTCACATATATACACGACTTCTGTGCTTGCCAGAGAAGGGATTATGCCATATTATAAATAGCTCTATAGAAATGTCATGTTAAAGCTCAGTTTGTGGTGCAAACAGTTGCATGTGTACAGAGCAAGTAAGAAAACCTTTTTCAACTGTAAGGAAGCTCAAGGGGAAATTTTGCCACAAATGAGTGTTGAGTTGAGTGTGTTTGAAGCAATACATTCCTCAGTGAGCGTTATATTGACCAAGAAATCTGTTGTTCTCCCTGCATCCAGTGCCATCATTTGATGTGACAGTGATGTAGTTGGATGCAAAGAAAAACTACTGGTTATTTCAGCTTGGATTTGTAGTCTCCGCCTCTGGGTAGCCAGGGGCTGTAAATGCTCTAGACGCCGCGCAAAAACAGAACTTACTTCTTCTTTTTGCTTGTTTTGCAAACTAGTTATGTTTTCAACAATAACAATGGCATTCCAAAATATGAGTGCAGGACCACCATTTTACAACTGCATCTTTAGATATCAGAAAAACAATGCTTGATAAAAGAAAAAACAACCAAAACAAAGAAGAACCATACAAATAAAAAAAGTCCCTCATTAGTATTTGGGGAGATGAAGCCATTCATAGGGAGCATATTCAGTTGTTAGAAATTCAACCAAATAACTACAAAGCGATGAGAGGCACAGGATTTAATTTTGAGCCGACTGGCAGAGTCCTGCCTTGGCCTATACAATTGTATGTCATGTTTATGTCAATTTCAAAGAATCAATATCAATAAGAGCACCACTTCTTACATTGTTGCCTGACACATAACCACTTATACCAAACTGCAAGAAAAAAACTTCATACCAAAGCCGCACAAGGTTCTTAACAGTTCATGTCATTGGAAACCTGGGGAATGGGTTGTTAAGTTCTTGCAGTGGAAAAGGATTATAGGTGTCCCCAGACCTGCACAATTGCAGTATGCAGTACAGTCTGTGAAGCCCAAAAATGTGTCATTTGTGATATTGGGCTATATCAATAAATGTGTATTGATTTTATTGATTAATCTCAATAATTCAATCTTATCCTTGAAAGATTTTAAAAATTTGGTTTGAAACAGTAAGCAGTTGTAGTAGTACAGATATTAAAATAGATACCCTTGCCCGTTTAACAATAAGAGAGGAGAGGTATGTCCTTAAAATCAATGCTTCTTCTTGGATACAATCTCTTGCTAAAATATCTGTAATTTCTTTAGGTGTTTTGCTGAAGTTGTCACAATATCACTAGAAGCTCCCTGTGCAGTAAAGAGAAAAACACATTGGCTGTGTTAGTAGTGTCGCATGGTTGCCAATTGCACACTTACAATTTCTGTTTTTTGGAAAGGTGGTGTATCTTTACAGGATGTAACATATTGACAGTGTTGCCGCCAGCGTTTAGGCTTAAATAGAAATCAATGGGCCCAGGAGTTTGATGCAATTCATAAGCAATAATCATGTTTCGCCTTTTACAGTCAAAGTAATTTGCTCTTACACATAATAAAGAATATTGTCACCCAGACTATGTGCTAATAGTCAATAGTTTGGTTATACATTATGTACGTCGTTGTGTTTGTCCTCTAAAGCACTGGTGACCTGTCCTATATAAAGTACCGTGCTATGATAGGCTACAGCTTGCAGCCATCCCAGCAAAAGGAGAAAGTAGGTAAAGAAAATATATGAATGCTTTGATTTAAGCTCCAGGGGGGAAAAGGGTGAGTTTAGTAGTGGGAGTATACTTGATGGGTGGAAAGAGAAAGAGGGCTTTAAATTTCTTGCTAAGTGCCTTGGGACAGACTCTGTAGTGTGTAAAGACCCTGTTTTCTTAATTTGATTGCCTCTAAATGCTTCTTGTGCCTGTGACTTATAGCCTATCTCTCTTTCCTTTTTATGTTTGCTGTTGACAGAGAGCTGATCTGGCAGTGGCTCCCCTCGCCATCACATACGTTCGTGAGAAGGTTATCGACTTCTCCAAACCCTTCATGACGCTGGGTATAAGTATACTGTACCGCAAGCCCAACGGGACCAACCCTGGGGTCTTCTCCTTCCTCAACCCCCTCTCGCCCGATATCTGGATGTATATTCTGCTGGCTTACTTGGGTGTCAGTTGTGTGCTGTTTGTCATAGCCAGGTAACATGTCACTTCCAGTGATCACAGCCTCACACACAGTCAGAAACATGCTTAGCTGCCATCGCTCAGCCTCGCCCATTGGATTTACGACAGGATCTGCGTCCTGAGCACACTCATAGTAAACGCCTACCACTCGGTGCTGACTCTAATCAACGGTCATTTATCAAACCTCAGCCTTAACGCCATTGTTGTGTAATGTGTTTAATGCAGTTTAATCATGAAGGATCACTTTAATATTTGCCTATTTCCACCATTATACATTTATCAAGTATTAATCTGGCACTTGGCACAGCTGCAAGGTTACTCCTGGCCTGCTACTTCTTGAAATCAGTAAATAAAACCACAGGAGATGCATACACACACGAACACAGACCTTAGACAGAGAAGTTGTAGGCCTATCAGCCGTTTGAGTGTTGTGTGTATACAGTATGTCACATATGGATATGTGTGCGTAAGTGTGTGTGTGGGACGTGTCTCGTGTGAACACTGCTGCCCCCTCTCCCACCTTTCCCTCACTATCCCCAGTGTCTCAGAGTTCATGCTGTCTTTTCGTTTTCCTTCACCTTGCTTCAAGCACAACTATGAAACAAAATAAAAAATGAAAAGATAGATTTAAACACAGCTGGTTCATTAGAGTTGTGAGCTGTCTCACCCGATGAGGCATTTCATTGGAAAAGCAGAGTCAAACCTGATTGTTTTCCTTGTAACCTTTTCTTAGGATGACAACCTTATCTGTACTCTCTGTCATGACTAACCTTATAAATATCTATGCCTAGACTTCAAAGCATAAAGAACAGTTAGGTGCTAACATGTGTTTTTCCACATACAACTTTACATTTAGGGTTATTTCCTATAGTTGCCTTGGATTACTTTCTCATCAATCTATTAAAAGTGGTTCTATGACCTGCAATTTCAGGTTTCTCACTGCAGTTAATCACACTTGTTCAAAGAAACTGAACCCAAGGAGGGAATGCTACAAAGTTCAAACCCATTGTTGCAAATATGTTGGTAAAGAACATTTGTGAAGAAGGTTCTAGAACTCATTTGGAGTTGCACTTATGGTGTTGGTGATGGAAAGTGATCGTACATAAGGGCTATGGATACAGTGGTTCTGTGGAGGTTAAATGTAGTATGGGGTAGAGCGCTGTACTGATTTATAGTAGAAAGCAATGATACAAATGCATATTATATCATAATGTGCTTTAGATGAAAACATCCTATAAATAATCAGAGATGTTTTCATCATCTTTGCTCTGCTGGTGTTCCTGAGATTTAATGTGACCTAACCCTAACCATACTGCTAGAACATCTTGCATAGACTGGTAGGTGTTGTATCTATAGCAAACACAAGCAGCTCTGTATTACGTCATTTGCTTTTGTGTTTATCTACTCTACAGTTTAGTTTGGTGACATCAAAAATCCTTTGGCTGGTGAAACGATACAGCATATTATTTGTCCAGGTTGTCCTTTCTTTCAGTGTCTTGGCTCAGACGAATCCTTTCAGTCGATGAAACCCAGTGCAATGTTTTTTCAAGGTTTGTTCATTTGATCCAGTAGCTCTATGCTCAGGACTGCCATTGAAGCATGGTGAAGAAAAACAGAGAAAATAAAGTTCATGTTAACTCTAAAACTTTTGGGAGACATCGGCTCTCTTGCAGCTGTGACCCGACAGTTTTACCGTTAACGCACATGTGTTTTCCGATGTTACTGGCAATATGATCACACTGTCATCTAAGTTGGCTCAGAATATGCACCTATCTGTATTTAATATCATAATAAGTAAGTGTTTCGGTAAGTGTATAAATTCCCCCCTCACTTTATTCCTTCTTTTTTCCTGTATACACACATGCATGCTGGGCTACAGCTGCATGTGTTTGCTGTAGAGTGGAGCACATAACAGTCTCACTAACTTTCATGAACTATGAAGTCTAAAAGGCAGATTTTATATTGTGAACAGAACATGTGGAGATTACGTTCCTCCACCATGACAGATGTGACCAGAACATACATGCATATAAATTAGTGTCAGGCATTAGTTCCATCAGGTGAAAAGAGCCTCTGCAGTTGAACTGCCTAAACAGTAGATCATATTAATTTACATGTCAAATATCTTCTCACTTTCTTCCCTGGCTGGTTCCTTCGCTCCAACACAGTGGAGGTGAATGGATTTTAGTTTAAATTGCTCACCACAGAAATTCAACAGGCACATGTCTTACCATGAAGAGTGTCCCTGTTGTTCTAGATAATCCACAGACCTAGCTGTCAAACCTTTTCACTGAAGCTACCCTCTACAGATGAAACACTCCATGTTTAAAATAGAAAAAAGTGATAAGAGACGGATATCTCAAAACCTCTGCAGGAAAAAACAAAACTATCTGCATTGGTACACACAACAAGGGGCAAGAGAGTGAACCAATCATTTTATAAAATCATCATGGGATCAGCTAAATGTGAAAATGTTGATCGTGGTTCAGTATTCTGTCAATAGGAAAAGAAAACCAAAAAAAGTCACACTGTACCAATCAAAGAAGAAGAAAAAAGGCTTGCAAAAGATAACAGGATAACAAACTTTCTACATTTGCATTTTAAGTCCAGAGCATTGCACTGCACTGGTCCTACATTTGTAGGACCAGTGTCTGAAACAAGTAAATTCAAGTATAGACATTTCATTTCATAACATGAAATATTTTATTTCCTACAAATCTCTGAAACTAAATGATTGATCATTGCCATCAAAAATGACCCATTAGATTGTTTTCTGATCTGACAGGCCTGAACTATGTCACGCTACTTTAGCCTTTGCTCTAGACAGAACAAGTCTTAATTCAGATGGACATGAGATGTTGTTACTCACTCAAATGTAAACATACAATAGGCATTTGCAAAAATACATATGCTATCATTTTTCTTGGGACCATCTCTGCTTATTCTATACTCCTATTAAAAAGTATTAACTGTCGCATGACCTCCACTTAATCCTTTCATGGTGTGGAAATGTATATCTTTAACTTCTGTTCACATGCATCATTTGTATGTTAAGAAGTCACTCCAATTTCACGAAACTTTGTGAGACCAAACTGTCTAGCACAAACAATTGACAGGCAATACCTAATACCACCAGGTTTATTTCCACTGTGCATTTATATACTGTTTATGTGTGTGTACACATTACACATTTTATCTATGTATGCTTGTGTTTTTGTGCTTTACCGTGTGACTGACTGTTTGTACGAGTGAGAGACTGACAGAGACCGAACACCAGGACTGACGTACACAGAGCTAGAGCAGCTTCTCTTTGCCATGGATAGGTCTATTCCACATGGGTGCACACATGATTACTCTGTTCTACTGCCACCTGCCCTGATATCTCCAGTTACTGATGTTAATGTCACCCGTTGTTATTGCTTTTATGTTCCCTCTAATGACATCAATAGCACTGTTGCTGCTTCTGGCGCAGGTGATGAAACAAAAAAAAAGCCTGTATAGGACATCACACCTCTGCTAAAGCGGAACAGTTAAAGTTGGTGCACAATATTCTTTGTCTTTCTCTAAATAATTGTGACTTGTGATATTGATATTTAGTTCTCTCTTTACTCACATCAAAGTGTAATCTGTCCGTCCTCGTTGGTTAAGTGCTCATATTAAAGGCAGATCCTCATCATGTGGTTCAAATTCTCCTCTGAATCCCACGCAGACCTCTAAGCAGGATGTTCTGGATATATGCTTATCCTTTTAATTTTCTCTAAATCTTGAGACAAAAAAGACAACTGGGGTATTGAGTCTTAAAAAGTAAACGGAAGGTTAACAGTTATAATTACATTGGACATTTAAAAGAAATCTGCGTCATGTAGGGATCTGAAGTATGTTACCTTGTACAGTAACATACCAGAGTTGACTAATCAGAACTACATATTGGTTGAAGAATGTTGCCAGTGTTAAGCCAATGTACACAAAATGATTTATCTTGCACTTGTCATTATGGTTGAACATCTACCAAACGAGGCAAAGCAAGGGAAGGCACATTTATTGTGTGCAGGATATTCGAAACACAAAAGGAAGTGCAGAGACAGGAAGCAAAGAAATGTATCATGAAATATTGAAACACAAATTAAAACGGCAAAACACCATTTTAAAAATAAATAAACCCGAGATAGGATAGCATGCGAGTGCTAGCAAAGATTTTTGTAACTTGGATGTGGATGTAATCTGCTACCCAATTACTTCAGAGGCAGAGAAGGGTCATAACATGTGATTCACAAGCAGTAGTAACTGAGAGCCGATACAGAAACCTGAGAATGTCTTTGCAGCTACATTCTCTTTCTTTTTATTTAAATTTAAGCAAAAATCCCAAATATAATAAACCAATTCCACATTGTTGTAAAATATGCACCACTGTAATTTTATAAATAGCAGCAGCAGTCTAACTGAGCTCTTTTGGTGTGACCTGTTCAAAGATCATTACAATAAAAGTGTGGAAAAAATCTCAACACTTCAACAGTCAGCAGAAATATAAGGCATACTAACCTGGTCCTTATTTGCACACTGCATCATTTCTAACATTAGACAGTAGTTCATGTGTAGATATTTACAGTCTATCATCGTATCACCGTTCTCTCCCTCCCATGACATTGGCGTTATCGTGTCTATCATCGCTGGAGGTTTCTGCTGGGTGACCGTGACCCCGTAGAAAGATAAAAGCCTCACATTGTTTCTGCGCTGCTGAAGAATTCCCCGCTTTTTTGATTTTTTTCTCCGTGCTTATCTCTGCACTGACCTTGCTCAAAGTTTCTCCCTCTGCAGCACAGATGATCTGAGATAATGTAAGGGCATTGTAATTGGATCAAAATGACAGCAAGCGGGGCCAAGCAGTGCTACAGTGAGAGACAGGTTAAGCTATGTTGTCTCCTATAAACGGCGGTGGTTTAGCATTCTCTGACCCAACCAGCAGCAGCAGTCCAGCCAGCCACTCCCATGATCTAGCACGACGCTGACAACTTCGCTCATCCATGTTAATGGCGAGCGGTAATTGGCTTTTCATGACATGATTGGAGGAAACACACTCAGAGATCTCTGCTCAAGGGATTAGGTCACATATGCCACTGGCAAGGTCGCAGTTCAGATGAACTCAATTTGGCATTGCAAATTGACAAGCAAGCAAATCTGGGGCAAATTGAGTGAGCGGACGGATTGATTTAAGGCCAAGGATTGTCTTAAAGCAAGAATAAGGGGGACGCGCAGAGGTCCTTGAGCTACACTACACAATATCCTCCCGGGTGTTGTAGGGGTGAAAAGAGACACCACTGCTAACCACATTATAATGGCAAAGCCCATTAGTCAATGAGAGGATACAGTTATGATGCTGTCATTTCATCGATACAGCCCTACGTCTTCATATAGAGGCGTGTATTACAGTATTTAACCAAGTACTACTGTATTATAAGCAGAGGACAATGGATCAAAACCTTAACATGTGGTGGTGTAGCAGTTTTATCTGCATTATCCTCCGTGCAGATGTTACATCCACTCGAGGTTATCGTTTTTGACTTCCAGTGCAGCAAGTCTACATTACGCATTGCAATTTGATTAGTCAAACCCTTTGTGTCTGTTTAACAGATTGAGTCAAGATAGGGCCCCGGTTCTCCCTCTACCCCAGCACAAACCAAATCAGGTCAGAATGTTTAATTGTAGACCAATCAACCTTTACTAATGCAATGTCACTTTTATTTGATATGAATAAATGAGAAATCTTTCTGCTTGAGGAGTGTGTCGAGTAAGGGGGAGCGGCGGGGCTGGCGTGGGCATGATGGGAATGAACCGCTTGATCTGCTGAATATTAATGCGCCTCTAAGATTATAAGGATTATTAGTTCTTTTCTCGGCTGACAATGGAGTTATTTTCAGACCCCATCGATTAAATTACTGAGGGAACTGCCTTTGATATGACGACTCCCACATGAGGAGCCACCTTTGGAATATGAGTGGTGTTAAAGCAAGCCAAATCCCCAAGTTATTACAATTTAAAACACACAAGAGAGATTCAGATGAGCAGTCATTTTTAGGCTTTATTTTGACTAATACATTGCTCAGTAAATACATCCTAATAATGATTTTACAATTATTCATGTAAATAACTCTTAATTTACTAATCCAGTTAACAGCATAGCTATCTCAGGTATGTACATGAGTACACAGCAATGCTTTTTCATTCGTGAAGTGTCCTCAGGCATGATTTGCAGTGTTTCCTCTCTGGACATGACTAAGTAACATTTGTTTTCTCTCTCCTGTCTCTCCAGGTAGGATGACAACTCTTGGTATCTTGTGTTGTTTACTCTCGTGTCTTTATGCAACTGCAGTAAACATATGTGTGTGTTCTCTGTTAATTGTCACAGGTTTAGTCCCTACGAGTGGTATAACCCCCACCCTTGCAACCCCGACTCGGATGTAGTGGAAAACAATTTCACCCTGCTAAATAGTTTCTGGTTTGGAGTTGGAGCTCTCATGCAGCAAGGTAGACGCCTCTGCCTGTCCCCCTTTTTCTAGCACAAGTCCCACTTTTTTGCTGGGGGTCAAACTTGCTCTTGGACCAGGCCCATGGCCATGCATGGGGGCCTCTGTGCATGATGCTAGATGCTTTACTGGTAGAGTCCAGCAGGATGGACCGAGTGGAGCTTGAGTGATGTGATCAATGAATGAGGATGGTGCACCTGCATGCTACCCATTTTCTAACTCCTCCCCTCCCTCCCCCCACCTATTCACAGCCGTCTGAACAGGTAAGTGTACCCACCCAGAATACATGAGATGGATCAAATGGGTGAGATTGAATGAGAATGTGAACTCAGCAATTTACCCTGCCTGTTAGGGTTGGTTCTCTTCTGCCAAACCATGCCATATCTTCTCAACTCGTTGCCATCTTTAGACTGAGAAAAAAAGTAAAAAAAAAAAAAGTAATTTATTACTCTAATTATACTGCTGCGTATATCCTTTACAATGCATGTCAGAATGGGATATATGTTGCATTTTTAAATGAGTATTTATTCCAAAGCAATTGACAATACAACATGTTTGTAGGGCCTGGAAAGCATGGTAGTCTATATACTGGATGTCTGTATGTGTCCTTGCATCTGAACAGTGCAATGGAACACACAACAAACTAGATGCTATAGTCAAAGCTGCTTTTAAGGGTTATTTCACATCCAGCCATGCAGATTTGGTTTGGGTTTTATATGTCCGGGTTTTGAATAGCTGTCTCTGACATTTCTGTATACACCCTAATAGAATGGAGGATGAAGGGCTTTCCTTTGTAGTGCACACAGTGTTGAAAGAATATATGAAACCAAGTAATGGCTGCAATCATTTGAATCTTATTATCAATTGAATATCTTATTGTGAAAGGCAACCCCAAATAAATTGTTAATGTTCACATTTAGACACTACAAATATTTTTTAATTAACTGCACAGATTTCTTTTCACCTTTAAAATAATTAATCTGAACATATTCAACTAGATATTCTATTTCTTACTGCATGAAATTATTTGTTAAAATATCTACTAAAATAATCAGTGGCAACAGTGTTCCAGGTACCTGCCTCCACCATTGCATTAGGTGGACGGTGAAATCTCAGAGACAGATATTTCAAAACTTGGAAAAATAAAAGCAAAACTATCTGCATGACTAAATACCACTAAAGCTATGTGGGAAAATGTGTTTTTTGGATGACGTGACCCTTTAAGTCCACAGACAATCTTTTCTAGGTATTAGTAGCTGATAATGTATCCCTTGTTGGCTGGTTGCATGCTTACTTATACTGCATGCTTACTAATATCCCAAATTAGCGACTAACATTTTTCACAGAGTTTAATTTTTTGAGTCCTAGGATGCAAATAGTATTCTAATTATTTGAAAACAAAATATGATTACTGGTTTGACTGTAACCTCACCCCAACGAAAAACACCAAGAAGATTTAACTAACAAGGATCCGTTTAGGATTTTTGTAAATGTCATGCATTTTAGCAACTCGAAATAGTCCGTAGCTAAATAGAGTAGTGTTGTTTGTTTGAACCCAGCTGAACAGATGTGTAGCGTTGAACAGTTGAGAAGATGTGGCTGAGGGCCAGAAGGCTGTGGGATTAGACTGAACCGTGCTGGACTGCACTGTAGAGAGGCTCCCCTGCCCGGCGGCTTGCCCCGCCCCCCAGAAAACTGTGGGATGTGCTGTTTGGTCATGACGTTACCTTGGGTACATGACAGTCAGCCCCAACCAGGCTCTGTTTGGGTCGACTCGTTTCTCCGAGTGGGTTGCCCCTCTTTATTGTTCTGGTTTCTGAGGTGAAAGAGGAAAAGAAGCCCGGAGCTGGTAACATGTTTCAAACAAACCTGCTTCTGATAGAGAGCCATGGGTCCAACACAGAACAAGCAAAATCCACTGCTCACAGAACTGATGAATATGTGTTTGTGTTCATGCCTGCTCCCTTGATTTCTGTTCTTGGTTGTGATTTTATGAATGGGCAAAGTGGGTGCCGGGTGACTTCGATACTGTGGTTGAGCCATGTATGACAGTGTGGATGGCTGGTGGCTAATGAGAGGTTCAATGTGTTTTTAGAAGACTGTACCGCTGTCTAACTTATGTTTTAATTGATAACATAGACAATAAAGTCATTGTTTTGTTGCTAGTAGCCAAGGGGATCTTAAAGGGAGCTCTGTGAGATTAGCCTTCCAGGGGTTCTCTTTGTTTATATCACACAATTACTTCTTAACCTTTAAATAACCTTCAATTAATGTATTAAAAAAAATAGATGCATTAGTAGAGATATGATCCGTCTACTAAATGCATAACAATGAAAGGTGTGTACATGCTGAAACTGTACGTGTGGTTCATGACATAACAGCAGATCAGAGATGTATTTTGGCTCCAAACCATTTAGTGCTTTAGAAACTAATAGTAGTGTAAAGTCAGTATTTATTTCATAAAAAATGTATGCAATGTTCACACTCTTGTAAGTTTAAAGTAATAAACAGCCGCACTAATGTCTAATGGTCTATGCTGCTGATCTGGGAGGTGAAGCCGTGTCTCATCTCATCAGCTCCTATTTGTTTCCAAATGCACACACATATACATGTTGGATGTTGAGTAATACACACACAGAGTGGTAAAAACTGTAAAAGGCACACTGCAGAGTACATAATGTTGTACAACAACACAAGTTGGTTCACATAATGTGCGTGTTCTAGGCCTAAACTGCATGCAAATATTATATATATAATATTTTGTTAATTTAACACCCCATATTTAAAGTGGCATCTTGGTGCTACAAAAGAGTAGGTGTAGTGCCATCGCTGCATTTTGTTAACATGTAGACATGCTGACAATAAACACATTCAGCTACTTGTGAAAAGACACAATTATATTAATGTTAATTAAACCAACCACTGTTAATTGTAGTCAGTAAGTCAGTATATTATGTACATTTAGTTGTTATAACTTAACAGGTAAGTTAATGTCCCTAAACCCTGATGTACTCCTGGGTTAAACAGTAATGGAGGAACCCTGGAAGGCATGCCCCCCCCTCCATCCTGTCCTCCCCTCACTATTGCAGTAACAATAGCAGTGGACTCCAGCTGCAGTCGGCTGTCATGTCTTTCGCTGCATGCTCCCTCTACTAGACAGCTCACTCAGGGGACTGCGAGAAAGAAAGAAAGTTTGATGAAAGTGAGTCTCTCACAAAGGGAGTGGAGCACAGAGTTCTTAACCTCCTATCTGTCTGACTCTTTATCAGCTTTCCCTCTGAGTAAATGTGCGAAATCCCAGCTTTCAATAGCTTAAGCCGCTTGAGGAGAATAGTGCTGATATAACCCAGGTCCACATCCTTTCCCTTGGACAACAAACCTCCCTAACTCCCTCCCTCCCGCTCTACCCACGCACATATGCTCCTTAATGCTCTGCATACATTGTGAATAAAACTTGAATGTAAAACAGTCAAATTAACTGAAGATTTAGTGTGAGAGATAAAAAAAATTGTCAAAGTAACTTTATAGAAATTGTCACAATCACTGGACTCACTCCCAGGGGGTGAAGTAAATCTGCGCAGATGCTTATGTAGAGTTAGCTTTAGCAGTTAGCTGGACAGGGTTGGGCTGCTGATCTTTGAGGGACCAGAATCTGAAAGTGATCATTGTAGTTGTAATAACCCTGTAATGCCGTAGTATATTGTCACGGCACCAGTAGTACTGATAACATGATTTGTCTGGTTTGATTAATTACTACTAAGCCATAACATAATGGAGAGGCAGTACAGTAAAGACAGACAATCAGCCAGTCCACAGCACACAGGAATACTTGGTAGACTAAATACCAATCACCAGATCCAACCATGAGGCTGCCCACTCTGCCCACTTTGTGTGTATGTGAGTGTGTGATCCAGGCAGCCTGGTCTGGTCTGGTCTGGCCTGGCCTGGCCTGGTTGCTGCCACCTCCCCAGCCTGACGCTGTACCAGACCTCACCAACCTCCTCTGCTCCTCTCGTTCAGGATCTGAGCTCATGCCGAAAGCCCTCTCCACCAGAATTGTAGGAGGAATCTGGTGGTTTTTCACGCTCATCATCATCTCTTCCTACACGGCAAACCTGGCGGCCTTCCTCACAGTGGAGAGGATGGAGTCGCCCATCGACTCTGCTGACGACCTGGCCAAGCAGACGAAGATAGAATATGGGGTGATCGAGGACGGCGCCACCATGACCTTCTTCAAGGTTAGTTACAGCTGGATATCATTAAACCAACTACAGTCGTTGACGGGACGTGTTTCCCTGCCCTGTATCACCCAAGGAATTAGCTTTGGTGTATAATGGTGCATACATAAACACAGTAAGAGAAATAAAAATAGAGAAATAAGAGCAAATATTGAAAAAAGAATTACAAAGAAATTACAAAAAATATTATAGAAATAAATATTATACTGTATAAAAATTATATATAAAAAAACAAGAAACATAAATATACAAAAAGGAAAAATTAAATAAGAATATGACAAACTATATATGAAATATGTAGCCTAAATCCGAATTAAAGTGGCAGTATTGTGCAGAAATGTGCAAAATTGTCAGAGGAATGTGTAAAGGTTCAGATTACCATCATTAAATCATAGCGTATTTTGTCTAACGTTTTGCAGAGCTAGAAACCAGCCAGTTTTCCTGTACCGGAATAATACTGATACTCAACTACTTGACTGTCTGTGTAAATGAGTTTGTGGTAATTTTATAAATACAATATTTCTTTGTCATGTGTTCCCTGTGAGCACAATATGAACTCCAAATCTGTTCCTTATAGATTTTGAGACAAAGCCTCAAGATTAGGTAATAATTCAGAATTTGCCTGTTGTGATATTGTACTTAATTGGTGCAAATTTGTAATAAATGTAGGTACACAAAATTTATTGACACACAGTGAACCGGCAGCCTTTGGGACAATCGGAGAGTCTGGCGGCCAGAGGCTGTTTGCCACCTCACCCAGTTAGCCTTGAAGAGTAATCTGTAGCTATATTACATAGTTATTTTATACTTTGACTAGTTTCATACAATCAAATAAGTATGTTATTGTTTTCTGTACCCACTCATCATGTTCAGTGTCATGAGGAACTGGAACCTGTGTCTGGATTGGTCACCAACCTCTCACTGACACGGACAGATAGACTAACACATTCACACCTAAGGGCAATTTTGACTTCAACTAACTTGCATGTCTTTGGACTCTCAACTCCATACAGAGCGGTCCCCGGCTGGGTTGTGTTCAAACCCAGGTACTTGTGCTATGAGGCGACAGTGCTAACTACTGAGCCACTGTGTCACCATGATCAAATACTGCTGTACCTCTTTGCCAGTGAAATAGCCTGGAACCATGTAGCAGTGAGAGTCCTACCCCTGCCAAGACTCTAATTGGTAATCCCCTTAGTGTAGGATCATATAGAATATCTGATGCGTGTCAAGGAAGTTGTGTTAATCCGGCCACGTTTGAAAACTTCCCTGCTTTAGATCTTGTTGCTCCAAATATTACATTTCTCACCGCTGTTTGTATGTCGTTTTTTTTCCTCTTTTGAGATCTATCGATGGCACTCGGACAGCGTTGAGATTTAACTTTTTTCCCACCTCATTTCTTATCCAACTGTGCAATAGGCACACATACATTCGCAGGTACTTTTCACACAAAACAAAGACCCGGCCGTGATAAATATGTTTGTGTGTGTTTCATCTGAACTGAAACATACTCACATGAATTCATTAGAAAAGTGCTGTGGTGATAGTTGCAGAGTCTTTTTATCTTTTCACCACACAGATGAAGGAAACAGTTGGTGTAAGAAGCAGCATATGTGCTTGTTAATCATCCTAACTATGCTGAGGTCCCTCTGCAGCCATAATTTACAGCCTCAGGTCAGACATTGTTATTCTAAATTCATTTTGCAGTATGGGCCGGGTTGGTATATGTTCACAGGATAATACCTGTGCTGATTGCAGTTTTTGTGTCAGTTTTGAGAATATGTTTAATTATTTTTGCAAAATTGCAAATGTAATGCTCCAAACTTCTACACAATGATAACGGTGTTTGAAAACTAAATGCTGTAACTAAGTAACAACCTTCCTTTTCAATACAGATTATCACACGTTTAATGCAAAAAAATTAATTGACTAAATGTTTTTGGCAGACTGGTTACTATTCCATATCCATCTCAGCTGGTTGATATTCATCCATATCACACCTAAACTAAAATGCTTGGAGGCCAAACACCTTGGATCAAAAAGCTCGAGGTGTAAAATCTCACTTTAGAGCATACCTCTTGAGCATGTTGTGAGCAGAAGACTCACAGGTTAAATCTGCACTTATGCTACTTATGGTTGTGAAAAGTGAAGAGAATGCTGTCAAGAGAACCAAAAATCTAGGTATTTTCGGGTAAATTCCCCCACCTCTTAAGAGGTTAAAGGTTAGTTCACATAACTTTCAAATAAATATATTTTTACCTCTGATGGTATCTAGCCATCTTGTTCAGGTTTTGATATTTCTGTTTCCACCTCAATACAATGGAGTTTGATCGAAGTTTTGAAAGCAGAAAAGAAAGAAAGGTTTACTGATTGCTGCAGAGAGTAGCGCTGCAATATTATTAAAATGGTCTCTCCAGGGGAGATTATGTTCCATCGCGCTCTCTCTCTCCCCCTCCCTCTCTTACTTACCTGTCTTCCTTCCTCTTCCACACTCTTACCTGTGACTCCTTCTCACCTCTTTATTGTCGCTGTGGTTTTGGTCACGTTTCCTCTCTCCTTCCTCCTGTAACTGCCCCTCAGAACTGCAGGCTGCTGCATCTTTCCTCTGTACGCACATACCAAACACAATTAAAAAAATGTTTAAATTGTTCTAATCTGGAAGCTATTTTATAATTACTTTGTCGTCGGTGGCAGCTCCGAGATATTTACCCAAGTCGTGGCTCTTCTTACCTACAGTTTCATACTGCTGCATTCATTTTGAACTGCAAACAAACATCTTTGTCATAGATAAAGTTAATCCACACTTTCCAGCCAATCAGAATAGGTTATGCAATGGTAATGGTATAAAATTCTAAAACTAACTATAAACAAGACGTTATGAAGTACAAGTGCTTAATAAGTACAGAGTACAGTAACCAAGCAAATAACATCAACCTTACAGTACTACATGTATGCTAGTAGCACCTTCATGCAGTGTTTTATTGTTAGCTTCAGGGATCATAGTGGACTATCACTATAAATGTTGCCAAATATCAACTAAAGCAGGAAACTGTTTTCATACATGATGCCGCTTCGTTAGAGCCCCGCTGTGTCGGAACATAATGTACATGCACTAGTCAATAAGGACCAACAACTAAAATACAATGTATTACAAAGCTAAATGCATATCATGCTCACTCAACAGCAGCTTGTATCATGACATCCACTGGCTGCCTCTTTCTGTAACATGTAGTCCTTCTTATGGTTTGAGTATTAATCCGTCTAGGTGGATGCAGAAGGCGTTTGTCCTCACTGAGGGAATATATTCTCTCCACACGTCCTGTCTGAGGCGTTTAGAACACACTGCTGAGATGATGAATGGAGTATTTTGATTATCATCAGTCTTAGTTGATTAAGTGCAGCACACACGGATGATGTGTGCACGTATCACAATCACTATTCAAACCCAGAGAAAATAAAGACAAAATACCTACTCTTTGGGTAATTATTGACTAATTATAAATACAAGCCTAATGGTGGATAATTATGTAAATGTCTGCACGAGCTAGTCTCTGAAGCATTGAGGCGTGACACTCGTCTCCCGAATAGGGACGTTCCCAATGGACTGTCGCTACAATAACACTGAATAATTTAATAAGCAAACACACACCGCTGCTGTGTCTGGCTTGTTAGCTAATAAAATCAAATCTTATGGAAGGGATTGCTGGTTTTTCACCTTGTGTGTGTATAATGCGGAGATGGCTTGCAGAGAGACAGTAGCCCTTTACATGTCCGTGGCAATAAGCTCCATGTTCCAAGGCTATACAAGCCTGAATTGTTTTGCATTAGCCATGAGACAAATGGGGGGAACACTTCCAGCACAGTGATTAAATCACACACATAAGGCTTATTGAGATGATGTGCTTGATACCTGAGAGAGCAGAGGGGCAGGGTACGGGAGGGGGGAGGGGGGAGAGGAAATGGAACATTTCTAACTTCTTCAAGCACATGGCTGCTTGATGTTTACGATCACATGGATACATTCACAGGAAAATAGCAGCATACTGCATAATAGAATGATTATTAAGTATGAATTCACGCTTAATCCAAGTCAGTCTCTTTTCATATCAATTAACTGAGGTGGGACGCTTGTATTTTTCCCATTTCAAAGTTAGTACAGATACGGCAGCGACGCTGCTATTGTTTTCAGTTTAAGAGTCTGTGCGTCGTCATGTGCAAGATGCTGTAGTTGAGATCCAAATCAAGGCTGAGTCTGAAGATGACCCCCCCCCCCCAATTTATGGCCCTGGCCCAGTTTGGCGTCGCGGCTGGTGTGATCCCATCCCAAAATTTATTTTAAAAGCATCCTCAATGTAACTCAAGATAGAAACACAGGAGTCTCCTGGATAATGTATAAAGGCTGATGTTATAGACATCAATGTCATTATTTTTATTTAAATTACCGTATTTTCCGCACTATAGAGCGCACTGGATTATAAGGCACACTGTCAATGAATGGTCTATTTTCGATCTTTTTTCATATATAAAGCGCACCGGACTATAAGGCGCATTAAGCGAAACAAAACAGTCAGATAAGTCAGTCAGTCAAACTTTATTAAACGTGTTCACAATAACTCTCAACATTGTTTAAACGTTAAGGAGCGTATTCACAATAACTCCCAACCTTGTTCAGTTGTAACACGTAAAAAAAACAGTCTGATACCGCCAAATGGTCTTCTTTACTTGGCGCAGGTCATCTTCTTGCTTCCTCCACTTCCGTACCATTGATTCATTAATGTTGAATTCTCTCTATTCCCATGTTCTACTGCGTGACTGATAGCCTTGAGTTTGAAGTCCGCGTCGTAAGCGTGTCTCTTGACAGGTGCCATTTTGGGGTCCTTATACACACACACTGTAATATTATGGTGAAGCACAGTATGTATTACTCCGCGACGCGGACTACGGTAGCTGTAATGCTGCAAGCGGTGTGGCTTTGTAGTTTACCAAAATCGTACTAAAACATTTTGACAGAGCGCCGTGTACCACACAAAATCGCTTCGAGATCAGTAACCACAACCAGAATTAATCCATATATAAAGCGCTCCGGATTATAAAGCGCACTGTCGCTTTTTGAGAAAATTAAAGGCTTTTAAGTGCGCCTTATAGTGCGGAAAATACGGTAATCAGTTGGTATGGATGGAGCTTTAGAAAATTCAGAATGCTTTATAATTTCAACTGCAAATAAAAAAAATGCACCTGAGCTGCTGAATTCACGTGAAATGATTTAACCATTTGAACCTGACCAATTTATAAATTATATTTCTATTGTTGTATTACTTGATAATTGATAGAAAAATAGGCACCATCTGACTGATGGATTCCTTTGAAACACAACATAAACTTAAGTCCTAATTATTCCACATTTATTTGACATCAGGCTACTAAGGCTCAGAGTTTAAAACGTGGACATACAGGCAAAATTCAACTATTTAAATGTTCAGCTATTTTAAAATTGATAATGCCGACACTTACATGAATCAATATGTAACAGCCATGTTTGTTTTGGAAGGCACTAACAAATGATGGTGTCCTACCGAAAGGGACACCAGATCAGAAAATGTTTATATGCCATTCTTTCAGATGGCAGGGATAAATGACCTAGTTCATTGTATCGATTGGAGGACTTGTTGGTGCGAGAGAAGTCGGTGATATCCTGTGGTTGCTCCGTATGGGTCCAACTACTTTTAATAAATCTGTTTTCACTGGCTTTGAAAAACCTAGAATAAAGAGTATTGCAATCATGTGGTTTGGAAAAGCAACCATGATAGTCAATATTTAACTGCTTAATACATACTTTACTTTACATTTTTATAAAACACGTTCTTTAAAAATGTGCAGCAAATGACTATGAGTCCAGAATTGGTGTACGTTATATAACCCCTTGTGTTTAATGTTAACAGTGTATCATAGACAATACGTGTAAAATATGGCGTGAGAGAATGTTATAAAAAAGCAAAGTTGTTTGCTGACAGAAAGTGTGCGCCACTTCCCTCCGCTCTCTGGATTCTTTTGATTAGGGCCCTTTGAAAAAATATGCAAAACACTTTGGCAAGCAGCGAGCTCCGAGTCTTGACAAGGACCAACAGATTGTGTGTTGTTTATGGCAATTCAAATCCACACACACACACACACACACACACACACACACACACACACACACACACACACACACACACACACACACACACACAGCTAAACCACATTGTGTATACTCGCTCAGTGTCAGTAAAATAAAAAGTGCTCAGAAACACACACACCAAGACATAGTCACATCTACTGCGTACACACACAGTTGGACGGATCAGACTTAACATTTCACTTCCACTCATTCTTTTTCTAAAGAAACTGGAAACATAAAACACATCAGTTTAGGAAGAATAATATGTAATCACCTAAACCAGATAAACAGCTAAATGTCATGTGTATCAGTCAACATCTGCAGTACAAACACAACTTTAATTATTTATTTGCAACTTCCCAAGAAACTCTATATGCATTACAAATGAAATACTAATGAAAATAACATATGAGACTGAAGAAAATCCCCCTGTGCTTGGTACAACCTGTGACGTCATTGATGACATCAGAGATAGCATTGTGTCTTCAAGGTGAGTTTGGGTTAGTTAGATCACAGAAACCTAATGTTTAACTCAAGAAACACATGAAGCCAACAAACAATGACTGAACTTAAAAATATGTCCTGATTTATTGAGATAATATAACAGAACATCATCTAAAACACAAACAAACCTGGAATAGTAAGCATTGCCAGATAGAGATATTAGAGTATACTGGCTGATTAAGGAAATGGTGCATCTCACCCACTTTTAAACAGGCCCCCCCTCTCATGGTGGGATTCATGTAATTGTGGAATTGATCAGGTGTGCAGAGGTGAGAAAATAAGATGGATTGGCTCTTTTCTTCACAAAATTCCTTACTTCCCCTATTTGTGTAGAACCAAGCTTGACACAACGACTGCTTTAGAGAGTGAGACTGTCTGAAAGCATACACTATGTCCTTATCCCTGTATGGCTCATTGCATCAGGAGTACAAATGTACAAAGGTATGCAAATTAGTTCTTGGAGAGAGGTTAGGAAGGAAGCCTAATGCAGCCAGGGGAGGCTATGACAAGCAGTCGAACTGATGCTTTTCAAGAATACTAAACCCCTTCAAACCTTGTTGTATCATGAAGCACATCCCCTATATTGTTACTGCTGCATCCCTCTTGCTGTTAATGCCGAGATAATAAAGCTGGACCTTACCGAGAATTCACAGAACCGTAGTGCACTGCAGAGAATGAGATGTTGCCGTGTACTTGGAGGGTGTGAGGTGGAAGTGTATTTGAGTATTTAGAAAAGTGCTATTTAAATTGAATGTATTATTATTAGTGTTATTGTTATTGTTAATTATTATTAATAATGCTAATAATAATTACCACTAAATCCATTTTTTAAATGTGGTATGCATAAAGTGATTGTGCATTATGTTAATACTGGTCATAATTTATTATTAGTATTATTAATAATAATAATAATAATAATAATAAAATAAATAATAATACATTTAATTTATATAGCACTTTTCTTATTATTTTTCTATTATTATTATTATTATTATTATTATTATTATTATTATTATTATTATTATTATTATTATATAGCAATAATAATAATAAATTAGGACCAGAATTAACATGATATCAAACTAAATGCACAATTACTTTATTAATGCCACATTTAAAAAGTGGATTTAGTGGTAATTTACTCTTTGGTAAAACAAGCAACATTTATAATTTAATACAATTCCAAAATAAGCAATGAGTTTTGTGAAAATGTGATCAAGCTAATATGGATAACATAGAGTAAACCTAAACATTCCTTTGGCCTATCTGTGTAGGGTTCATAGTGGAGGAACACAACTATGATGTGCAAAATTAAAGCTGAAGTTTTATATTTTTCTAGTTTTCTAGTTATTCAACATGTAGAGTCGGACGTGCTGTGCATATCAGACAGAAGGCCGAACAGTCTGCAACCAACTTCACAGGGTCTTCAATACAGGAAATTCTGAATACTAATTTAAGTTGCAAACCCTTGTATGCATGTTTAAAGACCACTTAAACACCTACATTTAACTCCAAGCCTCCCCACAACATCCAAGATTAATAAAGTGACAACATGTACATTACTAACTCATGCAGGAGTCTGAAGTCTTCTTGATGAATATCATAAAGTGAATATAGTCTTGTAACTCTAACGACATTATCATGTTAGATGAGTCTGCTATCTGATTTTACAGAACTGGGATGATTAGTGTGCACTTTTGTTTCCTGTCCCCAAGGTCCCGGAGCCCAACTTTAGCTTGAGTTGTTATTTTGTTGATTCTGCAATGTTGGATGAAATTGGGCTCCTTAGCTACTGTAAGCTGTTACGTGATGTTTCAGGACTTACTGACCCAAACCTACTTCCCCTCCTTTACTAGCACAGCTCAGAGAAGTGAAGCAAATAGAACAATTAATGTTGTTTTCAGACATGAAGCTGCATCTCATGTGGAAGGGTGGTATAGCGGTCTGAAAGGGCCTGGAGGGGATTTCTCTGAATCGGAAGATGACGTTAGGTTTGTGTCAGGAATGTAAATGTTTCTCTTCGTGATATAGAAACTGAGCAGAATGCTGTGTCAAAGCGTTGTGCTGTGAATGCTTATTAGAATGTCTTCAATGTTTAATAGCTAGGACGTAAAGACATTTATATAGGGTGGACACAATACTAGAGAAACATTAGAAAGTCAATCAAAGTGAAAAAGAAGCTAAACAGACCTGCCATCAAGTTTACAGCGAAGTGTCAGCTTTATATATTGCCACTGACAATTACACCTTGTAGATTTTCAAAGCAACCTATAGAAACTTACACAGCAATAAACAGACCAAATAATCACCAGTCAATCAGTGATTTCCAACAACCCTTTTTACAATCTGTGACCCAGGATAGTCCAGTGTGAAAACAAACAAAAGGAACAGTGCGGCAAGAAAATGATCCAAAAGGTCCTCCTACCTAATTACAAGACGGGCTGTTTAATAGAGGTGGAAATAACACATAACGTTGCAGATTTGTACAGTTTTGTTCCGCTTAATTTAAAGATTTATAGTCACTTTTTTTTCAAAGCTCAACCATCTCATTACCCTTTCAGGGCACACCAGTAAATAATCAAGTGACCATTCATAACGATGAGTTACATATTTTAAATGTTTTCCACAACGACCCTTCTGAGCATTTTTTGATTAGTTGCCTGATTGAGGTTTGTTGACTGTTGGTTTTCCACCTTTGGGTGGCCACTGACTCACCGACAGGAATGAAAGGAGAGAAAAGCCACATAACATCACGGTCAACCATCACTAGAGGTGTGGACCATGAAGCAAGTTCGACAGAGTCAGGCTTCCTTTGCCTTAGCTGGCTCGACAAAGCCCAAAGGCCCCATTCAGAGATCAGCGGTAGTTATCAGCGTGCTTTGTTAACCCAGGGTTTCTACATCAGGATTTCCATGATAGGGGGCGTTTGGCTCAACATTTGAATACTACACTAAATGGAGGGTTCATGTGGTGCCTACCTCCAACTATGAAGAATTTATAAAAGTTGTTACAGCTAAAAGCAACACTGTTGATTCAACTAAGGCCAAAGAGGAATGCTGGCAGGGAATTAGTAATTAAATTAATGTATTTTTTATTTTATTTTATCTGCAGTTTTATGTCTAATGTAACTATACATTCTGAAGCTTTCACTTTAATGGTCACTATAGTCTTTGTCATATCAAAATTAAATGAAGTACATTTCATACTGATTAATAATATAGTGAACTATTAATGAATGATACCTGTGATTTTAGAGAACCAGCTTTAGCAAATGGCAAGAGAACCCTACAAACATATTCCGTAATGCAATGAGAGACTAGAACACCCCCTGAAATCGGATTTCCGACTCGGAAAGTCGTGGGAACCTCATCAGCCCCGACCCCAAAATCCAAGATGGCTGATGGAAATGAAAATGGAGGTTTTTGAATCAATGGTCACACACACGTGTACACAGCACAGCACACACAGTGGAATTTAGACTCTGCATTTAACCCATCCTAGTATTAGGAGCAGTGGGCAGCTACGCCCGGGGGGCAGTGTGGGGGTCCGGTGCCTGGCCTTAATCAAGTGCTCCACAAATCAACAGTGTGAAAGCTGTAGTAATATACAATTTATTAGCACTTATGTCTTATTGATGTCACATTAAATCAGTCATACTCACAGCACTGTCCAACTTCTACCTGTGGATATGTTGCCACGGTGTATGACAAATATTGTGTAATGCATTGTTATCAACTGGTGGTATTTACACTGTCTAACAAAGCTAACATGAGTAAAACTGTTTTTTCAACTTGTTGTACTGGAATGCCGTCAACTCGTGTGTGATGTCATTCCAAGCTCCGATTTCCGACTTCCCAGTACAAATGTAATGCACCATAACTAGCCAGGTTAAAAGAGAGCCGTCATCATGACGATGAAAAATACAAACACAGAAACATTTTAAATATCTAAATTAGAATTGAATACATAAAATTCTATAAAACAAACTTTAGAAAAATAGCACTAAAGGAAGAACTAAAAATGAAAATTATATTTACTGCGAAATACAGTTACAAATAAAATAATATATACGATTATGTGTAATGCCAGTTTTTAATATGAATGTTGTAAATTGAGTACATTTGAATTAGCATTCTGATAAAATATATTGTTCAAAGGAGTTTGGGATGGAAGGATGGTTGAGTAAATAATATGACTTTGAAAAGTAGGTTCACTTCCTGTGACCCCCGTGTTGTTAGGACCAGACTATAAAACACTGGGTTCAGTTGAGGGAAATATTGTGTTTCAGGCTGAATCTTGTAAAAGTCAACTTGTCGCATATCATGCGACAAGTTGACTTTTTACTAGTCGATCTGGGGATGGCTTGGTTGATTGGTTGGCCAGCTCGCTGTCCAGACTCAAATGTCCTGACTAAGTAGATTGCCATGTAAATGTGTACTGCCGTTCATGGTCCTGAGTGAATGAATCCTCAAACTATGGCGATCCCCTGACTATTCATCTGGTGCCCTGATGATGTTGATATTTTTCAGTCAGTCTCATAAATCTAAAGTTTGTCTACTAAAAAAACTGTCTGCTTGGAAAGGCGTGTCATGAAGGATGTGTCTAGTATATGTAATACCTACCTGGAAAACATTACATTTTGGTTTAGAATGAAATGTCTTGACAGCTGTTGGGCAGATTGACAGATTTAGTATGAAATACCCACCCGTGGCATTCTTTCTACGCCATAACAAATAAGTTATGTAGAAACAAGCCAAAATCTTTCACTAAGTGGTGAGTTTATTTCATTTATGTAATATTCAGCCAGAGGCAGCGAAGGCCTAATGGAGTCTCTCTGTCTCTTTCTTCATCCCCTCCTGAAGCAAAAGCAAAAATCAGTGTAATTTGAACACTGATGTTAACAGTGTCATTGTGAGCATGTTAGCATGCTGATGTTAGTATTTTGCCCAAAGCACCATGGTGCATTACAGAGCAGTTACAGTGTGTCTCTCAACTCCGCCATCATCGTTCACTAACATTAACCAAGTACTATGAGGTGCTTCACCACGGAAACATTCTTAAAGGAATACTTCAACCCAAAATGATCACCCGGAGATCCATCATGGACCGTGTGTTGCCTTGTTTCTTGTAGAAAACGTTGTTTTTCTCGCATGCTTCTAAGGTGAACAGAGAATCCAAAAACTGAGAAAATTCTCGATGAATTGAAAAAAATGGGCATTTAACTACAGCAAAACTAAACACAATAAACAGAACTCATTCGGCAAGCGTGAGACTTCTAATGCAAAAGTGTTTGGGAAGCAGTGAGCATGACTTGGATTACACTGCATGAGTTGTGTGAACGTTTATAAACCGATGTTTTGATATAGTTTTGCTGTTCTTAAAGGCAGACCCCATTTATTTAAATTCTTCATTCGCTGTGGAGCCAGAAAAATTAAGTTTTCTTCAATAATTCAAGGTAACATGGGGTGAGTAATTGATATATTAATGGTCATTTTGTGGGTGAAGTATTCATTTTTGCTCTCATTTCCAAGAGTAGGTAGGGAAAGTAAATGAATAAAATATTTTGACAGTGAATATTTTGCGGTATTCAAAATGCAAAAAGCAAATTATAATGTTGATGCTAATTAGTTGTATACAAATCAATTTTTTAGCAGACATTGATCATATTCTGGGATTAAAATAGTCGTATTAAGTACATTAAATATGAAATATTTTGCCTTCACAAACCCATACTGAATCTACAAACTTTGCTTTAAATGATTATATACGTCATGTACGAGAGGATCAGACGTCACATCCTATCACTCTTAAATGTGTCTTAGTGTAAGTAATCACATGGCACAAACCACTTCATACACATTGTAAATAGAGAGTATTTCTCACTCACCATGTTGCTCTAACGAAGGCTGATAGTGGTTTTGGCTGGCTCTTTTCTCCCCATCACCCCACATGACTCACTGCTGCCTAACATACAGCTGGGAGCCTTTCAGCTCCTGTGAACACTGATTGTGATCTACAGAAAAAATACCTAAAATCTACAGATTGTAAAGCATTGCGCACCTCCAGCCACTTCAATTTGATAACGAAATAAACCAGGAGTTTTTCGCAGATATGGGGAAACTGTGAAAAAAGAGGACGGCATTCTCAAACAGAGGCAGGCATATGGACACTTTACCAGACAGCAAAGCATTTTTTGAGCCTATTACTAATTATTGCTCGAATATTCTGATAGAATTTGATGAAACAAAAAGGACGTCACACATTCTATGGATGGATTATTTTGGACCTGTTGACAGCTATTTGTCGTGTGTACAAGTTGCGTTTTCCAAGATCTCTTGTATGGTTTAAGTGCAATCAGCTCTGGGAAGCCCTCCTTGGCTCTCTGCCTGACTTGGAGTGTAGGTGGTTATCTGACTCTCCCTGTATTCACAGCCACTGCTCTCGCCTTATCAGCAGTCTAAAGCTTGCATGCTCAATCGGCTGATTTGTCAAGGGTGACTCCGAAAGATTCTGATAGGCACTCCGCAAATCACCCAGTTGATCTAAAATATCGACCAGCCACAAAAAGTCATTACACGCAATAATGGCGGGCAGGACCTTGAAGATGTGACTTAATTAGGTTTCAAATGGCTTCAAAAATGGCTTCAAATTTGCTCCCCTAGAGAGTAATGTGCTCTTGGATTTCTCTCCATGATTACAGGTGTAGAAAGTGAAGCACACTGCTACTGACAACACCGCTGCTGATCCTAACTATAGGTGATAGCAGCAGCACAGACAGCGGAGATGTAAGGTCATACAAAAATCACACTACTGCTGCTATTTAACATGCTCGTCTTCTCCTCACACGCGATAATGGGTGAGGCACACAGAAGGCATGTAGCGCTGCTGTAGCTGCAAAAAGGTTGTGCTGAAGCATTTGACGTGTTTTCCTAATGACATTTGGAAAATATAATTGAATGCAAATGGTTGTGCAGGCCTTGATAGAGATGCAAACAGTATTTAAGAGGTTTGAGTGCTCTGCCTGTCTTTGTTTCTTTTAGTCACTCAGAACTTTATAACTGCTGAGAACTTTTTGTCGTTAACCTCCAACCTTTACATTTATCAAAACACAGTATAGCTTTTATAATGAATAAATGTGACAATGTATTGTGTTTGAGTAGTCTGGTTTTATTATTTGTTTACTCACAATGCCATTGTCTCCTCACAGAAAACCAAGATCTCCACGTATGATAAGATGTGGGAGTTCATGAGCAGTCGGAGGCACTCAGTGATGGTGAAGAACATTGATGAAGGCATTCACCGTGTGCTCACCTCAGACTACGCGTTCCTCATGGAGTCCACCACCATTGAGTTTGTCACCCAGCGCAACTGCAACCTCACCCAAATTGGAGCCCTCATCGACTCCAAAGCCTACGGGGTCGGCACCCCAATGGGTATGTACGCTACAATTATAACATACCATGTTTTGAGCTTAAAAGCATTAATGCACTGAATGCAACATTAGACTCAACACATTTGATGAACTGACTATATGAAACAATGTTTAATAAATAACTGTGTCATTTGGTACTAATTAAATGGGAAATAGATCTAGTTCAATTTAAACCCACAAAAAATATCTACTTGATTATTTATTTATTAGTAGGAACTTTATTTTCACATATATTTCCACATGCATGTTCAGCTGGCCTGCTTGGCCTAAAGCAATTCCCTGGAAATACAACATTTGAAAACCAAATCACCACCAAATGACACAGTCCATTCTGGAACCTTCTTAGAAATTGTTAGGAAACTATTAAAAGAAATTGCAGATCCATAAAATAAGGCGTAATACCAAAAGTTTGTAAAATGTAAATAATGTTTTGTATTATGTGATGGAAGCTGGTAGTACTCGGACATTGCAGTGAAAGGTAAAGGTGTGGAATTCAGAGCGGGATGGTTTACATGTCTGTCTTTAGTCAGATTTAGTTTACAAATCCTCGAAAGAAATTAGTGAGTTATGATTTCACTTCCAGTGTTTTCCTATTTAACCCCAACTGGACATTATTATTTCCTCAAACACCTGTGCACTGTGCTATAATAATATAATAATGTAATAATGTGGTAGTAGACCAACATGTGAAACAAAAAAATATGATCCAAACATGATGTTTTTCATGACTGTAGATCATTAATATTGATAAAATGTTCAAAACTATTACAAATATAAAGCCGTGTGAAATGTATTCTGGTGTGTTTACGCTGTAGTACATCCCTGAGGGTAACCCATGTGGAGGAATACTTATCAGGGGAAATCCTGTGGCAGAAGAACAGCGTTACATAAATAGAGGGATGAATAGGAAGGGTGGAACATTACACTTGTGTGTTTGGAGGTGCAACATTTGATTACAGGGCTCAGCAATAGATTGTCATAATCCAGTAATAAATGCAGAGAAAAGAAAAAACTATGATTAAGTACACGCAGAATTATAACTGGCAGACTACTTCACATGATGACCTCATGCTGCTAGTAATCATATTTATTCACAGAAAGGATATTGTAAAAGTGCTCTTGCAGTGTGTATGCCTCCTACAAATGGTTCTTTTGAGCAACATGCGGTCTCAATAAATGTCAGTCTATTAAACCTAAAGCTTGGAAAACACTGGCTACTTGCAAAGGCGTGTCATGAAGGATGTTTCTAGTATATTAATACCTACCTAGAAGATGACGCTAAAGTAAAAGTCATAATCTTGTTGCCAATTTGAAGTATTGATTGTATACAGAGATGCTGATAGCATTGTGATACACTCTGTATCCCCTGCAGTGGATGACATGCCTTGAAAAGAATAAACAATATGTTGGTGGATCTCTCTATACCTTCTGATCTCTCTATACCTTCTGGCTCTCAGCTACAAGCCAATTGCTTCTTACTGGGGACTATTTTCAGCGGTGGATTAATCCACATTTGGTTCTATTTCCAACAGCAGGACAGTGTAATGGGAATGGGAATGAACATATCACCGAGTGTGACTGTGCGGCTTATTCATGTGTTTTTAATAGTTTTTGGACTACAATGGAGCTCTATAGCACAGATGGAAAAGTGCCATTTGTCACACGTACACAGCACGGCACCCACTGTGAAATCTAAACTCTAACTAGTATTAGGACCAACGGGCAGCTATACAGCACCCGGGGCGGTTGGACATCAAGGGCACCTTGGCTGTGCCCAGGAGGCAAACTGGCACTTCTCCAGGTACCAGTCCACACTTAGTACGTTGTCCGTTCAGGGCCTTGAACCAGCGCACCTCTGGTTCTCAAGTCCCTATGAACTGAGCTACTGCCGCCGAATAAATAAGATATATCAGACTTTGGATACACACACAATACTTGTTTGTAGAAACGATGCATTGTTGGGTGAGTACATAAAGTAATAAAGTAATAAAGTTATAAAATAAGTAATAAAATAGAAATAGAATATCACTATACCTGCCTTTACAAATGGTGTGGTGTGTAGGTGAGGTGGATCATCTTATAGTTAAGGTTTCTTTGAAGACCTTTGGGGATCATTGATTGTCTGCTACATATGTGACTTTACCTTTAATATCCGGTTTTAACCATTTTCACTTTAAGTAGCTTTAAGGTTGTCAAAATCATTTTATTCCGCACCGTCTGAAAGTATCACATATTAAGCATCAGCTCTTCATTTAAGCTACAGTGTGTTTACAATAAGTTAAACATTCAAAGCAAACACTCCATGTTTTTATGGCTGCAACATTAAATCAAATGTAAATACTCTGCAGTCTGAAATCACAATAAAACAAAGAAAGTTATGAAATACACAGACATTTTCATATGAAAACGGTCACATTTATACTGTAGAAATGATCTATATATCTACAACCAAATATCATCATCATCATCTGCCTTCAGAAGTCTCTACATGGAGGATAGATGATATCCAGTGGCCGTATCCTTGTGACAAATCAGGGAAATGTCCTCTGGGACTGTACGTGTTGGCAAGGTCGTTTGCTTCTGTTTGTGTATGCTCTGCTGGTCAGCCACAGAAGGTAATTTGAGTGACTGTTTTGCTGTGTGTGAAAACAGTGGAGGTAGGCTATATTTGCTTTGGGTGATTGCATTTCTTGACTGATGTTCTCCTTTTGAAGGTTTGCTACAGTATGTGTGTGTGTTTGCACATTTTCCTATTTGCTTTTGGGTGTCTGCATGCATGCCTAGATGACTCTATGCATCTGTTCATACTATACATGGGTGTGCATGTGTGTATGTCACTGAAAGAAAGCGAGCTTAAGAGAGTGAGCGGAATGAAGTGAGAGTGAGTGCTCGCCTGTGGCAGCTTGTGCACCACACAGATTGTCCGTACTGAAGAAAGCAGCGGGGTTAGCATCATTATTCCCTGGTGGCCCATTCACATGCAGTCAGAACAAGGTATTTAAATTGCTAATCCTACCCTTTTAGTACCCTTTACCATATGCAGCCTGTATTCCCATGTAGCCGGGCCATTTAGCATATATCTCATTGACTTGAACAGAGAGTAGGTGTCGGCCTGCATTAGTACTTGGGCCTTGATAGAGCCGCAGCACTCAGCGCTCGGCCTCATGGCAGCTCCCTCAGCTCTGTAATGGACAGACTCAGTTCACCTCACAGCTGTAAGTCATAGCTCATTCTAATGGTGTGTTTACTACATGAAACCTCTACTGGCAACTTCTGTTGATCCTCAGGACAACATTTAAACATATGAAGGGCTCTTGTAGATCAAACATGGATCCTCACTAGTAGTTCTTTCATAGTTATTTTATTTTTATTTTTTTGCTGAAGAGAATTATATAGTTTTTTGATGCACAAAACATTCCTTATGTTATCATTTTCAATATTGTTACATGTTGTCAATGCAGAGAGTTTTCCAGGTGAGCCAATTTAAGGAAATACACTTTATGTGTAGGTAGAAAGGGTTGTCCATTAATTGCAGGGTTCCTACTGTCCACATGTTGAAGTGTCCTTGAGCAAGACACCGAACCCCACCTGCTCACAGTGATTGGGTCAGTGCCTTACATGGTAGCTTGCAACAACTGGTGTATGAGTGAGAGGGTTTACTGGTGAGTGAGAGGCAAATTGTAAATTTGTAAATCTACATAACACATGGCCATGAAATATGCTGTGAATATTTACGATCCTCAGACCATGAAGTCAGTACAAGAAGTCAGTGAACGCCTTTTAAAATGCATGGGGAAATTTCCAGTTATAAGGAGCCGCAGTATTGTTTATATCTATGTGTTTATTCACTTGACAATTTCGTCACCATGTTTCTATATTGATATCTGAAAGTGCAAATACATAATATATAAAAACATAAATAACAACACATTAGAGGAAAACAAGTCCATTGTATTATGTTGTGGTAAGGAAATGAGAAAGTGGTATCAAGCAATTCCTAATTATAACTAAACAAAAGCAAAACAGTTAAGATATAAAAATATATTCTCTTTTCATCATGGCAAATTCAATGTCTGCCCTAGTGACAGTAGCATGGCTGTCTGCTGGGATCTAAGCAGGTCTCAGAATGTGAAGCTTCTTTCTCTCTTGTGTTTTTGACAGTGTTTACTGTACCAGATGTCCTGTAGTAGAGAGAGGCCCCAAAGCAGGGTGTCTTTAACATGTGTTCTTACCAACATTAGCTGATCATTTGCCATGTTTATGTGTTTCTGACACATAAATGCAGTCACTGCCTGTACCACCATCACCCATTGTGTACAGCTTGTGCAGCCACAGTCTGCTCCTCTGCCATGTCTGTCGTCTCAGGAGGCTCTGCATTATGCATCATCCTTCTTTTCTCTTTGTCTCTCTCCCTGATGAGTATCAATCTTCATTTAGCTTCATTAGGCTGCATTAATCAAACAGTGTAAGGGGGAAGTGTCTGCGCTGCTTGTCAGCAGGCTGCTGTCCTTCCAGTATTCTCTGCTGCTGCCTGCCGGGCTGTTCAGCTTCGCCTCATAAACAGGAAGGCTTGTGAATGCTTTTCTGAGAGATAGAAGATCTCCAACACTGTGACCTGCGGCGACTTCCCCCACCTCAAACCCCCAACCCTCAACCCCCCACCACTTCCCCTCCCAATGCACACTCTGGGATGTGTGCGATAGAGAAAGAAAGGATATTAGACAGAGAGCTCACACAGAATGAAGATGCAGCAGGGACATCAATTCTCTGCAGTGCCCTGCACTTACCACCACTTCCAAACACATACAGTTTATCACCTCTATATGGGGGGACAAGAGGTCATATGAGGAGGAGTGACAAATTGAAGAACTTATATAGTTAATAATTGTAAATGCTTCATTTAATATACGGTATACAAAATAGGAAAAGCTGAAAAAACACATGTACAGACTTTAGCTTTTAGACGGTGAGTAACCACAGGATTGGCATTGATGAGACACAGTTGTGGACTGCACCTTCATGAGCCACTGGAATCACTTGTGACAGCAGACCAGAAAGAATGATTTTTAATTGTGCCAGGAAAAGGAAGCGTATGAAAAGTGGTCTTCCTGATTAAACTTTCGTTAAGCTTCCCCTTTGATAGGATTTCACGTGTAGATTTGGGCTTTAAATAGATTCCTGGGGATTTTTGAGGAGGTGTCGAGGACACACATGGAGTTTCCCCAGTACCCTCCACGCTCTCTTCAGACCTTTTATGGACTGAGGCTTTTTGGAGGATCGAGCAGAAACCTAAGCTCTTATCCATTTGAAAGACTTCCACATATGTATGAGTGTGTGTTCCTTGTCCTAACATGCAAAACAAATATTTCCATGTATTACAAAGAGAGCTGAACATAGTAGGCTAAAAATACACATCTTCAGAGTGTAAGACATTGCAGCATATTATCATTTCTAGCTTTTTTTCTTCATTGAGAGACAATGCATCAGGGATTGGTGCGCTATTACTCTGCTTTGATCAGGCAGATTACATCTATGTGTCTTTTTCTGGATTCAGTAAGGCCTGTCACTTCGCTCCGCACTCTTCCCTGAATCGGAGGATTAAGTGCCTGTTTTATGGGCACACATGCAGCTCACAAATTAACATATTCTGTTTAGCACGGACAAGGATAACGACACATTTCTCCATCTATCAGCCAACCAGAATCATGAGAGATGTTCTCACTAGACTTTCAGTCCCAGGGAGCTTTGATTGATGTCACTTAAAGCACACCTTGTTTATTAACAAGCAATGTGCAGCATCGTGTTTACACATTAGCTAACTGTCCAAATTCAGTTTATTTTTCCCTATATGATCACTTCTGATGATGACTAATCAGTGTTAACTATGAAATGTTCACATAAAGACATAATTAGTAAAGTCATATTCTGAGCAAAATCGACTCACATGAATATTTTATTTATTGTTTGAGTCTGTCAAAATTGTGATTTTTATCTCCTAAAGCATCACACTGTGATCTGCCTAAAATGCCTTACATGAAGAAAATGATTACTTTTAAAGCCAAATTCTCTCTTTGTTCAGTTACAGAGGAATCAATAAATCAATAAGTAGTCCCTCCAGGATGAAGGCATCACATGTGTAGCTGCAGTCGCCTGGAATAGTGCACACCGCAGCAAAAAAAACCGTACGTAAATAAAAAAGATCCTGCGGAGCTGAAGGCATGAGGTAGTACACAATATTACATCAAGTTTGGGGGATATTTCCATTAATGGAGAGAGCCCTGTCATCCCAGGTGTGCTTTTAGGTCCTGGATGGGGGGGAGGAAGGGGACAGGACAGTATGTTTCATGAAGAAGGAGTGTGGCGGTGGAGCAGACCAGTGACGTAGTAGGAGGTCTAATTGTGGAGGGCTTTGAAATTGAAGAGAAGATCTGGATGCACTGGAGTTTATTAAGGACCTTGGAGGATGAACCTTAAAGAAAGCTGTTGCAGTAGTGGAGTCCGGATGTGATGAAGGCATGTTTCGGAGTTTCAGGAGAAGAAAGTGAGTGTGATCGACATGGATTTACTAGAAGAAGCATGAAAAGCTTTTGAGGTTTCTTGCTCGGAACCAAAGGATTGGACCTTTCACGTGACGCTGCCATTCTTAGACCTCGTGAATGGCCTGTCGTGTTTATGGAGCCCTGAAGTATCACATCCCACAACCCTAACCCTAACCCTCGTAATACCATTTGGTTCTCTGTCTGAAAATGGTGGATCTGACAGTATGCAGCATATTTTACAAATCTAATACAAAACCAATTTACAAAGGAACACCATTGCTCTATTTTCATCTCCCTATGTCAGGAGGCATCAGACCCATTTCATGATCATGTCAATGTGGGTTATGACACT
Organism: Cottoperca gobio; assembly: GCF_900634415.1. Lineage (NCBI taxonomy): Eukaryota > Metazoa > Chordata > Actinopteri > Perciformes > Bovichtidae > Cottoperca > Cottoperca gobio. The sequence continues at coordinate 24,294,616 of NC_041370.1, read as the reverse complement.
TGCCAAAAACGTGGCTGGCAAGGTGCAGCATAGGTCATGACTGTACGACACAATGCTCACGTTCATCCAGCCCATGATATCACAGCTGAGGTCTTTCAATCTGTTTAGATCGGGCAAAGCTGGCCCAGTTTCAAGGCTGCCTGTTTCTTTGTCTTAGCAAGTGATTTATGCGACACACATTGGCTTGTTGTTCCACTCCGGAGCTGAAGCGAAGGTATCTACTGTAGATGGCAATGAATAACTTTAACCGGAGTGTGATTCTCATTCCCCATCACCATGGTAATAGATGCTTTTGAAGCATGCTGGCCGGCTTGCTCTGAAATAAATAGTCAGATAGCAGAAACCCTTGGGCAGAGATGAAGGACAGAAGAGATGTGTGAACACAGCCTTGTGAATGCAGCCACACATCGGGCTGCAGCTCAAAGCTCCACTTCAGTCAAGGAACGTGGCTGATCATTCTCACTGTTCTGAGTCTTTTGGGTCGTCCACTACATAATACTGTTGAAAAAGCGACTCTGCATACTGACTGCTAATCACAGAGATCGCTACTCCACTGGAGCTAGCCAGTTGATAATGTTTTCTATTCTAATATAAACATGTTTCCATCCTCCTGTGCTCAGGGAGAGCTCATTCTAAGTGTTTGTGATAATAGGTGTTATTAGTTTTTTTAAATAATTAAAGCTGCATTAACATTCTGATTACAGTGCATCGGCGGTACCGTAGGGAGGCTTTTTTGAAGTGGGAGTCGTTTTTATTTTTGTATTCTCTAACAAAGCTTTACGCTTCAGGTTTAATCAGGGATCTTGACATGTGACTGGTTTTGATCAGCAGAGCAGAGGAAGGTGCTGGAGTGCTTTCCCTGAGTGAAGAAGGGAGGCGCAGGTGCTGCTGGGAAAACAGAAGAGGGGTGGGGGGGGCTCATTGAGCACTCTGCAGACATCTTTCACGTGCATGAGGGAATATTTCAATGCTCGCTTTGTGGACGTTAACTTGTTAAACAAAGGTAACAGCTCACAGTGAAAACATTAGGACAGATTAACCATGGCAACTGGTTTTAATTAGGCAGCTATAGAGGTGGTATGAGTGGCGATATAGCCCCATAGATGTATTTTAGCTTTATTAGTTTAGTGTTGTTGGGCTTGTGGGGACAATGGAATGGTAATGCTAGACATTAGCATCAATTGTTTACAAAGTTAAACATGTACTGGAATGCAGAATGGAATGTGCTGAATGCTCACTGAAATATAATATTGTTTTTTATTCATTTACACTGCAAAGTAGAAATTAAAAATTACTCATAATAAAATAATGCAAAATAGGCTACGTATATGTTTAACAGGGATTAAGTGTAGACCTAGAATTATGAAGTAACATAAACACGGCTGGCAAATATGAGACATATGAAGCTAAATAACAATAAGTTATCCAATAAGAGGTAATATACCCATGAAAATATATCATAGGTACAATAAAATCTTAAGAATTTTATATTTACTTTTTATTTACACTTTAAACATATTTAAATTATTATTATTTATTTATTTATTTTATATTAAACATAATTTAGTGTTTATTATCTGCATACAGGAGCACTGTGACAGCCACATCAAGACAGGAGGGGCTGTGTATCATATGTAACAATATGTGCAATTTCTGTGTTCCTCTCCAAAATACACAACCCAGGCAAGTCAAGAAACAAAGCTAGCTACAGTTTATCAAATTAAATGCTTTTATACAATTCTTTAAACACTGTTTTCTGAGGAATGATTCAGTGTAATAAAGGCACCGGAACACAAACTGCAAAAGCCAAATTAGTTGGGCAACATAACTAACATGTAAGCCTGGGTTGGTTGAAGAAAAGGTCCCGGACCACTGAAAATGCTCGAACCGTGTCTCATTTTCTGCTCAATAATAAAGATTGATTCAGCCATTATCAATTCATCTACTATCAGAAAGAAAACTGTATTACAAGCATCTTCACATCTTAAGGAATAAGCCCTGAGAGGCTGTGGTTTACAGAGATCTTCAAACAGCTTAGGGCCGTTGTTTGGCCAGAGCGGAGTCGCCATCACTGTAAATCACAGCCTCTCGTGGCTTATTGCTTTTATTAAACGGTAAATACATATACCTTCCAGGGTTGTGGGGTTATGTTATGTCTGGACAGGTGCGTGTTAATTACGTGATGACAGAAACAAGAATATTTCTGCAGTATCTTCTCTAGTTTCTCTCTCAGAAATTGCTCATTTTCTTTTTTATCTTCCTCCTCATTCCTGTCCATCTCTTTTCACCACTTATCCAAGCTTAGCCATTAAATTAAAATAAACATCAAAACCGAACATTTTCTGTGGCACAGTGATACTTACAATATTATGAATATTGCAGTCTGCAAATACTCAGCCACATGCCCAAGAAGTAGAGGCAATATCATCCTCCAAGGGTCTTAACTGGGATCGAAGGACCAATAGTATTTATTCAGCCAACACATGTAATAATCCAATCATTATCATTACTCTAAACATATAATAATTGATTTTATGAAAATCATGTGTTTTTTTAAGTTCTTCAAATGATGTCTCCTTGTGTTGGACAAACAATATGTGAACTGTGAAAACAAAATGTTCTTATCTGAGAGCAAGAATAAAAAAAACATTGAATCCCAGAAGTCAATGGGTGCTAACAAAATAAGAGCAAAGCATGGCTGAAAACAAAAACGAGGACATTTGTTTTTATATTGCTCTCTGCATGAGGCCCTGAGTGACTCTGTGTAAAACAATGATTTACTGCAAGAAGTCAGCTAAAACACCAACGATGCTGGTGAGTTTAGAAGGAAATAAAACTTTATATTATCGATGAAGTCAACTGTTTTTCTCTAAACCACACTGAATCTTTACTCTCGTTACCTGTTTGCTTGAGTGGGCAGTTTGGCGATCTGAGGTATAATTAAATAATATGTACAAACTTTAACTGATCATCAAAGTCAATATTCAATAAAGTTGTCTTCCATGTTAAATAAGATAAAGGCACTGATTCAGTCATGTTGGTTGCTCACGCTGACCTTATGTATTTTGGTCCTTCAGGCTCTCCGTACCGAGATAAGATCACTATTGCCATCCTGCAACTTCAGGAGGAAGGGAAGCTGCACATGATGAAGGAGAAGTGGTGGAGAGGAAATGGCTGTCCGGAAGAGGAGAGTAAAGAGGCCAGCGCCCTCGGCGTGCAGAACATCGGAGGGATCTTCATCGTCCTGGCTGCTGGACTCGTCCTCTCAGTGTTCGTGGCCGTGGGAGAGTTCCTCTACAAGTCCAAACAGAATGCACAACTTGAAAAGGTAAGAAATACCTCTGACTTTCATCCCTGCTTTGTTATTTATAACAATGATAGCAGAATTTCTTACTTAACCACGTATGCTATAAAAGGCAGTCTCATGGCAAATAAATAAATATATAAATGCTAACAAAATGAAACAAAATATATGCTAAATATACTATATGTTCTGATATATAAGTTAAAGAAATCATTTGTTTTACCAATTTGCGGAAACTCACACTATAATGACAGTGCTATATCATATGCAGCAAGATAAGGGTTGGTTTCTTTGCATTTATTCACTTAGGCCCAATGGCGACAACGAGATAAGAAACGTGAGGAATTCTGCTGTCACCATGGATCCAAGCTAGACTTTAACCACCATCTCAAATGACCTCAAGAAAAACTCCAGAAACTTTTTTTCTGTTGTAATCTAACATGATCTAAAACTTCCCAAAACTATTGAACTGTTGTTATGTTTTTTTCCCCCTGACACCCCTGAGGGAATGGGAACACTAAGAGCAGTTTAATAAAACATTTGGAGTGCTGGCAGTAATATACAGTTGGATCACAGGCGGTATGCTCTGCTGCATGACCCATGTCTTCAACAGCCACATCCACTAACACACACCTCCCCACTTCTGCTGTCCATTTCCATTCTGCTTACAATGAATCTATTCTCACTGTGCATATCTGTCGCATTTAGCTCATAGCTTTCTAGATCAGAGCAGTAACACAGCAGAAGGTTGTGTTGTTTGACTACAGCTTTCTATTAACAAACATTCTGACACTGAGTAGTTGCTGATATAATGGCCTGCACCATCAGATAAATAATTGGGGCAACTCTAAATACACAAAGAAAGAAATAGTGAAATCTCACCAGAAATATATGTACCAAGGTTGTTGATGTTCAACAAACCCAATCCTGTCATCAATGATCAGTTTTACTTTGTACTATTCAGCCAGTTACTAACTTGTTGAAGGACAATACACACAATATATATCTTAATTCAGAATTATTCAGCTGCCAATCATATTTAAACTGCTTTACTAATTTTGACCCATGTCTTCTTTAGGCTAGATGCAGCTGTGACTCCATAAAATGGGTTATAATACATAAGTATGTCCTGGATGTACGTCCTCCTTCATACGTTTCAGTCACAAGTGCATTGTGCAATGATGGATATGTTTACGTGGACATTTTGTATGACTCAACAAAATAGCAGTTATTTTATTCTCAGCAGTCAGCTGCAAGATTGATGATAAAACAGTAGAAGCACTTTAGAAGCACATTCAAAGCTAACTGGCTTCAACACAAGTTAGCTTTAAGCTAACTGCTAGACATCGTTGTCTCCATTTAGATTGGAGCTATGTTTAGCTAATAAATAAGAGACAGACTTGTGACAGTTTTTTTATCACCGTTGTTAACTAATACTGTGGACTGAACAGAGCGGCTTTACGCCAACAGTATACATGGAGAGACGGAAAAAAACAGAAAAAAATATACATTAGTGTACCTTAAGATTATACACATTTTATGGTTAAAAAAAAAAAGAAGGATATTGCATACTAAGATAATAGTTGAACTATTACTTTTCACATAGGCACATGACTAATATATACACGTGGATATATTATGTAGTACGCTGTGATCCAGTGTACATACTGCACTAAAATTAAACAATAGCCACAAACATTTAAATATACCACTTAGATCAAATCAAATCAAATGTATTTATATAGCCCAATATCACAAATTATACATTTGTCTCAGTGTGCTTTACAGACTGTACAGGTTACGACACCCTCTGTCGTGACAACATTTTGTTAAACCTTATTAAAGATGTACATTATTGTGTACTATTTAGGTTGACATAATACTAGTTGGAAATATGTTTAAAAATCCTTAAAGGGCAATTACCAAATGAACAATTATCCAATAGTTTAAGTGACTAGAGAGAGCAGAGATCATTTAAGTGAGTCCTCTGCTTGTGTTGTTTTGTTTTAATAGGCTCTCATGGGAGCTTCCATGTGCTGGAGCTATACAGTCCTCATCCTGTAACAGCTTCCTTCAACATCTGATTGCATTGATTGTACAGTGTTTTAGCTTGGCCCGGTGACCCTGTATTGATGGGTCAGACACCCCTGTTGTGTCATTTTGTTAAGTGAATACACTCAGAACACTCAAATATGTTACATGTATGAACACACACATAATGTGTAAGCACATACACACCATAAGGCTGAGCTGTGAATAAATGGGTTGAAAGCACAGAACTGAAGAAAAAGTACATTAAACCGTAAAGGCCTTGATAAACAGGGTAACTACTAAAATGTGTCCATGACTTACAGTCACACTCCCCTTTAGAGAGCATTCCATTACAACTGCATACTCTACAACAAGTGACCATAAAAAGCCACAAAACCATAAATTAATGTAAACCAGCTTTTATTTAGCTGATTCTAGTGGTGCAGGTATTTGCCTCTACACATGAAAAGCTAGAAAAATCAGATATATTAAAAAGACAATAATGAGTATATAGCTTATATCTTATCACAGTAGTGAAATGATGTATCATTAATGAAAAACTAAAATTCTCAATTATGTGCATCAATTCTGAAACATGGATTTAAATGTAATCGGCAGCATTTGTGATTCATGATTCAATTCCTTTACCACAATTTAGATTAAAGCATAGATACTATTACACCATGTATGATATATTTAACAAACTGGTTAGGGAACTATAACAACTATGTTTTGGTTTGAGGCTAGGTTTAAAGGATAGAGTTTTTTGTTATTTGTTTGTTTGTTGTTTTGGATACCATTATCATATAAATCCCTGAAAAGGCCATAACTAATTAAGACTTTTTCAGTGTGACATTAACAGTTTAGTGGAATGAGATTGTTAGGGTCTGGGGACTATTCTCTGCTATAACAAAACTAGAAAATGATATATCTTTAAGCTTCAATAAGTAAAATCATTGCTAAGGGCTGGTGTTATTGTTGGAAGAAAACTTTAAAATTGAAACATTTCAATCGCAATATAAAATGATATAAAATGATATAAAATGATATACAATGATATAAAATTGGAATCGTTTTCTTGGAGTTTCTGGTTAAATAAGAATTCAGATCCCAGTAGAAGTAAAAACAAAGGGTTTGCACATGATGTCACTGTTTGCGAGATCTCCACGTTCCCAACAGGCATTTGCCATTGTGTGTTCACAGAGAAGAAATACATTGTATAAATGGTACAAAGCTATTGCATAATCGACGCAATAAGCGTAAGTGCAACAAATTCAGAATTAATTCAGAAAAGAGGCTAAATAGAAGATTGGGGAAATGTAGGAGTACAATCAGAGGCATAACATCAACAATTTAAACATATTTCTGAATGGAGCATGTAGTACAACCAACATATTTTTACAAACCTGCCCAAAGGAACCCACAATATAGTTAAAGTTCTCAGATTGTTCATCTACTTTTAAGTAAGATGCTACAACCATGTAATGCACACTTGACCATAAGGCTGCCAGTTGGTGTTCAACCTTATTGCCAAAGATAAAGTATGTGGGCAATAAGGCTTCAATGGTACTTTATAAGGTGGTCCAGGGGCACAAAATAGACATCTGATAAACGTATTGTCAAGGTTTATATACCCCTTCATCTCCATTGGTACAGTATACGGTGCTACACCTGGAGCACCATATACTATACACCATGTACCACTAGGAGCCCTATTGCCTTGGGTACATTATGTATAAGGTATGTGTAGGATATGCATAATGATCCGGGGTAATAAGGGTACTTTAGAGGGTGTTCTAGGGATACATTACCCTTAGTAGCCTTATTGCCTGGAATACATTATGTGTATGAAGGATCCGAATAATATACCCTCGGCATTAAGGCTGCCAGTCATATATTACGTGTTGCTCTGCCATATTGTCAGACGTAATATACCGCTAGTAACAAAGAAGAAAATTATATGGTGCTCCATATTATGTACCCTCAAAAGCCTTATTGCCCTGGGGTACATTACATGATTGAAGTATCTTAGATAGATATTGTTGTCCCCATGATTCACAAAACAACACAGATAGAAAATATGGCTTCTGACATCAATATTCATGTGTACTACTATTGGTATTTTCTCAGGTTGGTGCAGGCAATCGTGTAAGCATCAGTGTTTCAAAACATAATAGAAGGTTTGTATATCTAACATTGTAATGAATAAGTACACCAGGTTATTATAGAGCATATTCAGTAAGACACAACATACACAAGTGTGAGTGTCAGCTCTACAACTTCTAAACTATGTAATGTATCTATTCAGAACAAGGTAAGATAGAGAGGATGAATAAACCTAGAAGATCAGTCTTGTTACATACTCAACACATGACAACATATCGCCCTAATTGCTTCCAGTCTAGTTTCACGCACAAATGCCACTGATGAAACATGTTATGCACTCTGCTGTGGACATGCACTGGATTGGAGCACATGGAAGTGTGCAATAATTGACACTGTCACTTGTTTGCTTGGGATGCACACAGTGATTTACTTAGTATGTAGACAAAAAAGGATCCTTAACAGAACAAAATAAGGTATGACTAATGTTGGTTTGTTAAGGCTGTTTAGAAGCTGCCTATAGCGAGTATGTGCTGATATTCATTAACTTCTTTTTTGAATGAAAACGCTTCTGAAATTTAAACCATCATGGAGGACCAAAGCTCTCCACTGAAAGCCAGACAAATGAAATGTTTTGAGATGGTTCATCAGCTTTTTGAGACTCTGCTAGTGGTCTATGTAGCCCACAATATTTCGGTTTTGAAAAATAAACCATGGTTAAGGTATAGATGGGGTTAAATACTTGGTCAGGGAGAGGTCAGGATTACAGTTCATAATTGGCAGACATTACCTGTTGGATTTTGACAGGGCATGAATTCTGTTGTCCACCCCCCCCAACGTCCACATCGTATCTTTGTGTTTCACATAAAGGGCACACTGCTTCCTGCATGGGCAATGGATGTTGGCACAGGACTTCATCCTTGAACAGCAGAAAAGCCCAATGTGAACATAATTCCAGTTCCAAAACTTTTAGCTGATAACAATCAGTGCTAATTCAATACGAGCATCCATAACCAAAATCAATGCTAGCCACTTTTAGAAACTTTAGTGTAACAATAAAGCTGAGAAATTATAGGACTTTATTTAAGCAAACGCTCAGTACTAACCAGCCCTCTCGATTGTTGTGGTAGTGTTTGAATTAATATAGTGGGTGTTAGTTTTGTGAGGCTACCACAGCTGGCTACAAAGATACATACATCAGCAAGTACTGTGGACATTAAAGAAATCCCCTATTAACCACATATCTATTTAGCAGACGTGGAAAATGCGTTTAATAATATAATAAAAGTATAATATGAAAAGAACAAACTTAAACTTGCATTCCAGCTTATGTAGATTGTTTTTGTACAGTTGTGGTCTGGAAATAATCATAATGGCCGCTTATGATTCAGATTGGCGGCAGATATGACATATTAAAAAAGGCCATGAATTGAAATACAATATATGGGTCTAACCCTAACCTCAGCTTGATTTACTTAGTCCAAATATTAATTAAAAAACAATGAATATCCACTATAATGTGTATAATGTGTAGCCTGCACATCTCACAGTCCAGTGCTAATTATTATCAGGCCAATCTGTGAAAATTAACTATCTATTTTTTTCATTGTGAAAATGAACCATATATTTTGTTTCATGGCTCCAGGCATCTCATATAATTGAATACCTCCTACTTTTACAATATGGGGTTGTTTTCTCACCATGATGCTGAAAGTGTCAAGTTGAAAAATGTGGTGCTAAGCATCTCTTTGTTGTGTTTCACATGCTTGATAGTGCACACCCTGCAATTTGCATTTTATAATTACTTCTGTAACATTAGAAAGGAGCAAAAATAGCAGCTAGTCATTTATATAAATGGATGAGCCATACAGCCTCTTATACAATAGAGCAACTGTTAATAGTTTTTTTTAAAGGTTTAATAGACACGTTAATGCCATAAAGTATGTGTTTTTGAGATTAGTGCATTTATTAAACAGATTGTAATGCCACAAGATGAGAGCATTGTCAAAAGAAAATATACACTTGTTAAACATTTTAATAAAAGTATTAATAAACATTTGATACATTTACAAACTATAGACCTCTTTAGGCTTGTCATTTTAGTTCATCTACCGAGACTATAATACTTTCCTTTTCTTGTCTCGATTATGTTCCCTTTACATTCGTTCAATACATTCCATCATCACTGCTACATGTTCACAGTTTTGCTCTCCAAAGGTTTGGGAAATATGCGTGTTTGCCTTCAGATCCACAGGCAGATCAGAGGATGAATAACGTTTATTTCTGTTCAGCCACTACTGTTTAGCCTACACAATAAAAAAAAACTAAAAACAAAGCTAGCTCCCTTCAAAAGTGAAAAACTAGCCAAATTGCAGATTGTTTAACACGCTTCAACCACCTCACAAGGAATTGCAGGCCTGTCCGGTGCTCTCAGAGGAAGGCAATCATGTGACGTGAGAGACTCAACGCACCTGCCGTCAAAATCCAAATGTTAGAAAGCAAATCAAAATTAAAACGTTAGTCTTCTGGTGAAGTTTGTTGCCTTTAATCCATGTGCTCCAGTGAACACTTAGAACCAATTCTTAGGTCTCTCCCAGTACACTCAATTTGCAAGCATTCTTGCTGACATCATCAGCTCAGGTGACACACCTGTTATCATCACTGTAATGTATATTTACAGTACAAATATTACAGGACTATAGGCTATATGCATTTACATAAACACATGTTTATTGGCTGGCAACAAACAATTGATTTTGACTGAGATCAAAGATGGACAGAGAACTTTTCTCACAAGCGTTGACCATGGATGTTGACATCACAGCTCTCTAAACGCTGAACATATCTGGGCTCGCTAACAGGCCATCACAACTCAGAAAATGTCCGATTAAACTTTCAAGGAGGCATTACAAAATCAACTCATAATCTGACTTTATATTTAAAATCTTTATTTCTCACCTAAAAAACATCTAGGCAAAATTTGGTAAGAAAAACAACAATTGTACAATTCATATGATAAAAGATGTGTTTGTGGCTATCCTCCATAACTGCTGCTAGTTCATCCTGTCCAAATGGAGTTTTACTAATTTCTTAGTTTTGGATTCGTGGGTTATGTAAAGATGACAGGGTGACTCTTGAAGGAGCTAAGATAGCAGTTTCCTCCTGCTAAATACAACCTGGACCTCTAAGTATGACATTTATATCAATGTTCTCAGCTGACTGTGGGTAAGATGGCAAACAAGAGGATTTCTCAAAATGTTTTTTTTCTTTTATGTATACAGTCTAGTTTACAGTAAGTGCTTAATGTTGCTTAAAGTTTTGACTATGAGTTTTGGATGGATGAAAATATTAACCTCTGCTCTCATAATGCCTAGTATAAAGGAAGAGCACAGTCAAGGCAAAAGAGCCAGTGTTAGACATTTGTTTTCTTCAAGAAACATGTAAGTGTTGTAAATATGCTTAAAAAATGATTCTTGCTAATTTTACGTTTAAGTTAAATATTTTAGAAAACGTTTTATTTTCAACTAAATCACATGCCTCATTGACTTTCAATGGAGCATTTCTTTGTCATCTCCATGCTAGTCTGTCAAATTTCCATGATTACCATGGTTGTGCCCTTCCTCCCTCTCCTCCTACTCCACCTCCTTTCTCTCCTCTCCTGCCCCCCCCCCCCCTCCCTCAGCTCCTCCTCCGCTTCCTTCTGCCCCTCCTCCTCCCGCTCCTCCTCCTCCTGCTGCTTTTTCCTCTCTTCCTGCCTGCTGCTGAGGCTGCTGCAGACTAACCTGGCTCTTGGGGTGCGGGGACCACCAGCTGTGTGTGAGGAAACCATCTCATCAACCCAGCACAAACACACACACAGGCACACACACACACTCAGACACGCTTGTATGTATATGGATGAACACACACATGCACAGGTAGAGATGTCTGTGCTCAAAGGAAAAGTCTAATGATTCAGGTGGTTGGTCTCAGTTACATGGCTTTTCTGAGTTTTTGTAAGATTCAGATCTCAGAAGAGGAGCTGCTTTTAAAAACAGATTTAGTGTTTACCTTCCCAGAATCTTTGGCTTTGTCCCATATCAGCGTCCACCTGTCATATGTCAAAACATACCAATGGGGCTTTCCCATTCCAAAGGCTCTTCCACAGAAAATCAAGAAATGCAGCCTTTGTTTGCCAACATTTAGAAGACTATCTGTGTATCTATCAGCAGACAGTAATGTCAATATGGGACGATTCCTGCAAAACCTTGGGTCACTTTCACTGACAGCACTTTTTTTTTACAAGTAATGCCAACATTTACAAAATCGGCGTAAGCCAGCTACTCTATGGTTAATGTTAGGGAAAGATTATGGTTAAAAATATCCTGTCTGTGACAGGAAGCAAAATCAAAGTCATACATGCTACATGACCATCCACCACCACAACCTCCACACCATCAAGGCACAGACCCACCAAACCGACTTCAAAGAACTGGCGACGACGGAGGCCGACTGTTGGGTCGCCTCACGTCGCCTGCGTCTGGACCAAAAGGTCGCATTTGAACACACCGCAAAGACTACAGCCAACGACCAACCAACACGTAGGTTCTGAGGAAATAACTTGTCATTCAAAAAGGGAAAACAGAAAATCTAGGGCTGTGAGTCAACAAGCCGTTGCTATGATACATAAATAAAACATAGCATATTTTCACACCACTATCACTCACCACTTAGCTTCATTCCAGATGATGAAGATGAAAAACATTATACAGCTCTGCTGCCGATGCAACGTGTTACATCGGCAGCAGAGCCATATAATGTTTTTGCAAAGACGGCGACAAGCGCCAATGGTGCGGGACACACCGCAAACAATAGGACATATAACAGATGCTCACCATTCAATGAAACCTTTCGTATGGTACATTTGGCAATGTATGACCTTACGAGTTTGACGAAAACAGGTCAAACACAACACAGATGTATGTCTCTGTGAATCTCCTGTCAACACATGTGGAAGAAGGTGCAGGTTTAGCCTGCTGGTAATCTGGTACTCTGTGGGTAAATCATCTCCGTCTGCTTGGGAATCACAATAACATTTCTCTTACACATGCATTTCCATTCATAAATACGTTCATCTCTCTTGAGCCGTTTAACAGATTCTGAAACTATCTATGAAGACAGGTTCATAGTAGGTGTTTAGGAAAGGAAAACAAGTAGGGATGTCTTCTTTTATTTTATGTCTGATATTTCTGGACAATAATGGATTGGATGGCAAAGGTCTTTAGTGTGGACAGTTTTTAAATCTTAAGGGTTTTCCCAATGTTGAATTCTTCTTCACCCTCACTGACACACACAAGAAAATATGCATGCAGGTGGGCATACGCACAGACATAGAATTTGACAGCAACTGGAACACAGTTCATCCACCGAGCAAAATGCAGATTGCACTGCAACAAATGTGGTTGATAGCTCTGAGGAGCCCACGGATTAGACAAACCCTCAAAGCAACAAATCATTTACTGCCCACCAGGGGCCAAACGCAGAGTAAATTGAGGATTACAGCGCAGCCGTGCCCCATCCCATCTGCATCACAGCTTCGCATCTGTTCCTTCTGCCTTCAAACTAAACCGAGCACATTAGTTCACTCTCACAGGTGAGGGACCTCTTATATGCTGGACTAAGAGAGAGTTGAAGAATACACCAACAGTGACACCATTCCAGATTGAAATGTACCTGCTACACATGTATTCCATAAATCATCTTTGTCTGAATTACTTTTTGATCATTGCAGCTATAAAATTCATAAAGAATGAAATCAAACCAATAATATCCCCCTGGAAATGTCTTCCTTATATAGAGTTGTATCAGATCAGGACTGTGTAAATAATCGCATGGACTAAATGCACCTTTCTCTTTCCAATGTCTGCTCTCAGCGTTAGATTTACGACCCTTCCATCATCCTCAAAGCGGGCAGACCCTTCCTCTGAGCAATCCCTCATTGCTGCGGCTGATTGTTCAGCGTCATAAAAACTCTGTAATCCAATGACCCTAAGCAGCCACCATCAATCCAGCATGCCAGCAGCAGGCAGCCATGATGGCAATGTGTCCCCTGAGTGCAAGTAGAGTGGGCCTAGTGCTCCCCAAAGCCTGGAGCTACAAGGCTTTTACTGGTGAAAACACTGCCATGATTTTTAATTTTAGGGGGGGAATCAATATTATTAAAAGCTAGCTTGTTTCAGAGTCGCTTAGACAATCAGCAGGTACACTGTGACATGGGACATTGCTGTTTGCTGCAGGTATAACATACAGTAGCAGTAGCACTATTCATAAGAAGCACAAAAAGCAAATGGATATGGATATAATTAATATGATAACAATCTTTGAAAAAGATTAACTTAAACAAGCTAAATGCATAATTTTACCATTAACAAATGATTAGCAGACCTAAATGTAATAATTCTTAATGAATAAACTTATTACATAATAAACTTGTTTTGATTCTGGCTCTCAAAATTCACTCTCAGCAGCAGCAGGCCATTGTTTTCAGTGTAAACCCACTGTACACTGTAAAGTAGCTACTGGCTGGTGAAGACAGTGAAACATTTAGCAGTTAAAGAGCCAGATATTTGTTTTCCGGCCTTGGTTTAGAAACAAATCAGCTAAAAGGACAGTGAATATTGTACTTACATTCACACTGTTGACACAAACTGACCCTAAATAAATGTTAATGTTGGTGTGCTCAAACAGCACCAAACTACTGTTCTTTAAACATATTTACCAAAGCGACTTCATAAGGAAATAATACTGTATGTGCTGCCCCCAAGTGGCCAAGAAAATCCATTAATATAGCTTTAGCCATGACTTATTCCAATACATTGTGTTAACAAAACAAATTATGATAAACTTATTGTAACATATTGCCTCTATGTTACACCACTGGCATAGTTACTGCTATTGTGGTTGTAGCATGAAAAGTCCATGCTACTTTTCACTTGTTTGACTGCAGACAGCATTATGCAACTGTGAAAATGCACTCATTTGAATTCAGTAAATTACGGTGAAAAAGTATGAGAAATTTGATCTATAAATAACGACAGCCATCAGGAGTGGTCACCCTTGTTAAAGCTTGGGTGGGTAACTTTTGGGAGAAGCCAACAAGAGCAAGCTATTGGTTTAAAATTATCCAACCAAAAAATCCAGCCCAATTTTGCCAACTCTTATCTAATGAAAGTAGCTCGCAGCACTAGCTCCAAAGGTTGCTAAATCGAGTAAGAAAGTCGCCAACATGAATTTAAACATATCATCTGTAAACAACATGGCTATTTTTAGTACTCACAGCTGAATCAATTACAAAAATGTGTCGATGTACTGCTGCATTTACACTATTGCTTTATTCATGAATGGCATTATCAATGGCCAAAGAGGAACATTAATAGTAAGGATAGGGCTGACCTTTACGTACGTGCCTGAATTAGCCTATGAGCAATTATAATACACACTGGATGGCCTCACACCCAATCACATTCACTGTGTCTCCTTCCAATTTGTATGTTACTATAATAAAGATAAGTATACACTGGGCCACAGTGCTAATGATGGCTTTCAAATACAACTGAACACTTTGTTAGTCACAATAAACTCCTTTTAAATGTGGCTAACACAGTGGCTCTCATTGTAGCGTCTCAAGGAGCAGGACTGATCCTTACCCAGCTGCTGGCGTTGTTTCACATGCCACAGTAGCTTATGAGAAAAGAGGAGATAATGTAAAGAAACAGCAGTTTAATTGGGCATGCAGTGACACGGAATTTCAGTCTGATGAAATACATCGTGCATCAATAAGTGATGATGTTCTATGGGCCTGTAAAACCCACCATGCTCACAAAGAATGTGTGTATGCACATGTGGAGATGGCTGTCGTGTTTGTGTTTGTGCATAGATTTTGTTCGCCACAGTCCTGTATGACTGAGATTCAGCTAGCGTCTTCTGAGTGGATGTTTATGTGTATTACTCTACCACAAACGACATTGTGTCTTCTTACTAACCGACGTTAAATACTTAAAAAAAACCTTTTGGTCATAATAAAAATATACTATACATATGCAAAAAGGAAAAAGCATCTTCATCATCTGATCTGTAAACTGCTCGATATTGTACTTTGACCAATTCTTCATAAATATTTAATCCAAATGGCTATAATTTAATGGTTTGATTCTGCAAACTGTCTTTTTAATGCAAAAACCCTAAAGGTTAAATGCACATGTTCTGTCAATATTGTCATTTCCTAGAACTTCTGTGAGATTTAGGAACATAGCACTACATGAACTGGAAAAACATTGCTAACCTTCGTAATCGCAGCGGTAGTTCTTCCAAACAAATGAAGCTAAACCATTAATTAATCCATAATTAAGGCTATAGGAATACATATTCATATATTTATATTTGTGTGCACTTTCAGCCATGTGCCTTGCTTTTGAACACATACTGTCATTTTGCAGCATTTAGCTGAAATTTCCTCCAGGGTGTTTCCCCCTTTAATGCACTCCCTCTCGGCTTGACTCTTTCTCTTTCTCTCTCTCTCACAATTTTTTCTCCTCACCACTCAGCCACACATACTCCATGTACTGAACGTTGTGTTAATGCGTTTGTGTGTGCAGCCAACAGCGTGTGATCACGGACAAGAACCATACCATCAGGTTAAAAGCAGGCAGGGGGTTTGACGGCACACAGCTCTGAGTCACTTGTGTTGTTTTTGCTTTGATTTACACATTTCATTTTGCATTTTTAATGCTGGCGAGCCACTCTAGGCCAATCGGCTGGCCAGGGAATTCTTTCGATGCTCCAAACAGCCAGTCTGGACCTGTATACATAATATTCTACGGAAACAAGGTTGCCAGAGACTGTTATTTGTATCCATATGTAATCTTGAAAACCCTGTCAGTAAAATATTTTGAAGAGGTTTCTCATTCTCATGTTCCTACTTCATGTTTTGTGGAGAGAATTTAAACCTAACTATCTGCACATCATTGGTGTAACATCATTTTTGAGAATCAGATTGTCTTTAATGGGTCGCATAGTACGTGGCTACAATAATCATTCAATTACGTATGAATCTTTTCATTAATTACGTAATCATGTCCTTCATATCCAGTCAGGCTATATACAGTGAAATTGTTTTGCAGGGTGCCCAGATGTTCAGCTACAGTTGTGATGATCACAGCATGTGACTAAAGCTTCATTTGATAGTATTTAAATGAAAAGCTGTAGAAATTAAGCTATATAATCAAGTTAGGTTACAAAGTGGGGCTGGAACACACACAAGTGTCTTATCCACACTGGAGATTTAGCTTATTAAGTGAATCCTCACTCAGTTTACTCACCACACATTGAATACAGTTGATGCAGGATCCCGATTAGTAATTACCAACCAGTTTACCAGCCAGCTATATTTACTGTAATCCCAGTTCAGCAAGCTATTGTGGGAATCTTTCATTGAACATCAGACCTTTTGCTTCACATACAACTGTGTTTTGACTGATGTAGGGACTTGTTGCTGTGCCTTTAAAACGAAGAATGACAGCATAAGTTTTTTTAGTCAGTGCCTTAATATAATGTTTACATTCAAGTGACAAAGCCTCTCTTGGCCTTGGTAATTATGATGGGAGCAAAGAAAGAAGTCATGTAACGTTATTATAGATTATCAGAGTCGGTGTAGGGAGGAGGTCAGGGTGGATGGATGGGTTAACAAAACATCAGACTTTAACACAGGAAACAGGCTCATCCTTGGCTTTGAAAACAGCCCTTTAAAATGCTGTTTACAAGGCCAAGAATTAATCTGTATCCAAGGTTCATTCCTACATAACTATGGAAGGATAATGCATAGTATGTAGTGTTGCTGAAAGTATACTTTCCTGTTAATTTCCAGTCATTTCAAATCCACCCACCTGTACTTTCAACAGCATTATCATGCAGCAATGACAACCTTTTTTGAAACCTCAAGTCCAACTGGTATGATTGTAACACTATAAAACATCACAAGGCAGACTTTGTTGATGCTTGGGGGATTAAATTTTCCTGTGCAAACTAACAATGCCCAAACTACGTGACATGATGTCCCATGGAGATAGAGTATTTCAGGACAGCACTGTAACACATTGATAAATAGAAAGGAACATTGTGGGCTGCCATGTGTTTATTCATCTGAGGGTTGAACATATAAAGATGTACCAATTCAACCTGAACTGAGCATCTGGTTTCAGAGTTCAATTCCTGGTCAGTTGGCCCTATTTAATACAGCTGGCAATACTCTTTCTTCTTGTGTATACACCCTCCTCTGGGGGTGGGAGTAAGCAAGGGATTGGACAATTTAAAATGGGGAATAAGATAAAGAACACAAGGAATAACAACATATTGTTTGCTGTTTTCCAAATGCAACAAGGATCATACTGTTTCACTTACCTTATATTTGCCATGGCCAAAAACTAATTTCTAACCAGGTGTGTTTTCCATGTGCAGAAAGTATAGAAATAAAGAATCTTAAAAATGTTGGCATTATATGTTTTAGACTCCAATAAGCTAAATGCTAATGCAAATGTAAATATGCTCACAATGACAATGCTAACATGCTCATGCTAAGCAGGTCTAATGTATAGCATGTTCACCATCTTAGTTTTCCATATAATATAAGCAAATTAGCACTGAGCACAAAGTGAACTTAGGCTTGTATGAATAGCTGTGCAGGTACTTGGTCATAAACCAAAGAACAAAAAAAAAAGAAATGATGATGGTGCTAGATGAAAATCAATCAATCAAATCAACCAAAACACTTTATTATCATTTCGAGATTATACAATGTACAATTCAAAAGAAAGTCCGTTGTCCTGGCTTACTGTAAATGTGACTAAAAGTGGTCATAAATATTTAAAAGTGTCGTGGTGCTGATGCATAAATATAAAATAAAATGTGTACTTAAAATAAATGTACTTTATATAAATAACATATATACACTCTATTAAATATATACATTTAAGAGTTCTTAGAGTGGAGTTCACATCACATTGCTCAGGAAAAAAGTTACAACAACAGTTTGACAGTTTAGGGAAAGTCAGGGGATCACCAATATTATTAGGATACATTGTATGGAACAAATTGCTGTACCAACCATCAGACCGACGTTGCCTTTCCTTAATCCAATGGCATGGCTAAAAAGTAATTGAAAGCAATCTGGCAGAACTGTCCAATATTGACGTTTTGTCTGGAGATAGGGTTCTAAAAGAATTAACTTCACATCCTTCTCTGAGACTGCGGAAAGGCATTATGGGAACCATTGGCTATTATTTATGTAGAAGTAGACAAGATTATATACATACAAAAATAACACATAAAAACAAAAGATACAGCTGAAATCTATTGGACATTACAGATTGATAATTTACAACACACTGTATGCATAAAAAGCCTTGCATGTGCAGCAACAACCACAGATTCACCACTGATGTATTCTGACACTGTTGTTGGGTAATTCCTTTACACTTTACACTCTACTACACAGCCTATGGACCTGCACCTCCCTCCATCCTACTTCTTCCCCTGTTCCGTTCCCTCCATTCCTAGCCTGATACACTGTATATTTCACCATTTTCCCCTATGGCAGCTCTGAAATGCGGTGGTGGGTGGTGATGGGGAGGCTACAAAACGAGACTGCCCACAGGGAGAACAGGCTTGTTCACTTGCCCATAATATTTGGACAGGGGAAGCAGTCTGAAACCCATTCTGTTCTCCTTTTTCTCTTTCCCTCTGCAGCGGTCCTTCTGCAGTGCGATGGTGGACGAGCTGCGGGTTTCCCTCAAATGCCAGCGCCGGCTCAAACACAAGCCCCAGCCACCCGTCATGGTGAAAACAGAGGAGGTCATCAACATGCACACCTTCAACGACCGCAGACTGCCAGGGAAAGAGACCATGGCCTAAAATGGGAATCTCAATCACTTTCTCACACTTTCTCCTGCAGTGAGGAGGTGTGCAGAGACACTGGAGTGAAGGGTGGGGGTAAATGGTAAGAGGGGGGAGGGGGGCAGTGGGTTGTAATGGTGAACAGTTGGGTTATTCTGGAGGTAGCATAGTGGTGCTTGGAAGTATATATTGACAAAATGTCTTGTTTCTTTATAAATAGCTACGGATAAGAGATTTAACAATGTTTCCTGTGGAAATAACTTGAACCTGGGTGAAATTTCAGCAAGTTACCTCAGTACTCTTACAACCTACAGGTGGCAAACTATAGGTGCCAGGAATTTCAAAAAAACCAGGAGTCAAAGAGAGTGGGTGTGGAAATAAATTTAAAATGGGGACAGAGGTGGTCTCTTAAAAGAACAAGAAAAAAAGAATTGGACCTATCTTCTTTGGCTGCTGCTCAGTCAGTCTCTCACTGCACAGCTCAACAGAGGCTGGTCGAGCAGCATCAAGAGCATCTCAGAGATTATGAACCAATAGAGACATGCTAACTGGGGGAGTGGGGAGAAAAGATTGGAAATGATTGTTTATGTTCAAAGGTTGTGAGTGAAATGGCAACACAGGCTCTCAGATCTCTCAAATTAAACCCAAAGCCCTGAAGAGGAAGGCGAGCTCTGCTGCTCCCAATATGTACAGAGAGGCATTGCTTAGTCACATATGATATTGATCGACTTCAAAAACGGATATACTGTATATCATCCATCAGGCAATAAGTGATATCATTTATTTGTGTTTCAGAGTACTAACCCTTTTAGTCTTTAATGTAGGGGGCGGGGGTGGGGGGTATATGGCGAAGTACAAGCAGAGAACGGAGTAGAGGCAATATAGTGAGATGTTGATATATCAGCCAGTAGTCACTTAAAGACGGTCCTATAGAGGTACACACTATTAATGACAATAAGGAGGAACCTTGGTACGGCGTGGGCACAACTCACCAAGTCTAAATTCATAGCAATCAAACACACAAACTCTATTTATTCAAAGTATTTATTGTTTTATTTATGAAACTCCTTATTTATTATCTCTTCCGACTGGATTTTCACTACTGCCGTGAATACACCTCACTTAAACTCTGTATGGGTGTACACAGTTTCTTACCATTTGCTCAGTGTCAAGTCTCCACTTTCATTTTGTACTTCTGTGGCTTTTTTTTGGCAGTAAAGCTTCATATTTACTTGTGCAAATGCAATTTCTATGAAAAAGTGTTTTTGTACGAAGAGAATCAAACTTTTGTAATGATTTTTATCAACACTTAATGCACCATGAGGAGTGTAGTCCATGGCAGAGGGTGGTTCTCCAGGCTGGTAGTTCAGGAGGCTTTCCTAGACACTAGACAGAGCCCACACACACACACACAAACACACACACACACACACACACACACATATGCACACACACACACCCAAGAGTGCAGCGTGCACATATCCTCCATGGAGCAGATTCACACCAATGAGTACTTTTAGAACTATTATTAGTACAAAGAATTATGGTAAGCATCAGTGACATGATGTTGTTTTGGAGAAGAAGAAAAAAGAAAGTATTTTTATCATGTAAAGGAATCCTATTCAAAGAAAGATATTTTTACTTCACATGAAAGAAGAGTAATGATAATACTGGTTAGAGCAAATATATAGTTTACACACACGGGAAGGGAGGAAGACTGCTGATGATGCTTATCATTCTACACCCCTGATTACTGATAGACTGCTAGAATCCAGTGCTGAGCAATTGTGTGTAAATGGTTTTAAAATGGAAAAAGATGTATTAAAAAAATTAATGAATAAAGAACACTTAACTAATTTTGAACTTGTTGTGAAAACAAAATGGAGTGCACACAGTTTACCCTTTGAAGTTGATGCACAAGTTTAAAGAAAATAAAAAAAAGTATTCACAACTTTCCCCTCATCTGCCTCTTTATTGAATGTTGGTGCATGAAAGAAACATGGCAAGAACAGGGAGCGCGTTACCACATGTAATGTCTTCTATTGCAGAACACTATTAGAGCAGGGGGATAAGAATGTTGTACCATGTATACACTAACAATACAAAGACAGCAAAAATGCCCTTGTGGGCGATTTTAATATTTTTTTATTATTAAATAACCCCATTAGGGAGGGTTTGTCCAAATAAAAACATGTTGGTTGATCAATCCCCTTTCCTTTGGCGGGGCCTTCCTATAACCAAAGGATAGGGGCTTCCAACATTCAACATATTACAAGCAAGCCCATGCCTGTCAGTGCTTGATTGACATCTCCCTTTTAGTTTCTTTTGCACCTCTTAACAGGGAAATTACTCCTTTATGGATCTCTTCATGGAGCCATGTTCAATTTGAGCAGAGTTCTAATCAGCCAGAATGACAGGAAACACCTGTGTGGTTGTGCATGTTCAACAACTATAATATGTGTTCATGCCTTCAATAATTCTTGACATGCTAATGAAAATAAGGACCATAAATAGTTGGCCTCTATCGCCTAGTGTGATAAAAAAGAGCTCATATGAACAATCATTCTCAAGAACCATGGGTCCCTTATTGTGTTTCACTGATCATTTGCAGGCTAATTATTGGTGGATCATGGATGGGCAGGTTTGGAAGACTCGTAAAGCTTATCAACACATGACGTAGACCAGACCCTGTGCCCCATTTTGGTTGGGTATGACCCCAATAAAATGCCATTACCCGTAGTCCTCTACTTCCCCAAAATGATAAGAGACTTGAAGGACCTCCTGAGTGAACAGTGGAATGTATCTAACTGGTACCATGGGAAACTAATAAGACAAACACATCTACAATGTATGCATATAATGACAAGAAAAGCATATTATGAAATGTACCATTACAGTATAGTCCCATTTGTGTAAGCAACACACATGGGTATGGGGTCTATATTAGGGTGGTGGTGGCATTTGATACTGCTAATAGTTTCCATTACATTGCATGCCTGGGCCAATTTTGTTGTTTGGTTGTGTATTTTCTCATTGCAAAACTGACATCACAGACTATCATATCACAATACTTTACAGCGTATGTGTCGATTTGAGATTTATGTGTCGATTTGAGCTATAAAACTAAATGTATGCCATTGTCTTCTAATACTGTTGAAAGCCTCATTTCAGCACTGTGAACTGGTAACATCGGTTGGAAATTTGCTCATAAAACCACCTCACTCAGCAAAGAACGAACCACTTGACAAGGTCACTGCGTAACCCTCTGTCAGGGAATCCAGTCAATGCTAGCCACAAGGACTCAGCAGAATGGCAGCCAATCAGATTAAAGCACCCATCTTACTTGCCCTGACCCCCGAGGAGGCACGGATCTGAGCAGAGGAGGCTGTGGGAGATGCCGCCAAAGATTACATTACACACATTTGTACTTAGTTGTCTGTCCTGCTGGTCTAGAGAGGACTGTGCCCTTACCTGCTTGACCTCAGAGTTTGGCTGTTACCTTCATATGTGTCAGGCAGCAGAGTGACCATGGCATTATAGCTCCATCAGTGCATATTTAAAGTGCTCACTGACCTCTATGATAATGTTAGACTGTTGGTGAGAGAGCAGGGTTGCTCTTACAGGAGCTGCTAAATTTAATTTTCACATACCACTGAAATGATGTTAATGTTTTTGCATTATTGTGTTTTTTCTTCAATAGGCCACTATTACATTTATATTTCAAGTGAATTACAGCCGGTCCCTTGGTTGGAGGCAGGGGCATATTGTAAAAGAGACATTAGTTTTCATTTCAAAAGTAAAATGCATAATTTCCATCCATATTAAGTGCAGGTACTTAAAGGATGGGTACAGGATATAATGTAGCAGCCAGCTTGCTGTTAGATTCATAGAATGCTTAATTGACATTATAGTATTATCAAACAAAACCCCAAAGCAAGGACACGCATAGTTGACCTCACGTACATCACATAACAAGGTTGAAGAAACAGACCTGGAGTCAAAAAAGCACGTTATTATGGCCTATGGTTAAAATGCAGTCTTTTTATGAAGATGATAACGTGGTATATTTGTAATTCCTTTAAGAAGCACATTTGTATGAAAATAATTGATCGACCTATTTGTGCATAGTGCAAAGTATATTATTTACATACATGGTAGCTGCCTTAAAATTAATATCCCTCCAACCAACTATATTTTGGTAAAAGTGAACTGGGTCACTTTCACTCTTCATAGCTACAGGGTTGTAATGCATTATTTTAACATGTGAGTGGGTTTATGCTTAAACAGGGTGTTTAATTGCTCATGAAGGATTGTTAGGTCTCCACATCTGAGAAATACATGCTCCACTAACATCAAGAGAATATGGAAAAGCACCCAAAAAAATGACAAACAATAAAGCCCCTGGGTTGGACGGATTCCCAGCTAAATTATATTTGCACTTCTTGCAAACACTTTCACTTGTATTCACTAAAACAATTTTTAGTTCAATCATTTTGTTGGTCATCTAGTTCTCTCATTACTTGCTATGAATGCAAGTGAAATTATATGTTATTGCCAATATTGTCATTCACATTTACTATTCTTTCAAATTGTGAGCAGTGACACAAAATAAGTATTTGTTTAGTTGAAATTCAAGTGAAATCCTTTTATTTTGTATAGCACATTTCAAACTAGTAAACTTCATAGTAAAACATAGAAAACCTTCAACAAAACAAAAAATCAAGCACCTCTGAAATACATTATCCATTAGTAGTTTGATATCTAATAATTTCAAATCAAACAATGCAATGAAATTGTTATATGTACGTCCTACTAATTAATGTCATAACAATGCCTCATGTTTTGTAGGTTGATCATATGTTTTGTATGTAAAATCTGTATCTGCAATGTAAATAGAAACTAGAGCTGTGAAATTAATATAGTTGGATAAGAAACAATGCAATAAACAACACTATTGCCCTCTCATATCTAGTGGCGTTAAATGATAAAGTAACAATCAAAAACATACTGACCACTACCTGCTGTATGACACCAATTGGCTCCTTTCAGTCTCCAGATGTCAGCAAACACACAAATCCTAACAGATGCATACACTATTTCATAATGTGCTCAAAACATGGCTCCAGTTTACAAAAACAACTATGCCAGTGGCAGCCTCTACTTCTACACAGAGCTCAGATGTAACTGTCTCCTCCCTGCCCAAAGGTGGCAACAATATAAAAAGCATAAGCTTCCTAATGCTCAATCCATGAAAAATAAATCAAACATGTTTTTTGGGTGCCCCACAGGACACACAGCACTCACACACAAAACGCTATTCCTTATTGTGTTTGTCTCCTTTGTGTCTCTCTATTACAGTATCACATTGACATTTCCATACATAGTTGCTCTCAGATGGGACGTTAATCTTGGTGTATCGGCTGGGTCAGGGAGCAGATAACCAGCTCAAAAGCCACATCCCATTAATTGGTTAATTATCATGGCTAGTCTGGGCTCTGATCTGGACATGGGAGGCATAGTGTCCTTGGCTGCAGCTCACATAACCTGTTAATCAATCAACAGTTTTAATGAAGCCTTTAAGAGAGCTGCAGCAGGGTAACATCTTCAAGAGGTGCCTGCATGTCTGATGGCCTCTGTATTGTCCACGTTTGTCTGTGATAAAACAACTTTACAGCATAGCAGTTTATGGAAGAGAGCTACCTGCAGTTCTCTGGTCCAGTCTTAAAGAAACAGTCAACATTTTTGATATATACGAGTCAAATAAAAATATCAAATCTAAATCAATGTCAGTGCATCCTCCAAAGACAATTGTTGCATCATGTGATTAGCTTAGCTCAGCACAATTAAAAAAGATACACAAAAAAGGCAAATCAAACAATGCAAATACAATTGTTATATGTGCTTCATTTTTATACATGCATCTACTGTGTCATAATTCAATGTTTTAAAAGGACAAATATTTTACTTTTGTAGAACAAAACTGGATGAATTGTTTTTTATTGTGACATGCCAGTGCAGCAAAGATCTGCCAATACTAAAAGCAAAGCACTGTCAATAGTTTTAATGAGGGGGTGCAAGGCTGCGGGTGTTAGCTAGCTAGCTTTTAGTTACAATAAGACCTGACTGATTTCAGAGAAGGATACGCTAATACTGATAGATGTCCATAGAGTACATAGCTGGAAGAACTACAGGGTGGATGCATGACCTGTTTCTTTGCGGCTTTGCTAACAGCTGACTTGTCACGTGCAATAATATTCATACGAGTAATCAGGGTGATCCTCATGACTTGATAGTGACCAACATTAAGGTTCGGTCAAAATGGCCTTCCTGTCCATCCCAAAAGCATTTAATTAGTTTGAGGTCAAGGCTCCATGCAGGTCAGTCAAGTTCTTCTACAAAAAAAAATCTTTATAGTACTGGTTTTGGAGACATTGTCATAGGAAAGTGCAAAACTCAAATTGTTGACAGAAAGTCAAGTCACCTTTTTACATCTTTTATTTTTCAATTGTTTCTGTTTTTCCCTGAGAGAAATCTGAGGGCAACAAAGTTTAGGATTGCCATACTGATGAAGGAAAGGGTTGTTTGTGGTTGGAGGGATTTGGCCAGAGTCATATGTGCTGGAACAGAAACACATCCGGAGAATATGTGATGCTGTGTTAAATCATAGGTAAAATTAACAAGTTAACCAAGATACAAATCAAACCATGTATAATATGCTACTGAAACAGTTGACAATACTTTTCTTTAGGTGGAAATCTAGTGTTGTAGTGAAAAGGGGTTAGGCTTTGTCGTTCTGTGTGCTACTGGAGATTATTGGCCCAGTAAACACAGCGCTGAGCGGTTCAGGGGAGAGCAGTGAAAAGGGAAAGTCACAGGCGTTTACCCGCCTCTGATACCCACCACAGGAGCTTTACAGACATAATCCCAAATTCTACTAAGGGAGAATCACACGGACTTTACAAGCCATGACCTGATTACACAGATTGAGACCCATGGAGGACTAATGGAGCGTGACCAGATTACGGCATCTAAAATGCACCTGTGGTGAGAGTCCCTCCGGTAGAGAGACTCTTTATAGAAGTGGTGCCATGTCACCTAATCTTCAATGGAAAGATACAATTTCCTGGTGTTCTTTCTATGACCATTTTGTTGGGGTAGCTCTGGGAAACACAGGGGAGACAAATATCCCATCATGCATTTTGCAACCAACTTCATTGGTGGTCATAACTTTTGTCTCACTACTGTTGTTCTGTCACTATATATAGTTTAGATATTTTTCTCAGGCAATAAAAATTAAACTTTTATATTGAGAATATGTTGTTTAACTAAATTAATTCTACTTGACAATTTTCTTCAATGTACCATGTAGTAGAGATTCGAGGACCCACTGATGAAGATGGTCCATAGTCCCTGGTGAGCTCACTCTTATCTTGGAAAGCTCTTTCGTAATTTATATGTGTTAATAGTGTTTTTAAAACTTGATAACTTTTGCAGGAGAAACTTGTGATATTTGTTGCTGCCAAAT
Source organism: Cottoperca gobio (assembly GCF_900634415.1). Classification (NCBI taxonomy): domain Eukaryota; kingdom Metazoa; phylum Chordata; class Actinopteri; order Perciformes; family Bovichtidae; genus Cottoperca; species Cottoperca gobio. The sequence goes on along the minus strand of NC_041370.1, from coordinate 24,267,728 downwards.
GAGTGGGTCTGAAGGTAAAGGTAATGTTTTAATAGGTAGATCAAGTACATTAGTGCTGGCTCCTTATATGGATGGATCTGGCTACAATCAAATTGAATAAATATGTTAAAATGAGACAGAGAAGTAAATTATATTGAATTTAATATATTGTAAATATACATAACAAGTATATGTGGATGGCATCTCATTCATCACCCAAATACTAAAAATAAACAGAATTAAAGTACATGAAAGCATGAATTGCTAAACAATTACAGGGTAGTGTTTTCGGAAACCTTATGGGCTACCTAGAAACATATCGCCATGATGGAGACAATTACTTGATATATATTCATGAGAGTTCATGCACTATGATGATTCCTTCTTGTGAATGTGGTTCCACTATTCTATTCTCTTCCTGGTTTGCTTCCGTAGTGTGTTGGCAAAGTCACGTGTACATTGCTACATTGCTAGAGTTAAAACAGAAGAGAACATAAAATAACTTTTCCAAGGGTCGGCAAAATATTTTGAAATATAGGATGTTTTCAGAGAAGCTATAGAGAAGGACTTTCGGTCGGCACCGAGGTGCTTCTGGAAAACTGTCCGGCACCTCAGGAGGGGGAAGCGGGGAACCATCCAAGCTGTGTACAGCAAGGGTGGGACCCTGCTGACTTCAACTGAGAAGGTTATCGGGCGGTGGAAGGAGCACTTTGAGGAACTGCCCTCTATGGTAGAGGCAGAGCTGGAGGCTGATGACCATCGTCAATTTCCCTGTTGGAGGTCAGTGAGGTAGTCAAACAACTCCACAGTGGCAAAGCCGAAGGGATTGATGTGATCCGTCCAGAAATTATGAAGGCTTTGGGTGTTGAGGGGCTGTCTTGGTTGACACACCTCGTCACCATTGCGTGGAAGTCTGGGACAGTGCCTAGGGGGTGGCAGACCGGGGTGGTGGTTCCCTTATTCAAAAAGAGGGACTAGAGAGTGTGTGCCAACTACAGGGGTATCACACTTCTCAGCCTCCCTGGAAAAATCTACTCCAAGGTGCTGGTTCGGTCAATAGTCAAACCTCTGATTGAAGAGGAACAATGCGAATTCCTGGTCGTGGAACAACGGACCAACTCTTCACTCTCGCAAGCATCCTTTTGTGGATCTGGAGAAGGCATATGACCGGGTCCCCGGGGTGATACTGTGGGAGGTGTTGCGGCAGTATGGGGTGAGGGGGTCACTTCTGAGGGCCATCCAATCCCTGTATGGCCAAAGCGAGAGTTGTGTCCGGATACTCGGCAGTAAGTCGGCCTCGTTCCCAGTGAATGTTGGCCTCCGCCAGGGCTGCGCTTTATCACCAATCCTGTTTGTGATTTTCATGGACAGGATATCGAGGCGTAGTTGTGGAGGAGAGGGGTTGCAGTTCGATGACCTGAGGATATCATCGCTGCTCTTTGCAGATGATGTGGTCCTGATGGCGTCATCGGTCTTTGACCTTGTGTGTGGATGAGGATCAGCAACTCAAAATCTGAGGCCATGGCTCTTAGCAGGAATTGGTGGATTGCCTACTCCGGGTAGGGAATGAGCCCTTACCCCAACTGAAGGAGTTCAAGTACCTCGGGGTCTTGTTCGCGAGTGAGGGGACGATGGAGCGAGAGATTGGTCGGAGAATCGGAGCAGCGCGGGGGGGGGGGGGGTATTGCATTCGCTTTACCGCACCGTTTTAACCCTTTTTTTTGTTGTTTAAAGTATCTTGTCAGCATTAAATCTTTCTCTTTGTCTCATCAAGAAATAGCTCCAGCATGTAAAAAATTTATCACTTTTACATGTATGTTTGATTACGGATTAAACAAAAAATATATAACTTCAGAGGTGTCGGTTGATGGTTTAGCCAAACTAGCAGCCTACGTGGATCTAGGGATGGAAATGTCGGTGTGATGTTTTTCAGTCCGCCACTTTTATTGGAACTATTGGAAAAATTGACATAAAATTGAATACAAACATTCATGGTCCACAGAAGATGAATCTTAATAACTCAGGTGATCCTCTGACTTTTCCTCTTGTGCCATCATCAGATTTAAAAAACGTTTTTTGATGACACAATATCTATTTATTTTTGTACTAGTAACAAATGACATTCAATCAGCCCCAGTTGTAGTTTGTGTTTAGTGCTATTCTAGCATGCTAAACATGACAATAGCATTTTGTTCAAAGCACCACTATGCTCAAGTCCTACCTTACTTGTACTTACTTATAGTTGCTGTACACTCTATGGTCTTTTTATTTACTTTGGAAAGAGCCAGGCTTGATATTTCCCCTGGCTTTTTGAATATATATGAAGCTATATATGAAGCTAGGTTTACTACATCCTGACTCTAGCTCTGTACATGACACAAACATATTAGATTGATAAAAAACAACTTTCACTTAGTTGCTTATTTTCTTATTACTTTAGACCTTGTACCTATTACATTATCCGTCCAGCAGCTCATAATCGGTATTAATGAATCTGTTAAGTCAAGAACTATAGTCCCTTTTTAAGCTGCTGACAATAGTACTGACAACTTTTTAAAAACCACTCTCTAACCCTCTTCTTTGTTTGTGTCCCAAAGCACTGTTATGCATCGGTCATTCTGACTGTTTATGCTGTAATTTAAAATGTTGGTCTATTCTGTACACACAACATATACATATCTGGCCGTCCTGGGAGAGGGATTCCTCCTCTGTTGCTCTGGCCAAGGTTTCTTCCAGTTGTTTTGCCTGTTAAATTATCTTTTTTGGGAAGTTTTCCTCATGTGAATCAAGGGTCTAAGGACAGAGGAAGTTGTACGCTGTACATTTTGTAAAGCACCTTGAGACACATTTCTGATTTGTTTTATAGTGTTATATAAATAAAATTGACTTGTAGAATGTAGAATCATTAGAATCTCTGTAGTATCATGTCAGGCTTTGTTGAAAGTGTTTGTTTACCACACACCCCAGTACAACACTTCTAATATACCCGTATTCCTCCAGGTTTGTGCGTTGTAGAGGACACAGAGAGTGGTATTCTGTGTCCCACTGGGTGGCAGGTGCTGTGCTACAGGGACAACAAACAGCAGCAGTCACACATTGTTTGTTCTATTAGCCAACAGCAGAGTTACAAGCAAAGCTACTAAAAATGGGAAATCCATGTGTAAATCACTTCTTCATAATCTGTTACTGCAGCAACGAGCTCAATCTGCCGCCGGCTGTGGGCTGAATGAAAATAAGCCAAAGCCATCAAGGCACTTCATCTGTAATCCTTCCCCAGGATACAGCTGAAAAAACAAAAAAAAAAAAAAAAAAAAGTCTGTCTTTGTTCCACTGAAATCAATAGAGCTAAGGAATAGTATGTAATGGTGCAGCTTTACTGTAAATATAAACTGGACTGAAGGGCTAACAGTTTGTTTTAGGTCCCTTATTAGATCACTGCAATTTAACTTAGGCCAACAACAATTAACAAGTTTATGGCTGAAGTACTTGGTAACTTTAACAACAACATTATTTGGAAGTCAAGTGTTTTTGCAATGCCCTTAATCACAGGTCTCAAGTGCTTCAGTATGGACACATTGTTTCACAATAAAAATGAAAACCACACAACAAACTGATGTGTAAAATGTATTAACATGTATAAGATGTCATATTAACATGGAGGGTGTCATGGTGTTACACTGTAGTTACTGTAGTACTGGGACTATACTATAGTTATGGGACATCACATTCTGATCATTTATACAGAGAGAGTCTCACTTCCGACAAAATTTGATTCATTGACTAACACTAACACTATAGATCTTCATTTGAAATCGCCTCATGATTTCTATAAACATGGAGAGCGAGCTGGCACCTCTTGTGCCACCAACTTAAACAGTTGGCAACATCAAGTTTTCTATTCGCGAAAAAGGATGAGGAATGTTATATTACAATTATAGTATATTACATATTATATAATATATTAATTATACTACTTAAAGGACCATTAGTGATCGATTTAAGTCGTTCTATGAAAGCTGGTAAACCTCTGAAGCGAGTGACAAAGAACTAGTAGAGGACTTCTTTAGTGAATTAGAAATGCTCTATCAAATGGATTTCATTGGGGGGGTTATTGAGCAACATTCGTTGAGACAGAGCTTATAATATCATTAGATGCACAAAAAGCATTTCACAGGATTGAGTGCAACTACCTCTTCACTGCACTTTAGAGCAGGGGTCTTCAGGCTTTCAGTCCAAGGACCCCCAAACTGGTGTAGCGTGGAGCAGGGACCCCCTACTACTACTATATTGTATAGAAGAGGTCCGTCAATCACAATCACAAGACAATCACAATCACAACATTAATTAAAACATTTACAGACACAGCGGTCTGCTTCAATGTCTTTAAGAGTTGCTTTAATAATAATAATAATAATAATAATAATAATAATAATAATAATAATAATAATAAATTGTATTTATAAAGCACCTTTCAAAGCTAAAAGCAATCTCAAGGTGCTAAAATGCACGACAAAAAAAACAACAACAACAACAGACATACATATACACAAACATAAGATTTTACGGAAAGGCTTTTGTGAAAAGAAAGGTTTTTAGGCTCTTCTTGAAGGAGTCAGTGGCCTGTGGAGCCCTCAGGTGCGTGTGGAGGTTTGAGGTAAGAGAACTAGAAGTTATACCTTCTGCCCGCACACACTGTGATCTGCCTGATAAATAGTTTTCAAACCAACAGCTTGATCTGAGAGACCTATACTGTAGAGTCTTTGTGACAATAAGGCATGATCTACTGTATAAAAAGCCTTGGATAAGTCAATAAAAAGTGCTGCACAATGTTTTCTATTGTCTAAGAAATTTATAAAATTATTTACTACTTTTAAGACGGACTGTTGTAGTGGTGTGTTTTTTCGTAAAACCAGATTGAAGGTCAGATAAAATATTATTAGTCGTTAAAAAGTACTTTAGTTGTTGACTTACCAATGATTCCAGCACTTTATTTAAGACAGACAATTTGGAGATGGGTCTGTAATTGTTTAGGAGAGTGGGGTCACCCCCTTTCGACAGTGGGAGAACAAAAGCAGATTTCCAAATAAGGGGAATTTTGTTTGTCTCCAGGTATAGATTGAAAAGATAGGCCAGGGGCGAGGCAAGGAAATCAGCTGCTAACTTTAAAAAGTATGGCTCCAGGTTATCCGGACATGCTGATTTTCTTGTGTCTAAACTTTTAAGGGCTTTATGCACCTCTGAGACTGTTACTGGATTAAAAGTAAAGGTTTGACCCTGCCAGACACGACCTTCAGACCGAGCAGGGGCTCCTTGAGGTATGTTCTGAGATTCAAACAAGGAACCAGAGGCAATAAAATGTTCATTAAAACAACCAAGCATTTCTGCCTTGTCAGAGGTTTGAAGAGAGTCTTTGACAATAAGGTGGAAGCTCTATCACATTTTTATTTCTAGCTATTGATTTAATAGTTATCCAGAATTTAAGGGGATTATTTAAGTTATTTGTGTTTTCAGTTTGGAAATAATCAGATTTGGCTTTTTTGATTATAACAGTGCATGCATTTCGCAGATGCCTGAAGAGCAGCCAATCCGACCCAAGACCTGTACTCCTGGCTTTTGACCATGCCACATTGAGCTCGTGAAGTAAATCAGACAGCTCTGATGTGAACCATGCATTATCTCTGCCTTTTACTTTCTTAAGGGGGTGTGCCTATCAACAATTATAATAAAACCATCATAAAGTAATTTCCAGGCATTTTCAACACCGGATATGAGATTGATTTTCTCCCAATCGAAGAGAAACAGGTCACAGTGGTCACTGATGTCATTTGCAAATACAGAAGCAGTGGTGTATTTATGAGGAGTATTTGTAAGGATAAGATCAATTAAGGAGCATTTTTCAGGAGATTTCAGATTGGGTCTAGTGGGACTACCAACAATCTGAAAGAGAATTAAGGAATTGCAGTATTTTTTAAAGTCCTCTGATGCTGGTAGCAGCCAGTTCCAGTTAAGGTCACCCACAATGACAATTTCACTATAGTTAAGACTGGACAAAAGCTGCATTAAAGATGATAAAGCGTCACTGACAGCTGACGGTGGTCTGTAGCAACCAACGACAGTGATATGGAGAGCTTTTGATACTTCCAAGTCAAGAGCCAAAAGCTCAAATTGTTTTGTCAGTGATGTTGAGAGAAGAACCTTTACATGAAACTTAGATTTAACAAAGATTGCAACACCTCCACCCTTTTTAGGTCGATCAGTCCTATATACATTGTAACCATCAATATTAATATCCTTGTTTGGAATGGATTTGGTTAACCAGGTTTCAGATATCACTATTATATCAGCATCAGTTGAATGTGCCCAAATACGAATCATATCCATTTTAGCAATCAAGCTGTGCACATTCAAATGGATGAGACCAAAACCAGACCTCAATTTAAAATCTGCAGGAGTGTTAAAATTATAGGTTGCACATTTCCTGAAATCAACAATAACAGTACAATTAGACATCTACAGACAGATGTGCGTGGATTAATTGATGGCTCTCTCTTGGTATTTAAACCAAATACAAGGCCAGGAACACGACTAGCAGGAATAATAAAGTTGTCTTGTAGAGCCATGAGGCTCATCAGACGGGCCAAGTCCACAGAAGCACACTGGACAAATGCGGGGGAGAGGACCAGAGGGAGGGGGATCATGAGAGAATTTGACGGGATTTTCCAGTCCCGTGGGGGCTTCCCCTGGTGCCGCTCCAAATTAAAAGGGATAGAACAGCCAAAAGCAAAGACATACTTGAAATCCCGCGAATCGTGGAGAACCCAACCATAACAGCGGACTCCCGAGCTCCACGCCACATGATCAGCTGGGAACGATGGTGTCGTGATGTCACAGGTAAACAGGAAGCCAGACCCGGTGCATCGTTGGTTCGAAGTAAAACAATTTGGACCAGCAAGATCCTTAGACAGTCAGATACAGTCAAGTGCACAGCTAATAAGCCAGGAATTAGCTCTTCCCTTCAAGATGAGAAGGAAATTGGACCCATCGAGTTCAACGACGTGTTCCCGGTTCCCAAGTTGAACAGGCTCCAATAGTCCAAGCAGAAAATATCCGGTATTTCCGAGGAAACGAAGAAGTAAACCACACTACTACATTTACGATTAGGATTTAAACGTAGCAGTTGTAAATTGATAGTGTCCGCCAGACAATTTAAATATAATCAGATAAGTTAAATATAATCACTCAAACGTAACAGACATACGGACACAGAAAGAGACGTGCTGTCATCTGTTAAATTAAAATTTAATGACGACAACCATAAATTGTCGCTTTATGCAGATGATCTTCTCCTCTTTCTGTTTGAACAATTTACTACTTTACAATTGATGGTAACCAATAATGTTCGGCAGAGGCCTCCTCCTATGTACTGCCCCTGCATGTTTGAAGCCCCATCTGTGGCATTTCCAATGAAGAAGCTTGTGTCCAGTTTCAAATTTTCAAAGACCCTTGTCAGCAACTTAACAAAGAATTGTCCAGTCTTCTCAAATTATGGTCACATTTTGAGTAAAATAGACAGTAAAGCAGGGTATGCTTTTTGTGGCTACATTGTGACTGACAAGTTGCTACCACAAATGTTCAGTGTTGTGTAACCTTTTTGGTCACCAACAAATACCTTATTCAGCATTTGGTTGTACTTAGCTTCACCCTCTCATGTCACTTCTGGTTGCAAAAAAACAAGATGGGGACATGACAACTTTGTTGCCTGTTGTTGGAAATTAAAACAGTTGGGTTTCCTGGCTTATACAGATTTACAGAGACGATGGTGGCTGGATCAGCTTGACTCTTGTCCTCCCTCTCTTGCCTCTGTTCCTGTTGCAGTAAAACCCCGTTCAGTGGCGGCTGTGGCTCAGGAGGTAGAGTGGTCTTCCACCAATTCTATGTAATGTTTAGATTAGATTCAACTTTATTGTCATTGTGCAGAGTACATGTACAAGCCAATGAAATGCCATTAGTATCTAACCAGAAGTGCAAAAATGTGCTATATTATATACAGAAATTGCATTGAGTGGTGCTATAAACTACTATAAATATGTAACATAGTGCAAATGCAGGTTGTATGTGCAAACAGTAATGGTATGACACGAATATACATTTGGTTATATGTACAGTAACAAAATTGAACAGTATAATAGGTTCAGTCTGTGCAGATGTGAATAGTGCAAATAACGTCCGTTAAGTACAGTTATGATGATGCTAATGGGGTGATGAAGAAGGGTTCAGCAGAGTCACTGCCTCAGGGAAAAAGCTCTTCCTGAGCCTTGTGTTGTGAGAGCTGAGGCTTCTGTAACGCTTGCTGGATGGGAGGAGGGTGAACAGTGTTGTTAGGGTGGGAGGCATCCTTTATGATGTTCCTGGATTTGCCCAGACAGCATTTGAGAAAGAAGTTCTTTATGGTGGGTGACTGAATGCCGGTGATCCGTTGGGCGGTTTTCACCACCCGCTGGAGTGATTTACAGTCTGAAGCGTAGCAGTTGCCATGCCACACTGTGATGCAGTTTTTGAGTATGCTCTCGATGGTACAGCGGTAGAAGTCCACCAGGGCCAAAGTGAGCTTTCTTAATGCCCAGTAGGAAGTAGAGGCGCTGTTGCGTCTTTTTAACCAGGGTGGAGGATCATCGGAGATGTGAATGCCAAGGAACTTGCAGCTGGACACACACTCCACTGCAGCTCCATTGATGCAGATGGGGTGTGTGCATGGCTCCCAGCCCGCCTGAAATCCACGATGATCTCCATGGTCCTCTTGGTGTTAAAAGTCAGGTTGTTATCAGCACACTACGTGGCCAGGTGCTATACCTCATCCCTGTAGGGACGTCTCGTTGTCACCTCTGATCTGGCCTACCACCATGGTGTCATCTGCAAACTTGATTATGGTGTTGGAGACATAAACTGGAGGACTGTCATGGGTGAACAGGGAGTACAGGAGAAGGCTCAGCACGTAGCCTTGTGGCACGCCGGTGTTATGGGTAATAGTGGAGGAGGAGAGGTTGTCTAACTTCACATACTGGAGTCTGTTAGTCAGTACGTCCAGAGTCCAGTTGAAGAGCAATGTATTGATAAGCTGGCCAAGCTTGGAAATCAGCTTGGAGGGGATCACACTGTTGAATGCTGAACTGAAGTCTATGAATAGCATTCTGACGTAAGAGTTGTAACTATCCAGGTGGGTCAGGGCAGAGTGGAGTACCGTGGAGATGGCGTACTCTGTTGACCTGTTGCAGACTGGTGAGGATCCAGCGTAGCAGGCACACAGGATTTTATGTTTGAGAGAACCAGTCTCTCAAAGCACTTGGCAATGATAGGGGTGAGTGAGACAGGACGGAAGTAATTTAGAGCTGTAGCGGTAGAGTGCTTCAGCACTGGCACGATGGTGGCGGTCTTGAAAATAATGGGAACAACTGCCTGGGCTAGGGACAGGTTGAAAATGTTCGCAAAGACGTCAGCCAGCTGCTCTGGACAGTCTCTGAGCACGCATCCAGGTATTCCATCAGGGCCAGCTGCCTTCCGAGCCTTCACCTTACTCAGGGTGGAGCAGATATTGGAGTGTATGAGGTGATTCATCAGATGGTAGATCGGTTTTGATGATGACCTCCTTGTTTTCCTGGTCGAAGCGAGCGTAGAAGTGGTTGACCTCGTCGCGGAGGGAAGCGGAGCTGGATGGGGGCATGTTGCTCGGTGATTTGTAGTTAGTGACTTACTGTATGCCTTGTCACATACGCCGGGTGTCAGAGGAGCTGAAGTGCTCTTCGATCCTCTGTTTGTTGCAGTATTTGATCTTTGAGATTTCCCACCTCAGGTTGGCCCTGGCTGAGCTGAAGGCTACATATCTTTATTTGAGCAGAAGGCGAACCTCTCTATTCATCTGGGGCTTCTAGTTGGGGAAAGTTTAAAAATGTTTGTGTGATGTCACTTTGTCCACACACCTGTTAATGTGATCCAGGACATAGTTGGTGAAAATAACAATGTTTGTCTGAGAGTCCGTAGTGGCCTGAGCAGAAAACACAGACCAATCTTTTTGTTGGAATAGATCGTGTGCATGTGACGTCACGCTTATTTTCCAATAATGTGTTGGTACACACAATCAAGACTGCGGCCGTTCACGTGTGAGTTGCTGCAACGCTTCGTAATTTTCTTTGTATTTAAACATCTAAGATTGAAAGAAAATGCCAATCCTGTGCGCAGTGTATAATTGTGGTAATAACGCTACTCGTGACCCAGAGAAATGGTTCTTTAGATTTCCTAAAATCACCAAAAACAACGATCCACAAAAGAGGGATGAATTGCTGTCTACCGAACGCCGTAAGCTGTGATTTAGCAACATAAATCATAAGGATTTAACAGAAGAAAAAGCACAATTCACCCGTGTGTGTGGCGTCCACTTTATATCTGGTAAGAGCTCATGCTAAAGCTATGTTTTCAATGCTTATGTTAAACATTTGTGCTTATGATATACCCGAACACTGTAAGACCTTACTTCTCGTCACTAGGAGAAGCGGCAAAGCTTTATGATAGCAGCCATTTGCTCTTTTCTTCTGTGCATGTTTTTGTTTGGCTTATTCTTGAGCCTACTTCACTTGCGAAAAGCAAAGCACCAATGTGTGAACATGTTTCGGGTAATCCAGCCATACAATCTTAGTGTACAAGGATAACATCGCCGCTCTTCTCACTCACAAACCACGGCTTGAGCGGTGTATCTCGAGCTCTTTGAGAGTGATTTACATGGGCATGGACGAGCACCCTGTCATCTTTCACTGGTTTGGTAAGAAGACTACCAACCCAGCCAGAAACAAATAAACTATAAGCATCTAAGCTCTTGTATCTCTTCATTTGTGCGTTGGTTGCCCACGACGTTTGTAGCACAAGGTAGTTCACAATATCCGGATATTCAATCGGCGGTAATGACTCTAAATCCTCAATATAATCCAACGGCTTTAGCGTGTACGGGTCAAGGCCGCAAATTTGGACTTTTTCTCTGAATCTTGCCTTTGCAGAGGACTCCAGAGAGTCAAAATACTTTGAAGAAGTCGGAGTTGTATTGTTGTTCGATTTAGACGCCATTGTTGATTTGTTTTCCAACCAACATGGCTTTACACGCATACGTCACACAGTTTTGTCACGTGTTTGCACACTACCTATAGGTGCTGTAGAGTGGAGTCAGCACCCACAGACATGATCTTGACGATCCTCGTGGGTTTCATACGTTTGATGACCGGGTCATATTTGGGGAGCAGGAACACAGAGAGATGGTCGGACTGTCCGAGGTGGGGGAAGGGTGTGGCTTTGTAAGCGTCAGCCATACTGGTGTAAACATGATCCAAAATGTTTTGTCCCTTTGTGTTGCAGGAGACGTTCTGGTGGAACTTTGGTAATCCAGATCGTAAAGTGCAGTGATTAAAGTCCCCAGCGACAATAAAGGTCCCATCTCGGTGCATGGTTTGCAGTTTGTTAATAGCAGCACACAGTTCTTTCATGACCACTTTAGCATTAGCATTTGGAGGGACATGCAACAATGCAAGTACACTCTGGTGGTAGGTAGAAGGGCCTGCACTTAATAATCAGGTACTCCGTACACCATGAATTGTTTACATAAATGCAGAATCCTTCTCCTCTGCTTTTACCTGTAGCTGCTGCTACTCTGTCTGCCCTGAAGACAGTGCGTCCCTGTAAGTCCACCACGCTGTTAGGAACAACGCTGCTCAGCCATGTTTCTGTGAAAAACAAGAGATTACAGTCCATAAACTTTCTTTGTGTAAGGGTCCAGATTTTGAGTTCATCCAGCTTGTTCGCCAGAGACCGTACATTGGTTAGGAAAATGCTCGGGAGTAGCCTTAGCTTAGCACCCAGACCTCCGCTTTTCCCCGTTTTTGTTTACGATCTCGACTCCGAGAGGTAAGTAAGCACTAATTTGCTAAAACTAATCAGACACTGAGCCTCGCAACGTACACGTGCCGCCATCTTGTAGCCTTGTCGGTGGGTCGGTGGTTCAATCCCTTGTGGGATTGTCGAAGGTTCCTAAGACATTGAACGTATCACACAGTGAATTATCACTTCTGATGAGCAGCATCTTGTATGGTAGTCTCTGCCTCGGAATGAATGTTTGTGTGAATGCGGATATGTAAAATCACACAGATTGGTCGCAAAGACTAGAAGAGTACTATATAAAATCAGTCATTTATCATTTGGTCTGCCAGTGTGGTTGAAAGATGTTGTGCGTTGTGATCTTCTCAAGGTCTGCTGCACTTAAACCAATCTCTATGCTTCCTTTTCTAATGTTGATGAGTGTATTTCTGTCATAGGCAATATGTGTTCCAGTAACAAAGGCGAAAACAATAACAAGTTACTTGCTACTTGCTACTGCCCGACCATTTGCATGTGCCTCCATCAATATGTTGATTAGGATGATGACAAAATATGCAGCACCTTTTAATGACAGAATTTCTAACCAAGTTATTTCTTAACCCTGGGTTTCCAGGTGTCCAAAATAAATATACAACTGTATACCAGTTAAAAGTATAAACTAAAGTAAAGCAGAGGCTCGCTGCATCTTCACCCAGCCAGATAAATAAAAGTAAGGAGCAGTGACAGGCAGGATAACTCGCATAACTTTGATCATGCATTATGAATTCTGGATGTATTATTTATAGGAGAGGAAAAGCACAGCTCGAGGATGTGGCCTTTTCCCCCTCTCCCTGGTGCTCACTCCTACATGAGGTAATACAGCCTAGTTTTCTCTCCACTGCTTCATCTCCACCTGCATATCAGAAAATCTCTGCCCTCTCCCCCCTGAGGCCTCATACTCTCCACCTATCCACCAACCGGGGCTCTATGGGCTGAGAAAAAAGATTCATCGCAGAGGAGGAACTGTTGGTGAGGCAACAGAACCGTTACAACATATAATTTGTTCCACTGTGATGTGCTTTGAGTCAGCTGAGAAAATCCACTCTGGATTTAGGTGATCAGAGAGAAGGGCAGAAAAGGTTTGTTTTTGTGTTTGATCACTGCACTTTTTCTAATATGAAACTTTGGCAATACACATACTGTATGTTTGTTTAGTCTATGAATTAAGATTAAAGTACGTACAGGAAATTATTTTTAAATGCAGAAAATAAAGAAAAAGAGCGGGAAGCTTCAAATGTGCATAATTTTCTCCAGTTGTTTTTGCAGATTTGGACTACTTGAAAGGGTGTTTAAGTATTAAAGATAACACAGTATGCTCATTTTCAGGTTCATACTTTAATTTTGGCACTAGAACCTGTTTGCATGCTTTAATGTAAAGAAAACTTTAACTTGTCAGACAGTTATTGCCATATTTATGATGTAAAATATTTGTGAACGGTGCAAATTATCTGTTTGATAGCCTTTTAAAATTCTGTAGAGAATATTGTATAATTCATATTGTCATTTGTCATTTGTCAACTGTAAAACAGATAAATGTACTGTGTTGCTTACAGGCTCTATTTACTACCTGTAGTAAATGACTATGCTTTTATAGTCAGGATGTTAAATTGACCAGATACGTGTCTGTATATACATGAGTACATGCATACATACATGCATACATACATACATACATACATACATACATACATACATACATACATACATACATACATACATACATATATGCATACATACCTACGTACGTACGTACATACATACATACATACATACATACATACATACATACATACATACATACATACATACTTACATAAATATATGCATACATACCTACATACATACATACATACATACATACATACATACATACATACATACATACATACATACATACATACATACATACATACATACAGTACATACATACGTACATACATACATATATACATACATACAGTACATACATACGTACATACATAGCGCCTTGGGAATGCTTTTAGCTTTGAAAGACGCTTTATAAATACAATTTATTATTATCATTATTATACAGTACATACATACATATATATAAATCTTCCATGATTGTAATAAGGAATTACTTCTGGCCAACATGCTTCATTGACTTTGACAATAGTAGTGATCAGAGGCAGCTCTTCTGCTCACTCGTATCTACAGACAAGACCTACATATCACTGACACATCAGTTAGTCTCATGATTGTTGCCTTGCATGCTCAAATCTTGACTTTGTTGTCAGTTATCTTGTAATAGCAAAAGAGCCATTCTTGAGAACATTTCTCCTCCTGATGATCTAGTTCCATTGTGCAGAGTGTATCAGATCACTCATTAGGTTTACCCACAGCTTGTCGAATAAGTGATGGAGAGGCTCATCTAAGACTTAATAATAACTGTAATCTAGGGCCACACCAACCAAACTAATTTGCTATTTACTGTAGTTGCACTTCCCTGCGATCTATCTTACCAATGATAAGCCTGTCTCGGATTCAAAGGGCTTAAAACGCCATGGATTGTTTTATGTTTTAAGAATACAACCAAACCAATTACAAGGAGAGTTTTGGGTGTGATGAATGTTTTGGATCACAGGGAGTCTTCTATAAATTTGCAAATGAAAATGTTGTAAATATTCACAATATCTGACTTCAAGGAACCAAGCTTCCTCAGCTTTTCATCATTATCAGGTTTCTGATCAGCTGTTTTAGCAGGATTGTCTTTATTTCTTTCGCATTGCAGTCCGTCATTTCAGGAATGAGGTGCAGGTATTATCAGTATACTTTACTTAACCTGATCATGTTTTATAATCCAATATTTTAATCCTATTTTTGATTACTTTTTCTACATTTTACAATTTACAGTGCATTTACAGACAGACAGACAGACATATAGACAGATAGATAGATAGATAGATAGATAGATAGATAGATAGATAGATAGATAGATAGACATATAGACATATAGATAGATAGACAGACATATAGATAGATAGATATATAGATAGATAGATAGATATATATATATATATATATATATATATATATATATATATATATATATATATATATATATATATATAGATAGATAGATAGATAGATAGATAGATAGATAGATAGATAGATAGATAGATAGACATATAGGTAGATAGATAGATAGATAGATAGATAGATAGATAGATAGATAGATAGATAGATAGATAGATAGATAGATAGATAGATAGATAGATGGCAACACAAGAATAGAGATATAGAATCTACAGAATATTAATAATATTAAAGAATGATGAAGATGTCCAAATTCACCATGTGCAAGGTTATTGAAGGAGCAACACAGAGTGGCGTCTGGTTGAGTTAGAACTATAAGGCTGAGTCTTCACTTTTAGACAGAGGTGAGGTGTTGAAGCGAGTTATTGCTCTGGACAGGAAAAATATTTCCTGTATCGGTCATGGTGACAGCGCGGCTGAATCAGTCTGTTAGAGAAAGAGCTCCACTGTCTGTCCAGTAGCTGGTGGAGCGGCTGGTCACGATTAGCCATAGTGGATAACAGTGTGTTCAGTGTCCTCCTCTACACCACAATTTCAAAAAGTGTCTGGTTTTCAGTCAATTACGACGCTAGCCTGTTTAATCAGTGTATTAAGTCTGCTGGTGTCACCGGCTCCAAGTCTGCTTTTCCCCTTCCCCAAAATACACAGCTTCTAACAATCTACCTGGTCTTGGCCCCATATAGAAGCAGATGATTTCTTTCAGCCCATAACACACAATCATCTACCAGTACTCTGCACGCCTCCTGTCGCCCATTACTTAAACACCCCCTGCAGTCATCCCAAAGTTTTACTAAAAGTCTGTGGTGTACCAGGTGAAAAGGAACAAAAACAAACACTGCTCAGCTGGACAAATCGCAGTCCGATGTCTTCCCTGTGGCGCATCCAAGTCTGTGGACTCAAAGCAGTCCTGTAGTGCCTCATTATCCGTGAGTTAGACTGTCGTCACCACCCACTCTTCAGAAATCTTCATGTACGTCACAGAGGCTACATCAGTATTTTATACAGTGTATTGTCTGCATCTATCCATTTTGCAAGCTCTTTGTTAACCAGATGCAGCAGCTGTACATATCATGTAAGATGCAGTATATACACACAAATACAGCTCTAGAATCAGGTTATACAGCAACTATTAAAATGTTTTACTTCCTAATTCTGCCTCTGTCGGTTGATTACAACACCAAGTGTGAGCTCCACAAACAACTGCATGGTTGTGTTTGAAGTGAGAGGAAGTGTCACATTCTGCTTCTCTGGCCCTGTTCAGACCTGGCATTAACATGTATCTTCTGTGATCCGATCACAAGTGGCCAGCTCTATTATAAGTATGTCAGTTCACTCCTGGCATTAGAATGCATCTCCACATGCGTCTTGAGTGACAACTTGTGACTGGATCTAACTTCCCCAGTCTATATGTAAATAAACATTTCCGTTTGCATATACAATGAAAAAACTGTGTTTGTTATTGGTTATTACAGAAACATGCAATGACTAAAGAAAAACGCTGCCTACTGTCTTTGTGTTTTCTGTGACATGAGAAGTACTAATGTTTAAATATACAGAAACAACCAAAATACACTACTACGCTACTGACGTTGCAGACAAAGCCAGTGAGTGTTTAAATTCTGTGTAGGTAGGCTTGTCTTCAATGTGGTCCAGACCACCTCCAAATGTGGTCCAAGTGATTGGATCTTAATGTGTCCTCTTGCGTTATGGGAGCATTCACATCTATACTTAAAAGAGTTCACTTGTGATTGTATCACAAAAGCCGTTGCCAGGTCCACGAACCTGCTCACCGGTTTCCACTTTCCCTGATCTGCCCTGCAATAACACCTTTCCCTCCAGTGCCAGTCACCTGAACTTCCCCGCCCACCTGCTCATCGGTTTCCATTGTCCCTTGTAACTTGCCAATTTCCACTCATTCCCTGACAGACCGTAAAAGTATCTTGTGTTGCTTGTACCTTTATGTCCAGCCTCTAAAACTTGCTGAACCCTGTTATTTGAACCTGTACCTACCTGCACTTGAATCATTATTTATACCTACCAGAATCTTTCCCTGCCACATTGCTGCTGTCCTGTGGACTCATTACAACTTCTGTTTAGACTTGCCAGTGAGCTCATGTATTATACCTTCAATAAACCCCTTAGCTGTTCCTGTATGCTAGATTGTCTGCATCTTGATCCTATCCCTTGTCGCCTCACAAGTACATGCGTAACAGGAATAAAGAGCATTTAAGGGGAGGAGAGAAAGATGGATGTACTGTATCAGAATGTTAAAAAAAGGGATACATATGGGGAAAAGCAAATAAAGGGAAGACGAGTGGAGGGAAGAGGGTGGGAAAGAAGGAGAAATAGAAACAAAAAGGTTGAAAGAATGGATGGAAAGTTAATTGATTGGGTCCGTTTGAAGTTAATCGCCATCTAGCAAGAAGCCAGTCTTCCCAGCCCTACAATTAGAGGCAGCTGTAGCTTCAACCGTCATATCGAAATCCACTAACTGTCCTATGAACACAGCCATTAAACTGATGGATCCACCTTTATGCCAAACATCTGCATTCCCCTGAAAGACGATGTTTACTGCCATTTCAGGGAACAGATCTAATGGTGGAAGTGCTGCTGCATTAGCAAGGTAGCACGCCCAGAGGTGAGCGTTACCTTGAAGATGGAAAACAGACTAATTTGTTTGTCACACCCATGCAAAATTATATTCATGCAATTATGTAGCATTGGCATTTATGGGTCACACTTTTTCATATGGACTGTATTGTCATTTATTTGGAGCTCAGAAAAAAATGAAGGGGATATTTAACAATACTTTGGACACAATGGGCTGCATTGATCACTGCAGGGATACTAGTTACCGCACGAGCAATCTCTACTCATTAATCATCATTTTTCATTATCTTATTATGTACAATTTGGAATATAAAGATTATCCGTTTGTGGTCTATTTTGGTTCTAATATCAAGATCAAAATCTTGAAGAGTCAGACGAGCATTTACGAAAAATCCGTTCATTTCAGTGGATTTGCTGGTAGATGCAACTTAAATAAATGCAGAGCTTTCCAGCTATTGTCTTATAGCAAAACTGGCAATTAGCAAGAACACTATTGTAGCTCATTATGAAAAAATAATCCCATGAGCTACTCTCAATTATTCCTTAATATTCCCTTGACAACGCCTTAATATAAATGAAGGTGTTTGGTTTGATAGCCACAGATCTCTTAACTAATAATTGTTGAAAATATTGAATATTAAGGTGGACAATGGGATTCAGTTTAATAGTAGCTAGTTGGCACCAGCATTTTACTTAGCTCTCAGCATCATCCATTTTTAAAAAGATGCACAGATGAATTTCGGTGTTACGCTTTCTAAATAGTTTCCACTGCATTGTATTTATAATTTTGATGTCAATCAATGTTGTGGATGATCTTTTATTCACATCTGGGTGGGTCGTTCAGTATAACAATAAAAACTGAGATTTGTAGATATTTGGTATACTGTTTATATAGGTATTCTGTTAATACCTCTGGGTGTATGAGGCGTATGAGGAGTACACTAAATGGTCAGCCGTTTAATTTACTGCAGTAATCAAAAACAAACATTGCTGGCTTGAGACAGCTTACTGGTAAACACTTTCTGAATTGAATTTTACAGAAAATGTACTATATCATTATATACAGTGATATTGCAATATAAATTACATATAATGTGAGTGTTTTATTCAAATTAGGCATGGGCCATCATTATTTTTTCTGTCATTATGTTTGATCTGCAATATCCTTTGTGATGGGGGCTTGGAGGGGTAGTGCAGTAAAGACTGACCACAATGTAGCTTGACAGTGCTCTCTTAGTTTGATTTAACTGACGTGGAGACATGGGATTGTGTCTTTCAACAGAAATGAATTGACACCCACAGATTTCTTGTGATGTTTCTTTCTTTTGAACAGTGAACTGCTAAATCTCAAGAAAGGCAACCGACTGGATTTATTCATTCTTTACCTCATATCTCCTGCTGAATAAAGGAGCTTTAAATATGCAAGCAGTATTACCATTATCAGCCCTCTCCCATGCTTTGGCAGGTATCCACTGTTATCTTTGCTGAGAAGGAAATTATAGCTCTATCATCTGACCCACAAGCTGTGTCAGCCACATATATCCCACCCCACCCCATCACAACCCCTACACCCAACAAGCCTCTTTTCATCATTATTGTACATGTTGGGGGCATCACCAGCATATTAAAATCATTGTCTGAAAGTCAAAGCAGGTCAACATCAGCAGTCTAGTCCAGACCACCACAGTTAAATTGAAGAAATTTCCCATCGCAGGTCCAAATGGGATTAACACCGTGTCATGACCAGACCAAAGCAAATTGAGTCCTATTGAGGATTTAGGAGAAAGACCCAAATGTGCATGTTTTTTATGTGTAAAAGGATACCTGACAAATGTCTGTAGATCTGCCTGAAGGAGCTGTGGATAGCACATATTTAAAACAATTTGGACGAGTAACGCACCTACGCAAGCTTGACAGTGTTTACCTGGAAGTGTTTTCAATAGTAATGTTTGAGAGAAAATGTATGTGTTGGGAAGGAGGCAGTATACGACTGGATGAATGAGACTTGGATTATACTGCAAGAGTTGCGTGAGTTTGTAAACAGATATTTTGATATAGTTTTGCTGTTGTTAAACACAACCACCATTTACTTCAATTCATCAAGACTTTTCTCCGATTTTTTAATTCTTTGTTCACTATGGAGGCATGCGAGAAAAACAACGTTTTCTTCATGAATTCACGGTTACACGGGGTGAGTAATTCATATACAAATCGTCATTTCGTCAATCGTCAAGTCCAGTAACAACATTGAATGCCAATGCAGATAGTATTGTGTGCCCTTATATGCATTAAGGTGGAAAGTAAGAATGAGGATGGTGCCTTCCCATTATTCCAGAATCCTGATAGCCCGGAAAATGTCCCATTAAAGTGACTTAAAGGCCATTTATCTGACAGCCAGTTACCCCAACAACAAACTCAGACTATTCCTAAGGCCTATTACTCCAAAAATGCACACTGTCAAACAGAAATACTTGGCTAATTATTATATAGAATATCGTCATACGTCACCTACTATGGTGAAGGCATGAACGCCCTACTCTGACTCTAATTGGCTTACCATGATGTTCTTACCCTAACCTTTACCAATCTCACCCCTCATGCCGGAGGCTACACGTACAAGCCAATCAGAGGCAGTAGGGCGAGTCATGAAAAATAATTTTGTGAAGGTGCGATGACGTCATTCTACAAAATAATTGGCCCTGTATTCCTGCAAGAAAAACTGTTGAGCTTTTGTATAGTAAAACTTTTTTCAGATCTTACACCTCTATGGTTATGGTTTGAAAAGGAACAAAATGACTAACGTTAGCAAAATACTATAATTTTGATTTAAATCAGTAAATTCTTTAGTAAGTTTTAGTAAATTAGTCACCTAACCCTATTCATACCCTCACCTTTCCATAATCTTGATCCTTTCCTAACCTTAACCATATCATACAAAAATAATTATTAATTGTTATATAAAAAAATATTATTAATTATATTGATTAGAATGACTTCATTTACATTAAGTCCCCTTAATGGGGCACCACCTTTGTGTCAAAGGAAAACGATATATCAGTTAATGTCTCATGAAATAGTCTAATACAAAATACTAGACTTTGAATTAGGAACTCTGATGAACAATTAAATTGATAACTATAAACACAATTACCATATCAATAGCTAGTCAAAGTTGAAGGATGTCTGAATTCTTTAAGAGTAAAGGTTGGCAGTAATCACTCCTGTACAAGAATAAAAAAAACAGCAGCAAAAAGCATTGATTACAAAGATAATACATAATACAGTGTCTATTTCAGCTAAATATCTAACTACAGTAAAACAAAGGAAAGTTGTTTGTCTGTGATGGGTGTGTGTGTGTGTGTGTGTGTGTGTGTGTGTTGTGTGTGTGTGTGTGTGTGTGTGTGTGTGTGTGGGAAAGAGAGAGTGCGTGTGCGTGGTCATGTGTCCGTCTCTGGGTGCTCTGCATGGGACATGCATAAACACATTTAGGATCAGACAAAGGTCTCTGTAGAGCGAGAGCTTTGGAACCCTTTCTGTGTGTATCACTGTGTTTAAAATCCAATTTACAAAATATGTGAGATCATGACACCGGCTGTGAGGATCAAAGCCGTGCAGAGGAGGGAGACCAGAGGAGAAAGAGGGCGAACACATTGTGGCGTCTCTTTTTATCCTGGTGAATTTTCACATCAAGGTGTGAAAAGGTGATATCAGGCTGCAGGAAGTGATAGAGGGTTTTGAAAACCGTGAAGGATCCTGGGAAATTGAGTCCCATGGTGTGAGTTCCTAACAACCCGTAGGTTTTGTGCGGACATCCACATAGGCCTACTTCCATTTATTTTGTGACCGCACACAGACTTTACGCTACAAGAGGTGGGTAACAATCTACTTTGCATGTATGGAACACATCCTCTGAAGCATAGGCTACTCCAGAAAGTAAACAGCTGTCCGTGTATGCATCTCCTTGGGAGTATAACCTTAGCTTATGAGTCAACAGCAATGCCATCAACTCTATGAGGCTGTGCTTGGGCCCAGCGGTACTTAGAGCTGAATGCTAAAGTCAGCATGCTAACATGCTCACAATAACAATGGTATCATGCCAATGTTAACCAGCTATAATGTTAACCATGTTTACATTTTAGTAAAGCTAATTATTAGCATGCTAATTAGCACAAAGTAAGCTAAGGGAATGTTACAAGTTCCAGACACTGGCTGAGAGTTGATGAACTGAAGACAAATTGAGTCTTGGTTGTGTTGTATTGATCGGCAATAGAGAGCAGCAAAACAGACTTCTTCCACCGATTAATTGATGTAAATAATCCAGCTGAGCACTTTACATCATGACCTGTCCTGTGTGGCTTTGAGCACATCAAATTGAAGACTAACACAAACTTGTCCTCCCTGACTGTGTACATCCCAAACAGGATGGGATACAGCTGGTGTCAGAGGTCTTAGCAGCTTAGTTCTCCTAGCAGCCCACACTAGGACAAAATGCTAAGCTCACAGATTAATCAATAGTGCTGAAGCCCAGCTTTAGGCAAGGCCAGGTACCAGGAGGGGGGGGGCTGTTGGCTCAGTGCCAGCGTTCTGGAAGAGCCTCTGTGTGCTTCTCTGTGTCATTTAGACAGAGTAAGCAAGACCCCAAGGGAGTTTACTCTGTTACTTTCCTTCTCTTAACCAACAGCAATTAAACGGAGCAGGTTTTTCTTTCTCCCCTAAGAAGAGTGGATGATTAACTTAGTGCTGGCAGGATGGTGCCTCCCAAACAGAAAACCACAGCACCTCAAAATGTCTGCAAAGATGGGTTTTTTACGTCCTCCGTAAAATTGGTAACCAATGTGTCATAAGGCATCTCCCGGAATCCAGAGATATAATGTAAAGAAAAATTGAGCATTACAAGGATTGCCAGATGCAGTACATTGGCCCAGCATTGGAATAATGACAAGTAAATGGTATTTAGAGGCCTATTGTATGGACACAGAGATAGCTGCTTTCCAATGACTGAAACTAAAACTTGTTTTTTAAACTCCATCCTCCTACAGACGCTTTGCCTTTTTTGTATTTTGTGTGGGAGAGAGACAAAGCGAGACGTGCTGCTCCCATATTAGGCCATTCTTTCCGTAACATATTAGCTCATTTAAATTCAATCATCCGGTTTTCTAAACTGCTTACCATGCTTAGGGTAAGGCTAGAGCCTCAGCTGCCTTATAGAATTCTTCCAAGCCACATAACTTTTTCTTCACTTTTATTATGAGACAACAGGTGAAGTCAACATAATGGCCTTAACTGAGCGCCCGCAATGCCGTGAGCACCCAGCCTGCTGACATGCCCTTAAGCAAGACGCTGAAGCCCTTCCTGCTGCTCTGCAGATAACCCTTTGGTCTGTACTCCCTGTGGAAACGCTAAGAAAGAAAAAACTACTTTATGATCTTTGCTTTCTGCTCTACTGTGTCCTGACCTGCACAGTCTTCTCTCCAGTATACACTCAATACAGCAAATACTGGCATTTCTTTTGACTTTTGACCCAGGTAAATGCTGCAGGCTACATTATTTGATGAGACTGAAAAGTTATATTATTAATTATTTATGCTTTTGGTGATGATTATTCCAACAACACAGTGGTGTTTAGTTACTAAACTATAGCTACTGTGTTTACTACTACTGTATTACTGCCACCCTACAACTCTGCGATCCCAGTGATTAGCCAGGATGCAACTAATGGGCGGGCAGAACGGAACTTTAAAATATTCTCTAAATAATCTTTAGCCCAAATGCACTTCAGCGACGGTTCTGAACAAGCTATGCAACAGGGGATACACTGTTTCACACATTCTTGCAGGCAAACTATGTGGTCATGGGTGAACATGTGAAATGTCTAATAATTGAACACCTCAACCGTGTCGCCCAGAAACTTGGGAAATACTTCCCACCTATGGACACACCTTAGACGTGAATTTGCAAACCCATTTAAGCTTCCATCCCTGTCCCACAGCTGTCATTTCAGGAGCAGGAGCAGCTGATTGTCAGCTCGGGGACTGCACATTGTTCCAGCGGCCCATAATTTAGAAACCCCAATAGTTAGAAAAGATTCCCATTGGACCAAAAGCCCATTTGTCCTGAAAACAAATGCCGATTGTTTTCGAAGGCCCATCGCTCCGAAAATACACAGGGACCATCAGAGGCAGAGTAGGGAATGACCAATGTGGTCATACAGTGACAGGAAAGTTTGGCTTTGACAATAACATTTGGAGATAGCTGCAATTACTGAAACTGACTTTACATTTTTTTATTAAGAACTCCATCCTCCAACAGTGTTTGTGTTTATTGTATCGTGTGTGGGAGAGAGACAAAGAGAGACATGCTGCTATCATTGAAAACAAGACCTGAACTGGAAAAGAAAACATTGGCAATAAAACAAGTATTTACTCTAATTGAAAGAAAAAGAAAACACAGGCATTAAAAAGTATTTTATTCTATTTTTTATAGCTTTTTGTATTCTGATGTGATTTTTGATGAAAATCTGTTTTATTAAGTCTTCTTTTAGTGTGGAAGAGAGGGGTTTGAGGGGGGGTGTTGGAGAGCATGATACTAGGGGAAAAATGGAGCTCTTCTGGACCCACTGTCCGCTCCGAAGCCTCTGGCATTACCACACTGTTGCAGCGATGGCTTCAATGACTTCACCTGGAACTCCCAAACAGCAGGTATGTGAAGTCTGTTTATTTCCACATAAACTGGGCTGGTTAAAGTTAACTTTGAATTGGCAATATGTTGGTCTGGTGGAGGAAGTGATGTCCTTATCTTATGCATATCAGCTAACTAAATGATGTTAAATAATGCTCTAAGTGAAAAACAACAGCTCTACATGCGGCTTTGGGAAATCCAGGTGACCTTGTGGAAGCCATTGCTGTACATGTGTCAGTGTTTTAGGGCCACAAACAGACTCTTGTTTAGGGCCACCAAAATCCTAAAGCCCAGGTGATCACAGTAAACATCCTGCTCATCAACATCTGCTTCACTGAAAGTGTCTGACATGTTCCCCCTTCACCGCCGACTGCTTAATGAAACTCCACCTGCCACATTTACTTTATTAATGGCAGAGCCAGGACTCATAAACTGTCTGTTCTGTAAAGCAGGATGTGTCAAGAATGTGCTTAAGCACTTGGTGTAAATACCAAGAAGGTGATTGAATTGATCATTATCCAAATACCGCAGCAGGATACAGAGCATTTTATCAGCCATTGCAATTGTGTCAATGCCGTTTCATGGGAGTGAGGAGATTGAGGATTAGGATGAGGACACCCCCAGACAACTGCAACAGCTTCAATGAAGTGAAGAGCTTTTTATTTCCATCCAATACAGAAAGAAGACAGAGTTGAACAAAAATCATCAAACTGTCCTATGCAGGAACTACTTTGGTGAATTAGTGGACAACAATGGCAGATTGGCTGGTTTAGGACCTGTGTGATGTGTCATCTAGAGGCCAAGCTCTTAGTGTCCATTAGTGTATCATTAACTGAAACTATGAATTGTGTTTTTGTTAGTTTAGGATGGGCTTTTCATATCTAAATAGGGAGTGGGTCCTCTTCCACGGAGTCTGCCCATGTTGCACAGCCATCTTCTACAGTAGCCTGGAATGGACAAACCTTCCTGATTTTTACGTTACCTAAAGGCTACGATAGGTTCTCCGACACACTTGTAAAAGGAGGGGTGAGTAGAGGAGTTTTCAGTTGGTTAGAATATGCAAACCACCCAGCTAGATGACACTAAGTCCTACACACTGCTCCTTTAATGTGTTTAATGTGTTTTTTAACAAAGTGTTACTTTGGGTCTGAATTACTGCTTAGTACAGTATGGTGTTGTGACAAAGGGAAAGACCCCATTGTTCCGGTATTTCGCCCCTCATATAAAGCGCAAAGCAGACAGGTTTCCTGGGCCGCCTTGCCTGCCATGCCCTCATAGTGCAGTCTCCTTCATGATCAGTGCTGACTGATGCCTTATTGCTGCTTCTCACCTCTATCACACTAATGGAACAGCTGCAGCCCTAACAGCCCTTCAGCTGACGGGTGCACATTAGAACATGCAGGGTGCTCCCTTCATTTTCATTATTCCATGATAATGCATCCAACACAAACACAGCCCCATATATACATGCACACTGTACTGTATATACACACACACACATCCGGCCACATCTCCATCAACAAAACATTTGCCCTGTCCTTTGGTAATACGACCAGCAATGAAGCTCATCTGTGATATAGCCTGAGCCACTTGCTCCATCATGTACACCACAGCCAGTCTTCTAATATGTAGATCTATCATCCTGTTCAGCAGCTTTCACATTAATCACCTGTCAGGACGGCAGCCACTAAGCTTGCACTGAATCCATCTTGTCTTTAGAAGAGATAGCTAAACATGTCAGTCTCTAGATGCACTGCAACTCTACTAAAGACACATATACAGTATATAATATCGAACACCTGACAATTATTTTCATTTTATAACATGTAAAAATATAAATATTTGTTGGACTCCCACTCCAACATAAATTAATTTATATATGGTTTTGTGAAAATGATTGCCTGCTGTTCATGTCAAATATTAAACTTTAGAACTGTGACCTTATATGTTTTAAATGTGTTATATGTTTTGCTGTGGCTATGCTGCTTGGCTAATCGTGAAAAGTTAACAGCTGCAAAGCAGGTGTTGGGATTTGGTATGAGCAAGTCTGGTTATTAACACATAATAATGATTATTAATATCATAATAGGGGTTGATATAATAATGTAGCACTTAATTGATGTAGTTGCAGTTATCAAAAGGAAAAAGTAATTGTTAAAAATAATGAGTAGTTATATTAATTAGCATGATTTAATTTACATTAAATCACTGACTGTTGTTTGTGCCTATGCCCCAAACCGCAGTTTGGAGTATTCGGCCTTCTTGGAGACCCTAAATGGAGCCCTGCAGGGGGCTCCGGTAGGGGACTCTGTAGTCTTGCTGGGAGACTTCAAGGCACACGTGGGAAACGATGGAGACACCTGGAGAGGCGTGATTGGGAGGAACGGCCTCCCTGATCTAAACCCGAACGGTCGTTTGTTGTTGGACTTCTGTGCTAGTCATGGAATGGCCATAACATACACCATGTTCGAACATAAGGATGCTCATAAGTGTACGTGGTACCAGAGATGATGATCGATTTTGTAATCGTATCATCTGATCTGAGGACGCATGTTTTGGACACTCGGGTGAAGAGAGGGCGGAGCTGTCAACTGATGACCATCTGGTGGTGAGTTGGATCAAGGGGTGGGGGAAGACTCTGGACAGACCTGGTAAGCCCAAACGGGTAGTGTGGGTGAACTGGGAACATCTGGAGGAAGCCCCTGTCCTGGAGATCTTCAACTCACACCTCCGGCGGAGCTTTTCAGACATCCCAGTGGAGGTTGGGAGCATTGAACCTGAGTGGGCGATGTTCAAAACCTCTATTGCTGAAGCTGCAGTGATGAGCTGTGGTCTCAAGGTCTTAGGTGCCTCAAGGGGCGGTAACCCTCAAACACGTGGTGGACCCCGGTGGTCAGGGAAGACGTCCGACTGAAGGAGTCCTGAGGGTGAGGGAGAAGTTCGGAGAAGCTATGGAGAAGGACTTTAGGTCGGCACCAAGGTGGTTCTGGAAAACCATCCGGCACCTCAGGAGGGGTAAGCGGGGAACCATCTAAGCTGTCTACAGCAAGGGTGGGACCCGGCTGAATTTGACTGAGAAGGATAACGGGCGGTGGAAGGAGCACTTTGAGAAACTCCTGAATCCGACTAACAGGCCCTCTATGGTAGAGGCAGAGCTGGAAGCTGATGGGGGGTCATCGTCAATTTCCGGAAGTCACTGAGGTGGATCAGAGAGTGTGTGCCAATTACAGGGGTATCACACATCTCAGCCTCCCTGGTAAAGTCTACTCCAAGGTACTGGAAAGGATGATTCGGCCGATAGTCGAACCTCTGATTGAAGAGGAACAATGCGGATTCCGTCCTGGTCGAGGAACAACGGACCAACTCTTCACTCTCGCAAGGATCCTGGAGGGGGCCTGGGAGTACGCCCATCCGGTCTACATGTGTTTTGTGTATCAGGAGAAGGCGTATGACCGGGTCCCCCGGGTGACCCTCGGGTTCTTGTTCGCGAGTGAGGGGACTATGGAGCGAGAGATTGGCTGGAGAATCGGAGCAGCGGGGGCGGTACTGCAGTTGAGGTACTGCAGTCGCTTTACAGCACCATAGTGAGGAAAAGAGAGCTGCAAAGCTCTCGATCTTCCGGGCGATCTTCGTTCCTACCCTCACCTATGGTTATGAAGGCTGGGTCATGAACGAAAGAACGAGATTTCGGGTACAAGCGGCCGAAATGTCAGTCGGGTGGCTGGCGTCTTAGAGATAGGGTGAGAAGCTCAGCCATCCGTGAGAGACTCAAAGTAGAGCTGCTGCTCCTTTACGTTGAAAGGAGCCAGTTGAGGTGGTTCGGGCATCTAGTAAGGATGCCACCTGGGCGCCTCCCTAGGGAGGTGTTCCAGGCATGTCCAGCTGGGAGGAGACCCCGGGGAAGACCCAGGACTCTGTGGAGAGATTATATCTCCTCACTGGCCTGGGAACGCCTCGAGATCCCCCAGTCAGAGCTGGAGGATGTGGCCCGGAGAAGGGAAGTTTCGGATAAGCGGTAGATGATGGATGGATAAATCATGGATGGATAAATCACTTCAAAGGTTTCATAGGAAACGATAGCCATTTAATGTAGCCTCATGAAATAGTCTCATAATATATATTTTATATATACTTTACATATATATATATATATATATATATATATATATATATATATATATATATATATATACATATACACACATATGCATATACATATATATATATATATATATATATATATATATCAATTATATATCGCGTCATGGGTCACCAGCTACTGTATATTGAGTCCTCTGGAGTTTATGGCATTTCTAGTTGCAGGCACAGGAAGTGATGTATGGATTTGACACCCATGGAGAATCCTGGGAAATTGAGTCCCATAGCTCAATCACCATGAGTGAGTGAGGTCCCAACACAGGGAAGTCATAGTAACAACAACAGAGCTCTAAAAAAAGAAACTAAAAAGGTCCAAACTGAAAGCATCAGTGTTTGAGATTTTCACATCAGAACTTTGAGGAGACATACTGTAAATGATAAGGCCAGACATGCGCACTGCCAGACAGGCACAAATCTGTTCTGGTACTTTGCAAGCTAGCAGTCCAACAGATGTCAAACTAAATATAAAGTGCTAAAATATGAACTCACCCAGCTTCACTTCTATATTCTTTTATATTGTGTCCAAAGAGGTTTAATGAGCAGCATGGACTACTAGCAAGATCGGTTGACTCTTAAGCTTTTAGTTAGAAGTGCCAAGTGTTAATGGGAGCACAAACTGGTGTCGACAGACAGCAGTGTTATCGGTTATCTGTGGTGGTAATAATGTCCAGCGACAAATCATTCAATGACATCTGATTTGTATAGCACCTTTCATATAGGTTAGCGCAGTTCAAAGGGATTTACAGATGACTTACAAGAACACAAGACAGAACAAGTATGGACCATGAAAATGACAATAAACACAAATAAGGGGCAATATACATATACTACTGGGTCCATATAATCTAAATTCATCAAATAACCATCAGGTATTATAAAACAACTAGATTATGTTATCCTGTTTTTATTTGAGTTGCAGTAGTTTGTCATATTTATTGTATTTTAAGTTTTAGAGTACTCTAATGTATTCTTTATATTGTGTATTGTATTCTACAGCTATACATCTCTCTTTTAGTGTTGATAAACAATATTTACTGTGTATGTTTTGCTCCTGTGTGAGCCCGTCTAAATATCTTTGCTATCTCATAATGCTATCTCAAACTATAAAAACGTGCAGGAAACATGGATGTAATGTTGAGAAGCCCTTGACTCTACCCGAGTCAGGCAGCTTACTTCTTCTCCCTCTGTACTAGCTGTTATCATGCTAACTTAAGTAGATATCTCTGCAACACAACACATAACATCAACACTGTTATCTCTTCACACTCTGTTCATAATGTTCATTGTTTTAATGTTTTAAGTTTAAATTCTGGAATATCTTATACATTGAATCTTGAATACAATGAAATAAATGAATTACAAAATGTCTATAAGACATCTTAATCGAAAGCATGGGTTAAACTTAACGCCCTTCTCGGCTCTCTTTCCTCTTTTCCTGGGTGATCACTCCACCCCCGGTAGCGTTTGGTCCAGCAGGTCTGGCTCACTGGCCGGGTGGTCAGAAGAGGGTGTGGGCGGCAATTATCTCAAGGTCCGCTGCACCTCTATGCCTGGTGATGAGTGTATCTCTATCATATGCCATATGTGCCTTTAGTAAAAAAAAAAGACAAATAGAGACGAAAAGACAACAATTTAAAAGCATTTTTAGGAAAGTTCATGGAATCTACTGGCCGCTGCATCTACATGCGTCACCTTTATCATTATTCTTTACAGTTTACTGATCCTATATATACAGTTCACCATTTAAATCCAACAGCCTCATACAAAATAAAAACATGTCTAAACCGAAGGGAAAAACTGGATCCAATATCAATCAAAATTGACAGTATTTCTTAAGTAGCCTATTTAGGTTGTTTAATTTCCTCTTGCACAACAAACAATAACCAGCCACTAATTTTGTTTTAGATATTCTCAAAATGTCTGTATTATGTGGTAATACAGGACTGCATAAGTGTTTTATTTTTATTTTCAATTTTTATTTGCATTTGTATTTATTGTGGTCAAGTTGATGTTTGAAGTTCCAACCAAAATCATTAGAAGTTATACTTTGGGGGCCAGCAATATGCAAAGTGATGTCTAGGATGGACAAAATGTGCAAGTAGCGGTGATGCAGGTCAGATATGAAGCAAGGACACATCTGTGCTATACAGGCAATCACTGAAATATTTAAATCTTGATTTTATAACTATCAGGTTACCAGTAGAATGATGCAAGGATTGCCAAGATATGTTCTCATTTTTTAATGCCAGTTACACCAACTATGGCTGGTAAGTACAGATCTTTTTTTTTCAATAGACAGAATGGAATCATTTTACTACTCCTTTGACTTGACATCAAATATAAAATATTTGACGTTTATTAAAATGATTTGAGTGCTCAGTGATGGAGGAAGGTAAAGAGAAAAGTTGCTGTGAGATTCAGAGCTTCCAACAGCCCAAGCCAGTCATAGGCTGAGCCAGTCTTTAATTCATTACATTCATACACATTTGTGATTTATATCCCCTGCCAACATATAAGACCAATGCAAAAAAACTGTGTGAAGTATTAAGGGATGCTAGATGGGCACAAAAATCTTTGAATTTCAATACGGCGTCACGTTCTGTTGCAGACTAGTAGGCCTAGTATTGGTATTTGTGTCAATTTTACTTTCCTCCATTCATCCCTAAACTCCATACTATATTTACAATGAATAAATAAAGTATGGTAGTGGCAGTGAGTTTTCACAGGCTGCTTTAACTTGTCAGCCCTCACTTACCAATGAAATGTTTTTTTATCTGCTGATAAAATACTTAAAACAAATGTTTACTTCAGCAATGTTATTCTTCAATTAATTAGAATAAATAAACAAAACAAAAAACATATTAAAGAAATATAGGCCTTTGTTTCCACTATGCCTGTATAATTCTGTCCCACCAATGATTGATGAAAAAGAAAAAAATGGCCCATGGCAGAATCTCATTGCACCCTCTTGTACAGTATTGTTTTCTCAGTTTACTTGACTCAGTTATTGGGGCTGAATACTACAATTTTGAAAACAAATACAAAAACAAATCTGGGGTGTGGAGTTAGAAAGAAGTGAGTTCACCCGTCCTGCAGGCTAGAAGCTCGAGGCTACATTAGCTGCTACCAGCACAAGGGCACGATCACACATGCTCAAATTATTAAGGCTACCAGAGAACCCAAGTGCAGAACAGAGGCTGGAGGCAAAGATTTGGGCAAAGTAATCGTATTTAATAAGGTACAGTACAGTTTGAGCTGTAGTGCAGAGCCAGGGAATCGAGAAGGCGGAGGCAGGATGGGGTTTAGGGCTGAAGCCAAGGGGGGACCAAGCAGGCTGTCGAGCTAAGAGACAGGCATGGGGGGGGGAAGCCAGGCAGAGCGGAGATAGGATCCTGGAGAGGGAGGAGTCAGGGTGGATAACATGGCAGGCACAAGGGTAACAGGAATTAGGAACATAATTTACTTGTACTGGCAGAATCACTGAGCTAGAAACATGACTGACTGTGAATACAGAGTCTAAGATCTGGCGATGTGAAGGAGTCAGGACCAGTGACCTGCTGTGAGGTTCATGGCTGGGGAGGCACTGACTCTTTCAGAGTGAGATTTACAAATATATGAACCCAACTCTGTAGTACTTTGAGTTTTGTTTATTCAAATGAAAAGTTCACTTTGAGTGCACTTATAAATACAATTTATTATTATAATATATATATATAATATAATAAGTAGTTTATTTACCATTTTCTTGGCAGCATGAACATTGACTACTGGTTATTTTTCATATCTCATATCAGCATTCTTTACACACACACACACACACACACAGACACACACACACACACACACACACACACACACACACACACACACACACACACATACACACACACACACACACACACACACCGAGGTGTCAAGGTGATAATGCTCTGGCCTGTGGGCGATGCTTAGTTATGTCTCGACTGTTTTCAACATGGCGACTAGGTCACAAACTTTCTCTTTTTAGAGTTTAACTGTACACTAAAAAAATTCTGTTTCTGAAAACATTTTAGGCGGGACATAGACAACGCAGTACAGAAACTTGATTAATATTTATTCATTATTGTGGGGTCAACCGACACACATTTTTGGTATTGTTTGAGGCTGCAGCCGTAGAGGTTCACCAAAGTTGAACTCCACGCCATGCGATGATGCTAAATTATTTTGCCACTAGAAGCAAATGCTTTATTTGTCCCTTTGCTCGCATCGAATGGAAGTGAATGGGGGGCAGCCGAGCTGTATAATTAACATGATGTACATTTTTGTGGAAGCTTTAGCAAGGAGAGAAGAGTTAGTAAAACAATGGGTGCAACATTTTAGAGAACAATTTGTAGAATAAAGAACTAACAACATAAAGAATGCCAAGAGGCCAATATTTAAATTAACATGTTTGTTTGCTTCTAACCCAAAAGCGTGCAGCTATGGGGTTTTTTTTCTGGCAGGTTTTTCCATGCAAACTAGGCAGTATTACATTGTTTCATAGTGTAAAACCACCATGGTGCCACATTTATGAGCTGCCATACTCACCATCAGTAATTCATGTTGGGCATGTATGACAGAGAGTGCAGTCATTTATTGTGGTTATATATTCACACAGTCAGCCTTCTTTTGTGCTATAATACATTGTGGCTGAGCACAGCATTAGTCAAGCACGCACTCTCAATCACAACACCTAGCCCGAGTCTTTGATCACAGTCTGTGACCAATTCAGCTCAGTCCCCACGCTTTGTGCTGATTGTCAAAAACATTGTGTGGTCTTTTGTTTACTTGTTCAGCATATCAAAAAAGCTTTTTAATGACCACACGTTTACACATCGATTCAGCACAGTACTATGGTGCCATTAATAATCTGGATGATTTAATGCAGTTGCAGAGTGCTGAGTAAAGCAACACATTGAAGGATCTAAGGAAAGGTGTCTATGTATTTAGGAACAGAGCTGTCTTGTTAGCTGTTGTGTTTCTCATTCACAAGGTAAATGTTTCCTTGTTATTGGATTTTAGAGACACTTTAGACATCATCCAGGAAGACGGATGTGATGTTTGGTGGCATTGAGATGATGAAGCTGTCCATCTACAGTGACAGTAAAACATGCAACGCTGCATACTGATGACACAGTGCCAGTGAAGTAGGGATGTATAGAGACAGTTAAAAGGAATATTCACACATTTCGAGAAAAATCTGAAATATTTTTAGTTTTACTTTACTTTCAGTTTAATCTCAGTTCAGGACAGATAGAATCAGCCTTTTTTCACAACAAAGATGTTCATTTATCACTGGTGTTAGTACTAAATTAACCTCTTACAGTGAACTAATGCTCAGTTCCATTCAAGTGTCCCAGCAACAGTCAATTTATGAAATTATAGAAAATACATTTTTGAAACAGTCAACATCATTTAATCAGTCAACATCATTTAATCATCATTTAATCAGTCAACATCATTTAATGTGAGGCGGGCGATTCTTCCAACGTCTGGGTGCTAGGACGGAAAAAGAGCAGTCGCCTTTGATTTTACGTTTAGAACGCTGTATAGCCAACAGGTTTTTTGTCGGAAGACCAAAGTGGACGCTTGGTGTATGGGATTAGCAGATTGGAAAGGTCATGGAGTGCTTTATAAATTATTAAAATAATCTTAAAATCAATCCTGAATTTATCTGGCAGCAGCAATGCCAAAATAGAAGTAGTGTGAGATCTACAGCCAGTTAGAGTCTATCTGGTGCAATTTGTACAAAGCTGAAGACGGGCCACGGCAGTTTGGCTAAATCAAGTGAAAACGGCATTGCAGAAATCGAGAACATCTAATAAAAGTCAGATTTTTACAATTTTTCACAGTTTAAAAAAAATAGGATTGAACCAATGTATTGATATTGTTTTTCACATTTTAATTGAGGATCAAATATAACACCAATATTCCTGGAATTAGGTTTGACATAGGTTGTCAAGACAGCCCCTGGGAGCCCTGTCACAAACTTGTCCATGTTATGTTAGCAGAGCTCAAGCCTTGCCGCGCCCCCCCCCCCCCCCTGCAATAGCTCTGTGCTAGAGGGCCCGCCCCCCACTTTGCGAACCAATGGCTTAAGTCATCTTGTTTTACTGAATCATACAAGTGTCGTCCGCATAACAATGATAGGATGCACTACCAAAGTGACTAATTATCTGGTCCAAGGGAAGAATATACAAAGAGTAAAGAATTGGGCCAAGCATTAAGGTCAATGGTATCAAAAGCAGCGCTTATATCGAGTAAGACCGAAATGGCGAAGGACAATTTTATGATTGTAAGTACAACAGGGCCAATGACAGTTAGGACTTCTTTGAAAAAGGGTAAAGTGACGAGATAGCAGGAGGACAGGCTCAGATAGGACATTGAGAAAGTACAATTGGTACACTCCTAGAGAGATCAGAAGAGGTGGACGGTGGCACAATGTTAGAACTGTTTCTGTTGATCCTGGTGACAAGAAATGAAAAATACAATTCACAATCTTCAGTTGAGGTAGCAGAGATGGCAGCGGGGTAGGGTTTTACAGGCTGATTAATTGTGATAAACAGAGCTTGGAGATTGTGTCTATTAGTGGTTATTAATTCTGAGAAGTAAGCTGTTCTTGCATCCTTGATTTTCTGATTGAGCAAAGTCTAAAGCTCTTTCATATGTTGAAAATTAACATTAAGTTTTGTCTTTTTCCATCTTCGCTCAGCTCTTCGGCATTCATCCTTACAGCTACGGATAGCATCATTTATCCATGGGGATAGTTTAGTAACTGCTACTGATCTGGTTGTAAAAGGTGCAATGGCATCTATTGCCAGGCAACACAGGTTATAAAAACGTTTATAAGAACATTAATGTTAAAAGGTTGATGTGATATTATATAAATCTGAGAAAATTGATGAGAACTCTAGTGGTTATTAACATTTTGGGAAGATACTGTTTGCTTCAGAATTTGAGAAGTTTCCTGGATACAGGAATACAATAAAATACATTTATGGTAAGAGACAAAGTAATCAATGAGTCAATGAGTTTATATTCCAGCCAAAAGACACCCCTAGACATGCTACACCCGTTTGAACCAAACAGTAATGTTTAGGAATTCACTTGCATCAACGAGGATATTAAAATACCCAACAATAATAATTATAACATGATTGAGGCATATAGAGGAGAGACATTCTAAAATAATTAAATTAAAAAGCTGTTATTTGATTTCGGGCGAAGGTAAATTAAAATACCGCAGACATGGATTTGAAAGTTGACTATAAACATAAGCATATTAAAACTCTGAAAGTAGTCGGGCGGGAAGAGTTAGAATAAATGGCCTCAGTCCACAGTATTTAGCCAGAAAAGAAAAAAAGATTATGGGAGGTTTTCAAATCATTCATGAGAGGTTTTGTTTGACAGAGACTTGGCTTTGAACAGAGTTTAGTTTTTAATTCAAATGGGCTATCAATGGGCATCAGATCAGAAAACACTTCTTATGTGTTGTTCAAGAGGGTAATCACAAACTACTATTGTGTTAATTCATTTGAAGGACTTGTTCCAACCGGAAACATACTGAACTTTTAAAACTGAACTGAAAGTCAGAAACAGGGCCAACACATCACAGCTTTATGAGTGGTGATGCGGTAGCTCGCCTGCATACCAATGTATTCATGTTTCAAGGGTGATCTGAAACTAAACAAAAATATTTGGTAACACCTTATATTAAGAGGTACACATATTAACAATTAACTAGTTACTTATTAGCATGCATATTTGATTTGTATTAGTCATTATAAAGCACTTAATAATGGCCTATTCTGCATGCCATATTCTACCGCGACTAGGCCATTGACTAAGAGTTTTCCCTCAACCGCCTAATTACTGCTTATTGAAATTACTTGAGCCTAAGTATGAGCCTTATAAGGTGCTATTAACACAATAATAGTCTTCCCCCCTAATAACACTTTATATTCTTATGTAACAAAATGCAAAAATACAAGTGTTAATAACCAAATAATAAATGAAGTCTCAAATGAGGTCTTTCTCATAACTAATTCACTACTTCATATTTACCTGTGTAGGTTTTATCTTTGTGCAATTATATTTGTGTGATGTTGTATTGTCATAACTGTCAACCCTCCCGTTTTTCCCAGGATTATCCCGTATTTTTCCTTCCATCCCGCTGCCCTCCCATTTAAATAGTTTCCCGTAATTATCCCGTATTTCTTAACTTTCCAAAAATAAAAAAGTGGTAAAGTGGCCTCCGATAGAGCAGGTGGCAGTATGCTGTTTAACTTTAGCTGAATAACGTTATCATCCAGTAAACACACAGAAGAAGAAAACAGGAAAAATAAGACAGAAGAAGACAAAAATATATGGATGAGTCACAGTGAACGGGAGATAGATGGAGACGCAGTTGTACCTGCCAAACAAGTTAAAACTTTACGTAAGTACCTGAACAAATGAGTGGAGACCTTTCCTTATTTAATAAAAGCAGAGTCGGGCAAACTCATGCTTTTTGTAAAGTGTGCTATTCAGATGTTAGCTTTGCCCACAGCAGAATAAGCGATGTTCGCCAGCATGAACAGTCGTCCAAGCACAAGCACGCCAAGAGGCACATACACTGTCAATGACTTCATTTGTGACAAGAACTGTTTCAGAGGCAGACCAAGTGACCAAAGCTGAGGGAAAGATGTCAATGCTTTGCGTCAAAAATAATGTAGCCTTCAGCTTCTGTGATGATTTCAGTCGCAGTGTGTGCGCGAACATGTTTCCCGACTCTGCCATCTCAAGGAATTCCTCGTCGTTGGAAACAAAAGCCACACAACTCATCAATCATCAAATAAATTGATGATAATAACTAATAAATAAAATACATAAATCTTATAAACATGTCTGTACAAGTAATACATACTTTAAATAAACATGTATTTCCTGAATGTATATACCCGTCCCTTATGTGTTTACATTTACAGTGTATGGGCCAAAACATTTCCCTTATTTTGAAATTCCAATGTTGACAGGTATGCTGTAAGTATGTCTGCCAATTGTGTTTATTGTATTGCATGATTCTATACACTTAGTTCTATCAGTAATTCTTACTCTTTACCATTCCAAACCTCATTTTAGAATGGAGAACATATTCTGACTTAGAGAGACTTAATTCTCTCACAAATATTTGGACACTATTAACCCTTGTAGTTTTGTGTTATGAATGTTTAAGAATAGACAGTGTTATTAAGAGTGAATGGTTATTATTCTGGTACTGCCACCTTATAAACAAAGCATATTAAGATCTTAATAATGTAACTCTCTTACTCACTATCAATGGCCTAGTAGTTGTAGAATATGGTCATACAGAATAAGGCATTAATAAGTGATTTATAATGAGTAATACAAGCCAATATATTACCTATATACATTTGCTTATAAGCAACTAGTTCAAGATTCAAAGGCTTCATTGTCATATGCACAAAAGCTACATGGCAATAAAAATCTTAAGTACCAGGCTCCTCCCAGACAGACAGACAGACAGACAGAAGTGGAATAAACAGTGTGTTCTATAAACATATGCAACTAATGAACACTGAACTTAGGAGTTCAACAGTCTTGTTCTGTGGGATAAAACTGTCTCTGAGTCCGGTGCCTTCTTCCTGTGTGGGTTAATCCTTTTGAAGGATCTGCAAACATCTGCTCTGGTTAAAACCAGAGGGCAGAACTGTAGTGGCCATCCTGAGCCTTCTGTACCTCCACAGCCGGGGAGCTCTTTGCATTGTTGTCCTTTTATAGTGTTAGTGCTTTTAGTCTAGACCACATGTTTCTAGTGTTGGAGCCGTTGTAGTCTTTAATATTAATAGTTAATATGTTTACCTTGATATAAAGTGTTACAAAGTGTTATTACATTAGATTCATTTTGCAGACGCTCTTATCCAGAGTGACTTACATTGAACTAAGTACAGGGACAGTCTCCAACTCAGGGTTAAGTACCTTGCTCAGGGGTACAATGGTGGCAGCCTGGTATTGAACTACCAACCTTCTAGTCTTTTGTTTGGAAGGCATACCACTAGACCACTCGGCCATCACCGCATCTATTATTGATACACCCGCTTAAAGCAGCCACTACGCCAAAATCATCTCACAGCTCAGTGCTGTTCCTTAGGCATGAGAGTGCTTTGAGTTGCAACCGGTGAAAAAGTAGGTAGGAATATAGAATAAATTGAACCCCAATCTTCCCTTCTCCGGGCCACATCCCCCAGCTCCGACTGGGGGATCCTGAGGCGTTCCCAGGCCAGTGAAGAGATATAATCTCTCCACCGAGTCCTGGGTCTTCCCCGGGGTCTCATCCCAGCTGGAACACCTCCCTAGGGAGGCGCCCAGGTGGCATCCTTACTAGATGCCCGAACCACCTCAACTGGCTCCTTTCAACGTAAAGGAACAGCGGCTCTACTCCGAGTCTCTCACGGATGGCTGAGCTTCTCACCCTATCTCTAAGGGAGACGCCAGCCACCCGTCTGAGAAAACCCATTTTGGCCGCATGTACCAGTTGCAGGGTACCGACGGACTTAAAAGGGCGGCAGCCTCTGCAAAGCAGCGGGTGTGGGAGAAGTTCGGTAAAGCTATGGAGAAGGACTTTCGGTCGGCACCAAGGTGCTTCTGAAAAACTGTCCAGATCCTCAGGAGGGGGAAGCGGGGAACCATCCAAGCTGTGTACAGCAAGGGTGGGACCCTGCTGACTTCGACTGAGAAGGTTATCGGGCGGTGGAAGGAGCATTTTGAGGAACTCCTGGATCCGACTAACACGCCCTCTATGGTGGAGGCAGAGCTGGAAGCTAATGGGGGACCATCGTCAATTTCCCTGTTGGAAGTCACTGAGGTAGTCAAACAACTCCACAGTGGCAAAGCCACAGGGATTGCTGAGATCCGTCCAGAAATGCTGAAGGCTTTGGGTGTTGAGGGGCTGTCTTGGTTGACATGCCTCGTCAATATTACGTGGTAGTCCTGGTCAGTGCCTAGGGGGTGGCAGACTGGGGTGGTGGTTCCCCTATTCAAAAAAGGGGACCAGAAAGTGTGTGCCAACTACAGAGGTATCACACTTCTCAGCCTCCCTGGTAAAGTCGACTCCAAGTCGATAGTCGAACCTCTGATTGAAGAGGAACAATGCGGATTCCGTCCTGGTCGTGGAACAACGGACCAACGGACCAAATCTTCACTCTCACAAGGATCCTGGAGGGGGCCTGGGACTACGCCCAACCGGTCTACATGTGTTTTGCGGATCTGGAGAAGGCGTATGACCGGGTCCCCCGGGTGATACTGTGAGAGGTGCTGCGAGAGTATGGGGTGAGGGGGTCACTTCTGAGGGCCATCCAATCCCTGTACGTGTCCGGATACTCGGCAGTAAGTCGCTCCCAGTGAATGTTGGCCTCCTCCAGGGCTGTGCTTTAT
Source organism: Cottoperca gobio (assembly GCF_900634415.1). Classification (NCBI taxonomy): domain Eukaryota; kingdom Metazoa; phylum Chordata; class Actinopteri; order Perciformes; family Bovichtidae; genus Cottoperca; species Cottoperca gobio. The sequence continues at coordinate 24,227,846 of NC_041370.1, read as the reverse complement.
CACCAATCCTGTTTGTAAATTTCATGGAGAGGATATCGAGGCGTAGTCGTGGAGGAGAGGGGTTGTAGTTCGGTGGTCTGATGATCTCATCACTGCTCTTTGCAGATGATGTGGTCCTGATGGTGTCATCGGTCTGTGACCTTCAGCAGTCACTGGATCGGTTCGCAGCCGAGTGTGAAGCTGTTGGGAAGAGGATCAGCACCTCAAAATCTGAGGCCATGGCTCTCAGCAGGAAACCGGTGGATTGCCTACTCCGGGTAGGGAATGAGCCCTTACCCCAAGTGAAGGAGTTCAAGTACCTTGGGGTCTTGTTCGCGAGTGAGGGCATGATGGAGCAAGAGATTGGCCAGAGAATCGGAGCAGCGGGGGCGGTATTACATTCACTTTACCGCACCGTTGTGACGAAAAGAGAGCTGAGCCAGAAGGCAAAGCTCTCGATTTCTCGGCAATCTTTGTTCCTACCCTCACCTATGATCATGAAGGCTGGGTCATGACCGAAAGAACGAGATCACGGGTACAAGCGGCCGAAATGGGTTTTCTCAGACGGGTGGCTGGCGTCTCCCTTAGAGATAGGGTGAGAAGCTCAGCCATCCGTGAGAGACTCGGAGTAGAGCCACTGCTCCTTTGCGTTGAAAGGAGCCAGTTGAGGTGGTTCGGGCATCTAGTAAGGATGCCACCTGGCCGCCTCCCTAGGGAGGTGTTCCAGCTGGGATGAGACCCCGGGGAAGACCCAGGACTCGGTGGAGAGATTATATCTCCTCATTGGCCTGGGGACGCCTCGGGATCCCCCAGTTGGAGCTGGCGGATGTGGCCCGGAGAAGGGAAGTTTGGGGTTCCTTACTTAGTGCTGCTGCCCCCGCGACTCGACCCCGAATAAGCGGTAGACGATGGATGGATGGTTCTCACAAAAATGTACGATTGTCTATTAATACAACTAAAACGTATTGAAAGTGAAGGCTTTAATTATTGTAATGTTATCACAAATTTGTATTTTCTGCTTTTTGTTTTGTTTTTCTTTAGGTTTGGCAACTGAGCTTCGATTACGTTATTTTGATTAAAGCTTGGGTCATGGATCATTTTATAATAGAATAGCTACATTGTATAGTTAACGCAAAAGAGGAAAAAAGAATACTACAAGTTTTCAGTCTTGCAGTTGCAAATGTGGAAGTGGATGCTGCACTGAAGGTAAATTCTATTCTAAGTCTGCATTTGTTGGAAGCTTCTTTGAGGGGACAGTGGCCCCTGAGATTCTGTGAAGTAATTGTCCTTCTATGAAAACATTAAAGCTCTTTATCTAACCCTCGGGCCACAAACAGAGTTGAAAGAATGGAGCACTTTATTTGCATATATTTACTCTAATGGTTTTTCCATTAGGATGAAACACTCATCAGCATAATAAAATTGCTCGAGCGGGAAAGAGAATAAGTCAAATCTGGAGATGGTCGCAGAGAAGCCTGTGCCACTAATGCAGGATTACCCAGGCCTGCCTCCAGCCCCTGCACAGTGAAGTTGAAGCTTTTGTTTAAAGAATCTATCGGTAGGGTTACGCAGTACACAGTTACAGTCATAACGTACAACCTACAGCAGGTGAAGTAATGCAACATATTATTGTGTTAAAGCTGTAAAAACAAAAACTAATGGAGGGCTGAACCCATACAAAGGTATTGGTCAAACATTTGCAAGATAATATATGGACATGTAAAATGCATTACATCTCTGTTTATTGCTGTGTTTAGTTATATTTGTTTTCTCCAATATTACCTTTTGTATTGGTGCTGCCTTTGGGTTTTATTGTATGCAAAGTACAAATAAAGGTTATTATTATTATTATTATTAGTATTTGAATGTCAAGCATAGTAGAAATTTCCGGCACAACTTCACCTGCTTCAAAAGTGCAAAGCTACTTCGGTACAAAGAAGCTGCTCTTTAGAAGGCTAGACACCTGAAAAGAACATACATCTTCATCAATGTGGACTTCACTGTCCGCCAAAAGAGAGGGAATCTCATGCCAACCATGAGGGCAACATGTGAGAAAGGGGACATTGGCTATCTCAGGCATAACAGACTAATAACACATCCTCCCAAGAAACAACATCGCAGTGAGAAAACCACCAATCTTGCGGCTGAATTGGGTCATTAAAACCCTTCTCCTGCCATCTGACCTTTTCTGCTTTGCGTTAATTTTTATATGGGCTCTAACACTCTTAATATCCGAGGCAAAGGCCTGTTGATTGCTCATCTAAACATTTGTAACTAAAGAAATAAGATCTAAGAATTTAGTTGTGTGATGCAGCAAAATAATATCCATATACAGTATATGCAATATCTAAAGCAGATCTAGACCCCTCATTTGAGGATACAAAATTAGATAGATAGATAGATAGATAGATAGATAGATAGATCGATAGATAGATAGATAGATAGATAGATAGATAGATAGATAGATAGATAGATAGATAGATAGATATAGATAGATAGATAGATAGATAGATGTACATTTCAAATAAGAGTTAAATAAAATAATACTTAAAAAGTAAAATTAAGTAATAAAGTGATAAATGCTAGAAATACAATAAAACTGTTAGAAATAAAACTGTTATAAATACAAAGTGAAATTGAAAGTACAGGCTGTTGTGATTTGAAATGGAATTGAATCTGAATCTGAATCCCCCTGCTATCACCAAGAGGAGTTGTACAGTCTTATAGCCAGGGGGACAAAAGAGTTCTTGAGCCTGTCTGTGGAGCAGGACAGGGACAGTAGTCTGCCGCTGAACACGTTCCTCTGCCGGGCGAATGTGTTGTGTAGAGGGTGGTGTGCGTTGTCCGGGATAGATGACAGTTTATCAAGGGTCCTTCTCTCTGCTACTGTCACTAGGTAGTCCAGCTCTGTGCCCACTACAGAGCCAGCCCTCCTCACCAGTCTGTCCAGCCACCCAGCATCCCTCTTCTTGCTGCTTCCTCCCCAACACACCACAGCATAGAAGAGAGCGCTGGCCACCACAGACTGGTAGAACATCAACAGTAGTTTTTTGCAGATTTTGAAGGACCCCAGCCTTCTCAGGAAATACAGACGACTCTGCCCTTTCTTATGAAGAGTGTCCATATTTGCCGTCCAGTCCAGCTTGTCGTCCAGCTGCAGGCCCAGATATTTGTAGGACCTGACCACCTCCACGTCGACCCCCTCGATGGACACAGTTTGCAGGTGTGGCCTGATCCTTCGGAAATTCACCACCATCTTCTTGGTCTTGGAGGTGTTCAGCTGCAGATGGTTCGACTTGGACCACCTCACAAAGTCCTCCACCAGGCTCCTGTACTCCCCCTCTTGTCCATTCCTGACACAGCCAACGATCACAGTGTCATCTGAGTATTTCTGCATGTGGCAGAGCTCAGAGTTGTGCTGGAAATCAGAGGTGTAGATGGTGAACAAGACAGGGGAGAGTACCGTCCCCTGTGGCCCTCCAGTGCTGCTGATCACAGTGTCGGACGTGCAGCCTTTCAGCCTGACGTACTGTGGTCTCTCTGTGAGGTAGTCCGTGATCCATCTCACCAGATGTTAGTCCACCCTCATCTCTGTTAGCTTATCTCTCAGGAGTAGGGGCTGGATGGTTAGGCGCTGGAGAAATCAAAGAACATCATTATCACCGTGCCACTCCCCTTGTCCAGATAAGAGTAAGTGTGTAGGGAGGTGCTGGGTGGGCAGCTCCTGGCTGCAACAGCTGGGCTATCAAACCTGTTGTAGAACAGGTTGAGCTGGTTTGCTCTCACAGCATCCCCTTCTGTTGTGTTGCTGCCCTTCTTCTTGCAGCCTGTGATGGTTTACATGCCTTCCCAGACCTCCCTCATGTTATTGTCCCGCAGCTTCTGCTCTACTCCTTGTATATTCCTCCTTTGCTTCTCTCAGTTGAACCTTGAGCTCCCCCTACACGCGCTTCAGCTCTTCCCGGTCTCCCTCCTTGAATGCACTCTTCTTCCTTTTAAGGATGTCCTTGACATTGCTGGTGATCCAGGGTTTGTTGTTAGGGAAGCAGCATACAGTTTTTATGGGAACCACAATATCCATACAGAAGTTCAGGTAGTCAGTGATACAGTGTGACACTCCCTTAATGTCCTCACCATGTGGACGCTCCAGTCAGTAGACTCAAAACAGTCTCTCAGAGCCTCCTCTGCATCCAGAGACCACTTCCTAAAGGAACGTGTGGTTGTAGGTTGTGTCTGGATCCTTGGTTTGTATTGTGGTTTCAGCAGCACTAGGTTGTGATCAGACTTCCCCAGTGGGGGAAGGGGGGTGGCGGTGTAAGCACCCTTCACATTAGCATACATGAGGTCTAATGTCCTGTTCTTCCTGGTGGGGCAGCTTACAAACTGATGAATGTCTGGTAGTGTGGAGTCTAGTGTTACATGATTGAAGTCTCATGAGATGGCAATGAAAGCTTCTGGGTGTTGGGTTTGCAGTCTAGCGATGGTACAGTGAATGACGTCACACGCTGGTCTCTGCGTGTGCACGTGGAGGGATGTAAACACAAACAACAATGGCGTGCGAAAATTCCCGAGGCATGGAATATGGTCTTAGACCTACAGCAAGCAGCTCAATGTCCCTTTCACAAGTAGTCTCCTTAACCGTAATATGTCCTTGGTTACACCATCTATTGTTAATAAAGGTGAGTCCCCCTCCTTTACGCTTACCACTGCTTTTTAGCATCCCTGTCTGCTCTCACTGTGGTGAATCCTGGTAGGTCCACGTTAGCGTCCGGAGTGTTAGCTGTTAGCCATGTTTCAGAGAGGCACAGTAAACTGCTCTCCCTGTATGTCCTGTTGTTCCTCACAAGGGCAACCAACTCGACAGTCTTGTTGGTTAAACAGTTCACATTCCCCATGACTATCGATGGAACAGAGGGCTTGTACTTCCACCGCTTCGCCGCTAGCTTAGCCTTTACCTTCGCTCCAGCTCTGCAGCCTCGATACGCCCATCTCAGCTCCTCCGGTACGGGGTGAACAATACCGGCTTGCCCCATTGTGCGAAGTGAAAGCAGCTTCTCCCTTGAAAAAACAAGTTTCCCGCCGCTTTGTTACTTATCGTGAAATAAAATATCCATAGGATATATAGAGTTAAGTACTTCAAATTAACTAAATCAACTAAAGTTCTAAAACAACACAAAAAACACGGAGCTACTGGAGAGGCTGCCACTCACGTCGGCGCCAACTATATATAGATTAGCAGTTAATGGTTATAGATTGTTCAGGAAAGACCAAAATAATGATCGGGTTGGCGTAGGTTTGTATGAGGAAAATAACATTCCAGAAAAATATGAAGTGATTTATGTTGTGCGACATAGAGGCACTGTGGGTACAGGTTCACCTGCCACAAATGAAACCTATACCTTTGGGTTGCTGCTATACATGGAATCACAGTTTCGGGCTTCCGGTGGAATCGCAATGCATTCTGGGGTTGCAAGACTAGAAAAGTGAGCACCAACTCCACAAGCGCCGCCATATTGGATTTATTCTCTACGTGTTTACATTTTACTTAGCTTATTCTTCAAGCGTTTTTACATTGTATTTGGCTAGTTTTTAGTGTGTAAGCATCGCTCTTCTAGTTATGGGATTTGGACACCGGAATTGTGTGGTGAAAGGATGTTCGAGCAGTGGGAAAAAGCTAACTAAATGGGAAGAATCTCATTGTGAGCTTCACGATTGCAAAAATTGCGACTGCAAGCTTATTCTTCAAGCGTGTTGTAAACAAACCTACTGCTCTACAATGAGTTCTGAGTTCAGGAACAAAACTGGAGCTTATTGCCAGGGTGTTTGCTGCATCAGAGATGGGCATTGATCAGCAACCAACATCTAACGAAAGACTTTCAATCACAGAAAAAGAAAAGACTAAGCTTTTGGTTATGCCGAGTGGCGTTTCAGTGCCTGATCCCTTGACATTGCAGGATGGCTGGGTCAATGAAAACAACAGCATGACTTCTTGGCCGCCGATATACCGTAGCGATATAACATTATTTTTAATGTCTGACCACCCATGGAACGATGTCGAGTTTCATAAACAAACTTTGAACGAATACAAAGAAGGCAAAGCATTTAGACAGTTTGACTCTGGCTGGTTGAAACAAATATCTTTCAATCCTCTCGCAGATTCTGAGTATTGCTTTTTGAAAGCAAAATGTACTCATTCAATGAAAGTTTCCCATACGCCACATTCGGCATGGATCTGCGCAGTCAAGAAAACTGGCGATATCATAAGTGCTTATTGCAGTTGTGTTGCAGGGTAAGCTATTATAAATATATACCTAACTTGTGTTTGTTAATTACTATAAAACTCAATATATAGAAAGTACATTTGTCAATATATAAATCAAGTAGATAGACTACATACCCCAGGTCGAGTTCAGGATCAGGGAATTCATTTGTTGGTTTTCCTTGCATGAAATGCTCACTGCAAATCCGCAAAGATTTCTTTGGCTCCCAAGACTTCCCATTGTAATCCTGTCTCTTTACAGCTTTGGTCCATGCTAGCCTTCTGTCTTTTTTCTTTAGTGCGGTTGGTAATGGAAATAGTTCGAACGGGGGCTTGCAGTCGCAATTTTTGCAATCGTGAAGCTCACAATGAGATTCTGCCCATTTAATTAGCTTTTTCCCACTGTTTGAACATCCTTTCACCACACAATGTCGGTGTCCAAATCCCATAACTAGAAGAGCGATGCTTACACACTAAAAACTAGCCAAATACAATGTAAAAACGCTTGAAGAATAAGCTAAGTAAAATGTAAACACGTAGAGAATAAATCCAATATGGCAGCGCTTGTGGAGTTGGTGCTCACTTTTCTAGTCTTGCCACCCTAGAATGCATTGCGATTCCACCGGAAGCCCGAAACTGTGATTCCATGTATAGGCTGCGGATATGAGACACTAAAGGCTTGCACAAAGTTTCTGCGATACACGGTCATGGACCGCTGTGGTCTTGCGAGGTCTTAAGGGTCAGTGTCCACTGGCATCCATGCATTTCCTAATCTTCGTTCCAGTTGGTGAGGTGTTGTTGTTATGTTGTTTGCCAGAAGTTCAATGCCATTTGGCAGAACTCTTCCTCTTCTTGGAAAAAAACAACTATATGTGCATATGCAACCAACTGGACTGGGGTGTGGAACAAAACAGGATACTAAGCATGCAGTCTGCACGGTCACAAATAGGGACCCTCGACAACATGGTGGTTGACGTCATTTGTGTCACAAGGACCATACAACCCTCATGGACACACGGACGCGGTAAGTATGAATTGGCCTTTAGATGTTACATGTGAAATGCTAGATAAATGTTCGACCTGCATGTCCGCTAAAGAAGACACTTCTTGCGGGAGCTAGTACTTGCAAGCTAACACAAACTTTTACACTACCAACAAGAACCAACACAAATAAGAATGGACTAACATCTAAATGCATTGATGTTTTCATTTTTGAAAGCAATATGAGTAGCTCTTGAGTTCAGTGATCATAACTTAATTTTAAGAAAAAGGAAATCTAAAGCCGTGTTTCCATTGCATGGTATGACTCTGCTCGACTCATCTTACTTTTGATACAAGGTACTTTTCAGAATTTAGTTTTCCAGTGCTGATAGTACCCCTCGTAGGCGTAATCAGCGGTTTGTCATAATGATGCAGCGTGAAAAAAGTGCCTTAAACATCTGACTTACTCTCTGATAGGAACATCTGTAAAGTAAGGAATCAAGTAAGTAAACTGAAGTAGTAGTTAAGAACAAAAATAATTTAAAAAAACTATAAAGATTTTTCAATTAAATAACGTATAGATCGTCTCATATAGTAATCAATGGTACTTTTTTACAAACTAGTAGAATCTTCAAACTAGTTGAGATTGACACTTATTTCAATAATTACTTTATGAGTAAGGTTGATAATCTCAGAAATAACTAATGTTTCCTTCCTGTACACTAATTGAGAACTTATTTATGAAGGATAACAACTGTCAATTTCATTGTGTGCAGTTTGATACCCCTGACATTAAAAGACTGCTGTTTGTAACAGTATGATCAAGACACAAGGAGGGTGGGACTCAATAGCACGACTCAGAGACAGAACGACGTAAAATGAAATCAGTTTTTACTGAAATTTGGCAGTAGAGTTGGTACACGTGCATGCGGTCAAACATACAAAACATGCAGGGAGAATCCAAGGGCAGAGTCGGGTCACAGAAACAGGTTTGATATACAGGTAGGTACACACAGCACAGCAGACAAGGATCAGGCAGAGACGGAATCAGGTCACAGAAACAAGGATCGAGGAAGCCACTAGACAAGACACTAACGAACAGATTGGGAAAAACTGGGGGAAGGTTGTAGAAACAACTGAAACGAGAGAGAACAGGTAAGTAACTAAATAAAAGTACAAAAATAAGACGAAACATCTAATGAACAGGACGAGACCTAATACTGTTGTCTTTGCCAAATGAGAAACCAGCTGGTATAGCCATCTAGAAGCCAAAATGTTAGGTATTGCTTCTGATCACGTATCTATTCCAATTTGCCAATTTATCTTTAATAAATGTTTATTGTACGGTGTTTGCCGAAAGGTTTGGAAAGTGGAAAAAAGTTTCAATACCAAAGGATACCTAGAAAATGCATTTCCTGCTGAAAAGGAATGATTGTGTGTGAATGCTGAAAGCTAGAAAAATTCATTGCAAAGTATAGCTGAAAATGCAGAAATTTGAAATGACTTGCTTGAAAAGTATTAAACCCCAAATGTGGGATTCTGAAAAGCTGACACTACACTTCATTGCTGGCTAAAATGTGTAAGAAAAACGTAAAATAGTAGGAAAAGTTGGATGAGTGGGAATGGGTTTAATTAGCATCAATGTCAATCAAAAGTACCAATAATGTTTAATATTTGTAAAACATTTCTAATGTATGTACGTGAAGATGTAAAGGTTTGAAACAGAAACAGAAGATAAAAGTAAAAACTACATGAAAACACAACTGAATAAGTATGAATAGTTGGAAAAGTGGTAAAGAGATGAAGAATGAAAAATATAGAGTAAGCAATGAAAGAAGTTCAAATGCAAGTTTTAAAGCATGTCAGCTTAAGTGTACCAAGAAGGAATAGAGGTTTGTATCAATTATCTTTGTTGCAATTAGGAAAAAACCGTAATTTGAGGTCTAAGCCCTGACAACAGTTGAATGATAAGCAACTATTTCTTGTTTTCTTGTTTTCATACAGTGACTGTTGGGGACTATAATCACGTTGGGAACAATAGAAAACGGGTCTGGGAGGAACAGAGATCTTCCCTGTGACCCCTTCAAGTCAAAAGGGATTTGTTTATGCATCTATGTAAAACTACGACTTATAATCTACATTTTGAACAGCAAATCAGTGTTGAATGATCGGAACAATCAACAGAAGGCAGCTATTAAACGATAGCTGTTAGCTGTTAGCAGGTGCCATAGACTTTGTTGTCATCATGTTGTGTTCAAATGTAATAATCCATAATTTTGGTTCTGGAGAGAAATGTAACATTTAAAATTGTTGATGGTTTGCTTTACACTGACTTCGGGAAAGGTGGAATTATTTCTATGGACAGTGTTGAAAAAGGTTAGTTTGGAGCCTCCAGAGCCTGCCAGCTCTTCAGACTCTTCCTCCACCTTCCTACACCCATATGTTGAGTGTAATTAATTAAATGCCAAAAAAGAGAACAAATGCACAACAAACAAACATTAACTGATATAATTATTATGATTATTATATTTTTTCAAATGTGCGATGGCTGATGTTATGGTGATAATATAGCTATCATGAATTATTTTGGCCACGATATTCGTGTTTTGAAATTCTGATATTGTCAACCCTACTAATAATATATCTGTTCTTTACATGTGTTGCTGGAGTTTTACCTCTTCATATGAATCTGAATACAGAATTGATCAAATTCTCATTTAAAGCTGTGATATGACAGACATGTTACAGCAGCAGATGTGCGCACCTCAGGTGTCCTATTTCCAGAACTGGCACATCTGTTCTGCTTCAGGTAATCAACAAGAAACAATTTTTTATCCACAATTTTTCTAATAAAATCTGTAGCCACAACAAGAAATTCACACACATATCTTGATCACATACGACACTGATCCATCCATCCATCCATCCATCGTCTACCGTTTATCCGGGATCGGGGGGCAGCAGCTCCAGTAAGGAACCCCAATCTTCCCTTCTCCGGGCCACATCCTCCAGCTCCGACTGGGGGATCCTGAGGCGACACTGATGTGTTGCTATATTTGATTTTGCTTAATTACACCTGGCACTAATACTTGTCACAAATGTTTATATAGACATTGTATGAATCTTTCCCTGCAGCAGCCAGATAATAAACACAATGGATCAGAGAAATGCACCAAAACACAAACAAAAACAAGTCCAAAATATGAAAGGAATAAGATAATATAAACTTTTGAGAAAAATGTAAGAAGCATGTATTATTAATATAGTAGTTTATACAAAATAAAAACAGACCTCTACCATACTTGAAAAAGTTAATACTGACAAAGTATGCTGCCTGCTAAAACAAAGTGGGCAGTGGTTAGCCCACTGCTCTCACCTGGATTGCCTATCCTTAATTGTTAAATTGTTAAAATAGTTAAACGGCCTACAAAATGATATTTCGTCAGTGTTATTGGCCTTGGTATATGATAGAGGTTGCATATGTATTGTGAAATGTGCCATATATATTTTTTAATATTGATGTATTCGTAATAAATCCCGATCATAACAGCATAAAAATGACTTCCGCTAACAACAATCGATCGCTGCGCCGAGAGCATCCACTTCGGCAATGTTCGGGCGACGACGTCACAGCCACTAGTATAATACAGCCGCCGCTAGTGTTCGCCTGCGTTACAGCCGCCGCCAGTGTTCGTCTGCATTGAAGCGTCCAGCAAAGACTGCTGTCAATTATTACGAGAAAGAATGGACAACAATCGATCGTCAAGGATAATTGTGAAGCGATGTGTTGTATGTTGTATTATTGAGGTATTGAAACATTGGTGAATGAAGACACTGACAGAACTGAGGATACCTGTATGATCAGCGACCATCTATTGGACATCCACACTGGGGAGGAAGCTGTGTGTACACCAGTAAGTATACAGACTGTACGTCATCTGTACATTACAGTTGTAGTACCAGTAGACCTGCACATGACGTGTTAAACATACAATCACCACATGCATGTACATAATTCATATATTTGTTTAATTTGATATCATTGCCCTCTCAATCAAATCAACCACATCTTTCATTATGAATGTTATTAGATATTTTCTTTACGCAGACATGTATAAACATGCAATACAATTTCAAGCTGGTTTGAAAGATTCATTAGTAAAGTTGTGTTTTGTACATTTCAGACATGTCAGAAAGGAATTGCTGTGCAGACGGATCCCCTCCACGGATACACCACTAGTCCATGCAGGCGCGATCACGTGTCAGGTCAGCTGGACTGCAAGTTCCAATCAAAGTTGGTTGTTCCAAAGGTCAGCATCATAATATATATATAGACACACACACATACATGCATATTATATATAATGCTTGATTATGAAACATATTTTTTTGCACAGTATGTTACTGAACTCTTGACCGAGACTCAATGCTTTGTGCCAAGACAATGTTGATGAGGAACCTTTCGAAGTCCCAGCTCCACTCAGCAGTCGGTGGAAGAGCCAAACAAGAGGGATGCTGTTGTGCTGTATAGAACCAGATTCAATCACTGAACTGATATTGTGTTTTGTTATTGACTCTAATAAAGTGCTGATACTTGAACGACGTGTAGCTATCAGATGGAAATGTAGCACAGATCTTTTGAATGGCACATGATGGCATTCTGTGGTTCTTACCAAGTATTCCCCAACAAAATCTCACCAGCTGGCGGTATGCCATATAGTGATACATTCTGTAAAATTCAAGATAATACATAATAATACTAATAATAAGCTTTATTTGTATAGCACCTTTCATACAAGAATTGCAGCCCAAAGTGCTTCACAGCAAAAACATAACAATTAGTACAAGGACAGAATAAGAGCATTTACAGTACAATAATCACGGTGTAGATGTAAATGAGTCTGAAGTACCATTATAAAAATACCCAAATTAAAATAGTATAAAATAGCAGATAAAATAGCAGATAAAATAGTAGATAAAATAACAGAATTAAAATCATATATAGCAGAATTACAATTGTATAATAGCTGAATTAAAATAGCAGATAACGCGTTATTGTTATGTCAATGGTAATCTCTTCAACCTTATTTGCTTATTTATCTATGTATTCTGTAACTTTGCCAGAGTGACCATTCGACTTCCCAAAAATACATCAAAGTTTCATGAGCTCTACACATTACACAAGTAACTTACTCATTACGTGGCTGATCACCTGCTTGTTGTCTGTCCCTCTTCAAATACCTTTGGTAGGCTGTCTGCAACACCCAAACATCCAGACACTTTGACTTGAGTCCTGGGTGATCTGTTATGCAGGTTATGTTTGCACCATGTCCCTCATATTCATTGAATTCCTCCATGACATCCTTTTCTTGGCAGCAGCTCTTCAATTGCTTCCATAATTGTACAGTGTTCACATGTACACCTAAATGTACGAAAGAAGAGTGGTATATTGTACATGTACACAATATGCAATATCCAGAAAAAGGCCAATATTAACAGTCATCTTAATGTTATACTATTTATATGCCTGTGTTTGACAACAGCCTCGTAAGCACTATAGGTGGAACGGTCAGTATACAGACTATACTTTATAAAACAGCGCTGTCCTCCGGTCTGTTTGTTAGCTAATAGCTAATGCTTTATATACAGCCTCGTAATATATGACGTTTGACATCAGACACAACGATAGAACCTCAACCGTAGAAACTTCGAGAAAGAATCAAGTTATCAAGCTTTACAGACGTCGATGTTTCCAAGTAGAGAAGTAATTGAATATTTAGGGATCAAGCAATTGGTGGACAACTAGTAGGGTTCATAACAATTCTCGCTAGCAAGCTATTGATAGCTATCGATCAATTTACGATCGAGGATAATGTTACGTTTTATTATGATGTATTTACTATATATTGATAAGTTCTATGAACTATAGTCAAATGTATATACCTGTCTGTGTTCTGTTGTCAAACAGGATCTCTGCCAAATCCAGATTCACCGTCACGTTCATCCCCCTGTCCGTTCCCGTCTGTGTCTCCATTTTCAATACTGTGTCTCGCGCTGCTCTGTTTCCACCACTTTAAACTCGCCCGCATGATCTAAATTCACAACATCCTCTTCAATAAACTCCTCTTCTTGAAGGTGCAACGAGCCTATTAACGATTCACTGACACTCAATTCTGTCGAAATATCCGAGCTAGAGTCCGACATCGCCACGTCTGCCGCTTCTGCCTGTGTATGTCTGACCCTAACCCTAACTGGTGGACTATTTTCTATTTGTGACGTCAGAACACGGCGTCGGGTGTTTCCGGTAGCGGCAATGTAAACATCGGTGGTCGACATACTAAATCATGATTTATTAAATACTGCAATCATTGTGTCATAAATAACCCATAATTTTACAACACAAATAGCATTTACTATCATCAGTAGAAATTCATGTTTATCATTTCGTAGGCCCTTTAAAATATCTGTGCTGTGATTGCTAGATGTTCAAGTCACCTGCAGTAGTTAACCCACAGCTCTTGTCTGGACTGCCTGGCTTCAATTGTTAAATTTATAAAACTGTTAAAAAAGCAGCTAGCTTAGCCTACAGTTGGTTTTAGCTAGCTGCTGTGATCATTGCTAAAGTTTCCGGTTGAGTTCTGTGGTCAGCCTTAATTCTTCCTTGGATTACCTGGCTACACTACAATTCAGGTGAGCAGGCTAGCAGCAGGTTAGATTAGCCTGACTGACTAGCCACTTGGTTGCCTGGTTGCATTTGTGTGTTACATCAACTAGAAGTTCTGGTTTGTGTCCTAGAGTTGCGCAACCTCCACCTTGCCACCTCCAGCGGGTGCATGGGCCTCAAGGCAAATGCTGAAGGCCTGGAGCTGGCAGTGGGCAGAATTTCACAGCAGCACCTGAACTACTGAGCAGCACATTAACAGGATGCATCGGTTTTGGACACAGGGTTACAGTATGCTGTTCTGCCGCCGGCTCCCACCGCCCTCAGGGGTCACGGTGACCTCGCTCACAGACCCAGTCTAGTTTTTGTCCCAGGAGATAGCTACACTTATGGACAAAAAGGCTGAGCATTCAAAGTCCTTGCTCATGTTGAGGCACTGGGCATGTCGGTGAGCACGCTACAGCCAACCCAGCAGTCTGTTTGTCTCTGGATTCAGTCTCTATATGACAGTGGAGCAGGTAGAGAGAATTCAGACCCTACTAAAGTCTTCCCATCCCAGAGTGTCCAGAAATGGCTTAGGCTATTAGGGATGGTGATGGCAGCCGCGTCAATTATGCCCCTAGGACTGCTCCTTCTACAACCACTGCAGAGGTGATACAACAGCCTCCCCCTGGATCAAAAGTTACACAGGTGGTTCAAGATCAGAATAACTCACCCTTGCCCTTTTCATTATGCGGGGTGTCTCTCTTAGCTCAGTCACAGCCAGGCGAGAGGGGGTAACAACAATTGCCTCGCTTCATGGTTGGTGGGCAGTGTGGCAGAAAAGTTCAGTCCTGGGGCCATGGTGCCCTCAGTGAAGGGGGAACACATAAATATTCTAGAATTTAAGACTGTTTACTTGGCGCTGAAGCAAGAAGTGCTGATATGGACAGACAATATTTCATCTGTGTTTCATATCAACGATCAAGGAGGGATCAAGTCATTAAAGTTCCTAAGGGAAGCCCAGAGGCTGTAGAAATGGGCTCATACACTATTGGCCTCCCTGAGGGCACTGCACCCTAGGTAGTGCAGAGGATGTGGGATCGGTATGGGCAAGCTCAGGTAGATCTATTACACAACACATGGTCCCCTGTGGTTTTCTTTGGCAGAGATCAGTGCCCCGCTTGGGATGGATACTCTCACTAACACCTGGCCGAGAGTTTTCTCTATGCATTCCCTCAGATCCCCCTCATAGTGCTCATGCTTCACAAGGTGAGATTATCACATAATAGGGTCCTCTTAGTGGCCCGCAGGTGGCCATCAAGAATATGGTTGGACAGGGAGCCTTGGCAACTTCTAATAAGGAGGGACCTCCTGTCCCAGCTGGATGGGAAGGCTCGGCATCCATCACCAAGCCTCCTTCAGCACTGGGTTTGGCCATTGCTCCTAGCTGACATTGAGCTCTCAATTTGTGAGAACTTGAAGAATGCAAAGGTAGCCTGCACGTCTTGCACAAGACTTTGCTCACACCAAACCTCAACCTGTCTGACATATCCACTTTGTGTACTGCCACTGGCAGTTATCCAGAAATTCGCAACACTAAAGAAATTACCAAAATATGCCTGAATACACAACTTCTTTTTCAGTTCTTGTTTATTTTTCAGTGAATATAGACAGTGAGCAACTGGAGTGAATGAGGTGCCATTTTAAAACATGCTGTCCATTTACTTTTTTGCAACACCTGTATAACAGCTTTAGTGTGACTGGTTTTCATTGTGTTACAACGTTAATGGTGCGTGAACTTTGTGTGTGAAGATACAACACAAAGGGCTGCCCCCGACTTAATTTTAGTGAAGCCCGAGGCTTCTGGCCAAGTGTCAAAATATGACAATTAGGGATTAAATCACATTTCTCATTTCAGTGACTTCTTATATATACATATGGAAACATGGCTGTGGAAGTGTTGCAGAGAAAGGGTACATTTATATTTTTTACCATTATTGTTATTTTAGATGTTCCAATATCCATTACATTGAGAGAGACAAAGATTTATCCATGTGCTTAGACCCACTATAAATGCTACTCTTCTAATTGGATTATAAACCAGTGGAAAATGTAGGTTGCTGTTGAATGTGTCAAAGATGTTGCCTTTTTCCTGTGGGGCGAAATTAGTTTTCCTGACATCAATCAGCCCCACAAATGAATTGTTATTCCCTCAAAACATTAAGCCATGATTCAAAGCTGCTTCAGCAATCAATGCCAAGAATTATTAAAGCTCACAACATCTGAATCATTTTCATCATTTAAGTGTGATGGCATGTGTTAAATCCAAAATAAATCCTTTCACAGTGTGTGGTGTTGTGAAATGAGTTGGGGACAATGTACTAATTTTGCTTAACAGTATTTATTAAAACTTAAAAGCAGTAATTATAATACTTATGTGAGAGTATCCTGCTCACACTCAGTTAAAAATGACAGAAGGAGAAGAGGTTTTTATTTAACATTCTAGCCTGCCCGGATACAACAAACAAGATCTATAAACAATGAACACAAATATCGCCTCAACGTCCTGAGGCCGCTTTTGGCTGCACACACTTACCTTCTTCAGGATCCAGCCTACTGCAAGAGACAAGAACCAGGTTACCACCATGCTTGTATTGTTTGACTGGCTGAGTCATTCCCATCTCTCTATCAGCAACCAGCACCCTAACCCCACCACAACCCCCACTGCCATAACTTACTTTCATAATGTCCTCCTGCACCCACAGGTGCTTTTAGCTGTATTCAAGCAGTGAAATGCTGAAGGAAAGAAAAAGGGGCACACTTCTCCGCTGTCGCGTATTTCGCACACTGTTACTTCATCTTCCAATTTGTGCTTCACGGAGACATTGCCTTGTAGATCGATACAGACTCTGTGCTGCAGCTGGCAGACTTCCAGCTGTTCAGAGTGGATAGCTACACGGAGCTCTGTGGCAAATCGAAAGGTGGAGGAATATGTTTTTATACTAACAGTTGCAGATGTAAGGATGTGACAGTGATTCTGCAGCACTGTTCCCCTGTTCCCCTGATCTGCCTACAGAGCCAACAGGTCTCTAGACGGTCAACATGGCCCTCTACTTCATCCTCCAGCACCTGGACTCAGCAGGAAACTCTGCCTTCAAAACCATCATCCCAGCTCATCCCATGGCTGTGTTCTTTCCCCTCTGCTCTTCCCCACCCTTCTTCTCCTGAAGTGCGCAGACAACGCCACCATACACGTTACATTAACGCACATCTGTGTGACATCCGTGTGACCTTCCTCATACCCCATACTGTGAACCTTTGCACATTCCTTTGACTGGAATTTTGGACAATACTACCACTCTTAAAACTGCACAGCTCTTCCACTTTTAATTCAGATGTACTGAACATATTTAATTTAATTTTCATCATTTTTGTATTCTTATTGTATTACCTTTCAATTATATTTATGTTTCTTGAACACATTTTTTGATTTTATAATACTCTCTTATTATATTTATCTTACTGTGTTTATGAATGCACCATTTTACACCAAAGAAAATTCTTTGTATGTGAAAACCTACTTGGCAATAAAGCAAATTCTTATTCTGACTCCGACTCTGATTCTTTCTTTGTATTTTTTTATATTTCAAGATTTGCAATTGGTTCCCTGTAAACTCTAAACCGGTTGTAATGCCCTTTGATATAAGAAATTAACTGTTCAACTGCTGTGGACATTAGATTAGAGAGCAACTCGTATATTGCAACACATACCATAAATTCTCAAATCGTGTCCAAAGACTTTATTTACCTTAAATGCAGAGAATGCCAGGCTGTAACTTGAAACATGCATTAACAAAATATTAAAAGGCTTTTAAATTTCGAACTTTCTCTAATTAGTTTATTTATCGTATTCCAGTTTTCTGACTTGCTGTTGTTTTTAAATGCTGTAAACTCAACAGTTCCTCTAAGCTTACCTGCTTCTTTCCTCAGGCTGTGAGACTCCTGAACTCATCCTCCAAATTCCACCAAAAAAAATAGTTTTCTGCCTTTTTGTAGCCAAATGGGACAACAACCTTCATCGCACAAACCTGTGTTGGTCATTGACAGATACATTTCCTATAATCTTGAATCCTTGAACCTTCTTGTTTTGACAAATTCAACATACTGAACAGCAGTGGCGTAGCTAGGCCTATTTTAGGTGGGCATTCACGTCTCATGCTCCTTGTTGTGTGGAAAGGGGTTAACGCTATACAGATATTTTAAAATATTGTTTCCAAATCGCCCCAAAACTCCCTTTCATACTTTACAATGTAATCTACCAGGCAATAAGACCCTGGGGGAGAGGAGAGATGGCTCAGAGTAAATGAAGAGCGCTAGGACCCTGGGGAAAAGGGTGCCGCCATAGACTGTACGGGTGTAGCACAGCTTTGATATCATGATAGATATCTTTAACTTCTGACGAGTCATGCTGGAAACGAGAGGTTGACATTTTGGAAGATGCTGTGTGAAATTGTACGAAGTTATTAATATGTGTTAGCTCCTTAACTTTTAATAACTCTAGAAAAGGGAAAAGTGTAGTAACATTAGGTCTTCTATGTTTGTTTGTTGTCAATAGTCAAGAGAAACTGGATAGCTACAGAACAGCTAACATTTGTTCACTATGGAAAACAATTGTAAGCAGGAAAGGGTGAATAGCTATTCTAAGTATCATAATCTGCCAATGTTCATTGATCAGATGGATATAAAAAGAGTCCTAAGGAAAGGTGGCAGCTATGCCACAGAGAAGCAGCAGCAAAGAATAAGTTATTGTTCAGCCAGCTAGTGATGGAGGTTAGTTCAGGTCGAGGAGTAAATGAGCAATTTTTGGATTAAATTCCTGTAATAGGCCACAGTACTAGCTAAATAAATCATTAATGAAAACACATAGCCCGAAGTTCCAGAAAATAATGCATTTGTTTAAGTGACAGTGAACACACTTACACCATACATGTCACCAGTTTGCATTTTGAACATGACGTCTGGATGTCATGAAATTTACTTTAGTGTCTCGATCAGTTAATAAATCATTGTTTAAACTTATTTTAAAGGGTCATGCAGAAGGAGAGGCAGAACATAGTGATCAGGCAAACTGCTCAAGTCAGGGAGAGAAAGAAAAACCAGGGACAGTACAACTTGAGGCTGAGGGAAACCATGGTGATCCAGAGAGGGAACGCGACCAAACAGGCCAAGAGAGGGAAAATTGTCAAGCAGCTGAAGCAAGTCCTTCCACAAGTGGGGATGATTTGGGAACGAAAGACACAGGGCCCAGACAGGTGAAGCTGAAGAGCTACCCACAAGTTAGTTTTTGTGCACAGATGAGGCCATTTCACCACAGCTGGTTTGAAAAGCACAACTGGTTAGAATATTCTGTCAACAAGAATGCAGCTTTCTGCTTTCCCTGTAGGATGTTTGGTAAAAACATTCATCGTGATGCTTTTATTAGTAATGGTTGAAAGAGCTGGAAGCATGCCCTCTCTCTATTTGGCAAGCATGAGATGACACATATACATAAAGAGAGTGTTGTTGCATGGAAAAACTACCAAGTAACTATCCGGCAGGGAAACGTTGCCGAGATGATAACCTCTGCACACGCAAGTGAGATAGAGGAGAGAAAGTATATCATATTAGTGTTGAGAGTTGTGCCCCCTCCCCCCACAAAGTTCTATTAGATCTAGTATCTTAATTTTGCTCTCAAAGTGCACCAGATGCATACTATTCACTTTAAAATGTTAAAAACATTCTGCCCGGGGGAGCATACCCCCAGATCCCCCTAGAGCACATATGTCAGAGTCAAGGCCCGCGGGCCACATCCGGCCCGCGAGAAGGTTTTTTACGGCCCCTGGGATGATCTTGATTTATTATTAGAACCGGCCCGCAGCCCGCAGATCTTTTACACGCACCAATACTACATTTCCCACAATGCAACGGTGACGCACCGAGCAGTAGGCTGCTTCATTTCAATATTTATTGGCACAGCAGTCGTCAGCATCACAGTAAAATTAACTTTCAGATACCCATCAAAAATGGCAAAACGGAAGGTGGACACTGAGAACCGGGGGTTTCAAACAAGGTGGGAGTCGGAGTATATGTTCACGGAGGTAGCTGGAAAACCTGTGTGTCTTCTGTGTGGAGAAAGTGTGGCGGTACTGAAAGAGTATAATCTGAGACGACATTATGAAACGAAACACGCGGACAAAAACAAGAATATGAGCGCACAGTTGGCTGATAAAATAGGTATGCTTGCCGCTGACTTTCGACGCCGATTTGCTGACTTTGAAGCACAAAAAAGCAGGTTGGAACTGCTCGGTAACCCATTTGCTGTTGACGTGGAAAGCTCACCACCAAACCTCCAAATGGAGTTGATTGACCTCCAATGCAATGATGCACTGAGGGCAAAATATGCGGCAGTGGGTGCTGCGGAGTTCGCCCGTTTCCTCCCCGACACAATGCCCCAGCTGCGCATCCAGGCTGCTCAAACGTTGTCTATGTTTGGCAGCACATACCTGTGTGAACAACTGTTTTCTTTGATGAACCTGAACAAAACATCACACAGAAGTCGACTTACTGCTGAACACCTCCACTCAATTCTGAGGATTTCCTCAGCTCAGAGCCTTACCCCGAACATTGATGAACTTGTGGAAAAGATGGGACACCACCAAGTATCACCCTCAACCTCAAACAAGTGAACATTACTGTGCAATCACATATTTAGAGTTTTTACTCAGTTCAAGTTTAAAAGTTAAAGTTTAATATTTGTTTTCACTGCATGTTACTTCTCCTTAAACAAAGTGTTGTTTTTGATTAATAGATTTTTGCACTTTATTTTATTGTATTTCAATCCAATTATATTTTAAAAATATTTCAGTTGAGTGGATGATAGAAAATTGCTATTATTGTTTTTTTCTTTGAAGTAAATTTAGCCCACTTTTGCTAAAATAGAAAATATAGGCTACTGATGGTGCCTTGAATACCGGTTTCTTTCATTTAATGTTCATGTTATGGGGATTTTTATATAAAGGAAATTTGTCTTTTGTGTCTGTTGAAAATTAAAGATTACTGACAGAGCCATAAGAAAATATTGCTTTATTTATCTGATCATATTGGAATATATTTGTTAGGTTTTCAGTAGGTTCAATTAGGTTCACTAGACTATATGCGTCATTTAAAAAATTTTCAATGAACATTCGAACAGTCCGGCCCTCGGCTTGTAGCTAAATTTTTTATTTGGCCCTCCGTCCATTTGACTTTGACACCCCTGCCCTAGAGGATGTGAATTCCACCCTACTCCTAAGACATGTCAACATGACTAAGGCCAGGTAACATGGACCTGGTTAACAGGACTAATATATTGACGACCAGCGCAAAACACTATGGGTGTGTAGTGGCTTTGCTCAGTACAAAACTCCCAGACTTACTTCTCCATCATCATGCCATCTGAGTTCGTTTAATGGTAATTGTACTACCATGCAGGTGCACACAACTACACCTCACCTCTGGGCTAAGCCCATCCAAACTTGAAAACCTAGCTACGCCCCTGCTGAACAGTCATGTCACAATGAGTTTGTCTTTTTTAATCATTAATATATCACTTCTACTTGACTGTTTGTTGAATGTGCTGTTAGCTACTGTTTGTGAACCATCACCTCCTACACATATGTACCATATTAAAAGTAAAAATAGCCTTAGAGGAATAAGTCCTCCTTTTCATGGTAGACTTTTAATGGGAAACGTCTTCAAAAAGTGGTTTCAGTTTCATTTTCAGTAGCAGCTAATTTAAAAAGCCAGTGAAAAAAGGTAGAAGTGGTTGGAATTATATAGTAAATGGAATTGGAATCAGGTGTTTTGCAATATGCAGTAGCGTATCACATAGAAGGCATGTTCCTTGGTGTTTTGGTGCATAACAATAATAATAAGACAGAAAGGAAAATTAAAAGCAGACACTGACAACCCTACATTCCGATCATTTATCAAACGTTTATTCACAACTGTGGCACCCAAGAGTAAAATGTGGAATTTCACAAGTTCAGAACTTTAAGTACTGTTGTTAGAAATCAGCTGACGGAAACATAACAATATAGCCTCTCAGTGCTGGTAGGATATGGGATCCAAAAAAGCTGAGAATGTTTTTATTATAGTTGTCAATAGTGTCTTATTATTAATATATCAATGTATTATCACTGCACTCAGTCAAACAAGAGTTTTTTTTTCTAACTGTAAAATAAAGCTGGCAATTTGTACATGACTTGCATGACAGGCCTTGAACATGCGTAACATGTGTTTGGTTCTAAGAGAAGATTTCAAATTCAAAACAGTGATGAATGTGACAAGGTTGTTGGCACTTAAACATATTCCTACATATAAAATGCACAAGTGCACATGTGTGACACTACATGCTGATTATACTGTGAATCTGATTATTACTACTGTATAGCCTCCATGTTATTTACCCTGGTCTCCTACCGTATGCTGTGTAGTGACAATGTGTAAGGAATGTGAGTCTGTTATTATAAGAAGGCTTGGATAATTTTCCCTGTTTTCTACCAAATCAAGATGTTACATTCAATGTTTCTCACCAAAATAGATCAAATGTTGTTGCATTTTCTACCTGGATTATTTTCCAAATAAACCAATGAATCAGCCAATGTGGCCCGTTTCCAAATCCAATTAATCTTACAATTTTAAGAGTCTTAAACTCTTACAAACTTACAGCCAACAACTTACAACATGTACAAATGTACATGTTTTTTGTTCTTAGTCTCTTACAGTGGATAGCAGGCACTCGCTAATCTACCATCATTTCTAAGAGAATCTTAAACCAGTCTTGAAAAGTCAATAAATCAAGTACAAGGTTAACACAATATTATATACAGTTTTGTTTTCATCACATCTTCTTTGATAACAGTTTAGACAGTGTTCTTTGGAGGATGTGTTATATTTGGTCAAAATATAGGCTTTGTAAAACTGCAGGTAGCCTGGTCTGAAGGTGACATAACACAAGCTTTGCACTTACTGAGATGTGTGCGTGTGTTTGAGAATGTGGACAACTCAGTTAATTTGGCTGGGAGTAGGGTACGACTAGTACAGGGACTTAATGCCCACCTAGTTTTGCTCTAAGTGACAGCTGGAGAGCACTTTAAGGTCCCCACATGGGCCCATACAATATTTACGTCATCTTAGTAAGCAACAGAACACATGAAAAATACAGCTGTCACTGCCTCAACAGCCCTTTGGGATTTACATACAGGTCAGTGTGGAGCCACTGTTTAAAACGGAGAGGACTCTACAGCTGCATTCATACATTACACAGTGCACAGCACATTTTGGTGTATTGTATTTGAATATGAAGTTTTGTGATTGTTTGACATCATTTGACATCATTTGAATAATGTGTTATATTCCCAGAAACTGCTTTATGTACATTAAACAAAAGATGGGTTGTACGGGGTAAACAAATAGTTGTTTCCACTTTGTTTAGTTTTTTCAATTATTTTTAAGTGAAATATTACATTACAGTGTGTGTGTGAGTGAGTGTGTGTGAGAGTGTGTGCGTCTCACTCTTCAGATGGGTGTAAGTAGTTCCCCTCTAAGGTTCTTACATGGTTTCATTTAAATGCACACTCTTCAAACAGAATAACATAAACTCAGATAAACTGTTTGATTCCCAAATAGTTAAAGTTATTTAATATTTCACAAAAAGATTGGAAGATTTGTGTAGCAGAACTTGTTTTTTATTCTGATCTCTCCCACTAATCATCTCATGACCCCTCACATTTTTCTTGTGACCCTTTGGAGGGGCCAGGCCCCTAGGTTGGGAACCACTAGACTAAACTAGCTAATAAAGTAGTTTAAATTAGCTCCATCTCCAACACGTGCAACAGTAAAATGCATCAGTGTTAACAGTATTGTTATGGCCACGGCCAATGCCGCCCCTTGATTGGCTGCACCGATACCTCTCCTCCCACCTGATGAAGACCGAGTTGAGATTGGAGCGTACCTGTTCCGGTCCTCCAATCCGAGGAATGCTGGAGAGCCCAGAAGATACAACTGCCTGGCCAGCTCTACAGTGGGGGCTGGTGTTGTCAGCCTACGCACGTCTTCTGTTGGGTTCTGAGACTGTCGCGCTCTTATATTGAGTATATTGAATGTTGTATATTGAACACGGCATATTGTGTTTCGTGTTTCGTGCAAGCTGTTCGCATTCCTTAGGTTGTGATGGTTTGATCGTCAGCTTGTAGTACAAGCCGTTTACACAGATTTGTTAAGCACGCTAGGTAGTGATGGGCAAATGAGGCTTTTGTGAAGCACTGAACCACCTCAACCAATTGTTTCGGAAATGGGTTCATTACTCGAAGCTTCAGGTACAGTGACCTCTACTGGCGAAGTGGAAGGCTACAGTGGATTTAAAGTATCTTTGCCTTGAAAATTCTTTGACGCACACATCTAAGACTGAATATCATGTTCTATTTAAAAATAAAGATTGATGATTGTGTGTATGTGTTATTGAGAAGAGAGTGCTGGAGGAAAAATGTGGGCTGATTAGGCTTTAAATGATAGTACAGTTTAAGATTGGATGGAGATAAGGGAAATGAAATGCAACAGATGGACACTTGTTGGATTTGAACCCCGGGCTGCTGCGGCAAGCCATTAATTGAGGGAACGCCTGCTCTATGAGCTGCACCACTGGGGCTGCGCATTTTTATGTGGGATGTACATTATTCTTTCAACAGATTTAGATCTGGTTTCTTTACTTGCACACAGGGAACAGATGATGCTGGCGTGCATACAAATTGTTTCGCTAGTTGGCTGGCTCCATAATGATCAAATACAAATGCAATACCAACAACTCAACAGCAATAACGTATACTACTACGACAACAACCAACTAATTGTGCAATGTTTAGAGTGGTTATAAAGTGTTGAGGCGCTCAAATTCAAAACTGTCTCAACCTGTCAGAATCGAGACGCCTGGCAGCGAATCACCAGATTGGACCACGAACCAGTCTGGTGATTCATTCAGGAAATGAAGCAGTTACTGCTTTGGACGTCATATGTCCCGTGATATAAAGCAAACTTCAAAGCAGTGGTTCTATGTAATTGTAGTCCAGAGTTTGAAGCACATATCGAAGCTTCAGTATCACACTGCAATCACTCACGCTAGGTGCTCCGGTGCTGTTTATGCTTTGTTCGTATTTTGTATTAATCCAGTTTTCACTCCGAGTTTTGTTTTACAATTGTGTAGGTTGGGGTTTATTTTTGTTAGTTTGGCTTTGACGCCTTGTTGCTCTTATGTTAAGAGCCCTCCCTGTGTTCCATTTTGTCTCTTTAAAAGCAATTGAAATTGCCAATTGTTCCTATTATATTAATACATATATCTTATTTACCATAAACATCTGGTTGTATGTTACTCCCTTTTCCCTTGCCGAGCCGGGTCGTAACAAATATAATAATTATTTACATTCTGTAGAATGTGTACTTTTACTGTTTTTATTCTAAATACATTTTCTAATAATACTTTTACTTTAATACTATTTTGCTCATTTAACAGTCATAGTTAAGATTTTAAATTCAGAACTTTTCCTTGTAATAGAGTATTTTGATGTTGTTGTATTGGCAATGATCTTCTTTGTCTTCCACCACTGAAATAAATCCTCCAGCAGCTCAAAGCAAACAATATGTTCCTTTCCTGGAAGGCATTTAATATTAAAGAGGAAGAGTTGATTTTCATTCATGGTAGCTTAACAGCAATTGCAAACATAGAAAAAAAAAACAGAAGCATTTGGAGTTGAATAGTCGACAAGAAATATATTTGAGTGTTGTACTGTTGAAAGTGCAGTACATTATGTTACATTTATTGTGCAAGCTATCATACAGCAAGTACATTAATTACACTTATTTTCACTTATTTATTAGAAACTGGTTTATATTTGTTCAGCTATTATTTGAAATGCTGCCATTATTTGAGTACTTACTTTCATTTGGGAATTTACGTCTGTTTATTTTTTCAAGCTTTAAAATGTAATTCCGGTACATTTCTATTGGACAGTAAAATAATATATAAGATAATTAGATATTCCTGTGGCCAGACACAGTTCAGTCTGTTTGGTGAACTTGAACATTCCCGCTTTCACAGTCATAGACCATCGAACAATATCCCAGTGAGATTTAGTTGTAAAGCCTGAAGCTGCTCCGTCAGTTACAAAGTGCATGAGTCTGTGGTCAAATAAACTGTTTGATGAACCCAAATGAAAATCATTCAACTAGATAATACTCTTATATCCCAAATAGTTATTCATTCAAAATATCAGTGTAGCACAGAGAGTAGAAGAACGATAGAATGCTGTCTTTTTCATTTATATTTAATATTTTGTAGTGTATTCCTGTTTGTCATTCTATCCTGAAATTCCCTCGGGATAAATAAAGTATCTATCTATCTATCTATCTATCTATCTATCTATCTATCTATCTATCTATCTATCTATCTCATGTCATATGACTTTGTGCTCAGGATGCTGCAAGACCTTGAAAGTGTAATTGCCACGTGTAAGTTATCTGTATACAGAGGAGAGGATGAAACAGAGCTACGCTTTAGACGAAAAAACAGTCAATTGTTTGACCTGCAGAGGTGGTTTATTGTTTTCCATCTGGAGATAATCAAGAGCTTACTCTCTTACCTTGGTAACCAGTTGTCCCCGCACCTCTTCTGTCAGCAGTCTGAGATGAATGTTCAAGTCCCGCCACTGAAATTCAAACTGCAACAGCGTCCTATGGCAGGTAAAAAGCAATCCTTCCCTGATGCAACCACCTTTATGCTGTGTCATGAGTTTAACCAATGCAACGTTTAGAGGTCAGAACACCTAATTATATCAAATGATCCAAAGAAGAACAAAAGGAACAATGGATGACAGTTTTTTGGATAATTGCAAAATATTGAAACAAATGTAGTGTTTGTCTTGATCTTGATGTATTTCTAAATACACACACAGGTACAGACAGCTGTGGCTGGCTGACAGCTTCCAAGATGTTTGACATAATCTCAGAAATTAGTCCAGTAATGTTAGGGACTGTACAAAATGTCAAGTTAGCCAGAGTCATGGCTACTAGATTTATCAGGTTGCTGTATTGATGGTTGAAATACCTTCAATGTTTCAGTTTATATGTGAGTACAAAAACAAAGTATTACTTCAAAGTAATCAAAACATTTAATTTATCAAATTTGGTACAGAGTTGATGAAACTTGTGTAAGGAAAAATGCATGTGGCTGATAATAGTTGTATATAGCAGTGGTTCTATTTGTGCAGGACACAAGAGTATTAAGAATTTAGGAAAGACTTTGACAAAATAGTATGCGTGCTCTCTTAAATTAAATATGTGCTTTTTTTAAATGTCTTCAAAGTTAGTTTTTTGTCATGATTCTGGCTTTGTTTTTCCTGTTTCCTGTTTTATTTTGTAAAGTCTTCTTGTGTCACGTCTAGTTTTACTTCCTGTCTTTGTGTGTTTTCCTGCCTTTTTGTGATTTGTCTGCCCTGATTTGATCCACCTGTGTCTAATCACTCTGCTGCCTTTGGCTCTTTGCCTGCCCCCTCCAGCTGTGTCCTGTTCTTGTGATTAGTTCTCTGTGTATATATACCTGTGTGTCCCAGTGTTCCCTGTTACCTGGTGTGGTTGAATCATGGTCTGCCATTGGTCCATCCTGGTTTGTCTCTTAATTTTTGCTTTGTGCCTTTAGCATTTCAGCTTATCATACTCTGCTCTCGGTTTTTGATTTATTACTTTTTGTATTTCAAACTTTGTTAAATAAGCTCGCTGTTCGTTATCACTCTCAGCCTGTTGTCTGTGTTTGGCACCTCCCCTTTACCCCAACTTGATAGTTTACCATTTCAGGCCAATAAAACTTATTTAAACTAACTATCGGTAATAGTCTCTGCTTCAAACTCGTAAAAAATATACAATGTTTCAGAAGAGGTTGCAAGTTAACCTTGCGTTGTTTTACTTGGGTACCACTGGTATACAATATTATACTTTCATATGTTAGTTATATGGTAGTAAATAGTGTTAAAGGGATTGGTTTCATCCTACAACAAATACAGACATGTTTGTTACCCCCTGGTGGAGGTAACAAATATGGTTCAGTTATGGTAGAAAAACCTGTATAAGATATCAAAGATGGCTAATGCCACATTGCTTAGTCAAGTCTATATTATTTATATAGCACAATATCACAAACTGTATTTCTGCAAATGGGCATTACAATCTGTATAGCAGACGGCGCCCTCTGACCTTAGTCCCTTGATTCAGATTTGTTTTTAACTCTCCAAATTACCCCCTTTTTTAAAGGAGCAGGAAAGCTGCAATAAACATCAAGAAGGGATTGACATACAGAATAGACTAACATTGTAAGATTAAAGTAGCAATAATCAGGATCACAATATTGTAGAATCGAACATGGAGCAACTTCAGGTTTCACCAAACAAGACCTGAGCCGCTGAACATCCTCTCCTGGAAAGAGGAATCAGAATCAGTAATCTCCCTCCCACAGTGGGGACATTTACAGTAATACAACAGCAAAGGGACAATAAGTATGCCAACATGTTAAATAAAATGTGTAATATTATAAAAATGTGTGGTAGAAATAAGTAGCCGCATAACAAAGTAAACCAGCAGCTACTAATAACAATAATAAATAATTCAAGTGTATATTGCAGAAAATGGTACTACACAACAGTCCAGGTGTGTGGTGATTGTACAGTCTGACTGCTGCAGGGAGAAAGGACCTGCGGCATCTCTCCGTGAGACACAGCTGTGAAGCAGCCTGTCGCTGAACGAGCTGCCCAGTGCGGAAAAGCACAAATGTCACATTAAATCACTCCATTTCGCCCAATCACAATATCTCTTACAAAAAGTGTATTCAAGGGGGTCCGACATGTTGTCCAACAGGGATGACGGCTTGGCCATCATCCTTCTGTCTCCCACCACCTCCACAGTGTCAGAGAGCTGCTCAGCACAGAGCTGGCCTGTGTTGGAGAGACTACACCAAACACATGAGAGACAAAGCTCAAGCACAACATTCACACAGATGGGAGAAAGGAAACAAACATGAGACAGAGATGAGGACAACACAAGAGACAGAGGAGAAACTGATTCTCCTGGAGGAAAATGATCCAGATCCAAACATCTGGAATAAAGCACCAACACCCAGGGGGAGGAGACCTGTAATATAAATGAACTTGCAGACCAGTTGGAGTGTTCAGCTGCTCCGGGCCTCCTACTCTCAGATGCAGAAATTAGAAACCTGCTTTATAAAAAACCTCCTAATTCTGTTGCCCCCAACCAGAGATGATCTTCAAAATATTCTGACCATCCTTGAACAATACTTCTAATACTGGGCCTTAGAGGTACATTTTAAGAAAACCCAAATGATGTTCTTAAAAACGAATGACTTGAATACAAATGCCACTTTACTTTGAATAACGAAGAAAATAAACATTAAACATTATACTTTCCTCGGTCTCACCATATTTACACCAGGACATTTTTTAAATGGCAAAGACACTCAAAGAAAAAACAAAAGGGGAAATGTAAACATTAAAAAGCAAGTTATACAACAATAACATTATTATTAGAACCTGGATAATAATATTTGATAAATTAATTATCTGAATTCCCTCTTCAGTTCAAGTGAGTTCAGAGCACACAGACCTGGCTTCCAAGTGTCGCCACTCTATGTTTGATTATCCATCTTTGGAGAGTTTGATTTACTGTAATATATATTAATATATATATATACATTATATATTAATATCTATATATATTATCTATATAATTAATATATATATAATTATAATATATATATATATATATAGATATATAAATATATATAATATATATATATATATATATATATATATATATTATATATATTATATATATTATATAGATATATATAAATATATATATATATATATCAATATACTATATATATACTATATCTATAGATTATATATTATATATATATATCATAAATATTATATATAATATATATAATATATATTATAATATTATATCTAGATATATCATATATATAATATTATATCTATATATATTATAATATATAATATCTTTATCTATCTATATTTATTATATATATACTTATATATATATACTATATATATCTTATACATATACATAGTATCCATCCTAGATCTAACTATACATATACATATCATATTATACATCTTTCATATGTATATCTCTTTATCTATCTCTGACTCTATCCATATCCATATCCATATCCTATATATCTATAATATTCATAGATATATTACATAGACATATACATATTAACATAATATATAATATATAACTACATATAATATAATATATATACATATATATACATATATACATTTATATACATATATATACTATATATACATTATATATACATAGATATATATACAAAAATAACATATACATATATATAATATGTATTATATATATATATATATATATATTATATATACTAATATAATAGATATATAATATAACTATAATAATATAATATATATAAATACTATATAATATAACTATAATAATATAATATATTTTAATCTTATATATCTATATATATATATATAATTCTAATATATATAATTTATATTATCATATATATATATATATATAATCCTATCCTAATCTTATATATATCTTCTCTATATATATATAATATATCTAAGATTATATATTATATATATCTTATTATATATTAATCTCTATCTATACATATATATTTATATTATCTAATTTTATATATATCTCTAATATATCTATATCTATCTATCTCTCGTATATATATCTATCAGCTTATATTATTCTATATCCTATTATATCTTATATATATCTATATCTCTCTCTATCTTTCTCTATCTCTCTCTATTATCTATTCTCTAATATTTTAAAAGTTTTAGAAAAAAATGTATATAGAAATAATCAATATATATAATATATACAATCAACTGAATACTTTGACTACTAGCCTAGGTCTGACAACACGTTACAATATCAATCAGCCAAGAACAGAAAATATTTAATTTTAGCTATGATGCGTAGGTGGAAAAAAGGTAATTTGTAATAAAAATGCTGATCAAGAGAGAGGGTAAGATCAAATTCAACACCAAGATTCTTGGCTCTATGACTTTGAGAAATCACACAGTTGCTGTTACTGTTATTTGATCAAACTGGTTACTATGTTAAGCAGGGCCAATGACCAGCATCTCAGTTTTATAAGAATTTAGGAGCAGGAAAGTACATGATACAATCAACTTTTTACAGCAGACATACAGGTCTCTAATATTATCATTTGGGAATAATCATCTGTTTTTGTAAGCAGTGTATCATCAGCGTAGCCGTGGAAATAAAATCCATGATTGCATAATTTAACCAAGAGGTGAAATACATACTACTTCTTTGCATTTCTGGTTAGTGTTAATACTTGGTAAAGTTGAGGACCCAAATGCAGAACGCAAGACAATGTTAACAAAAAGAGAGCTTTATTTAACAAAGCTTACAATTCCAAAAATCGAGACAACAAGAAAAACTGTAAAAACACAAACCAGGCAAGACATGAGGACGCACAAGGGTGAAACACGAATGACGATCTGACAAGGCACACTGGGACAGACAGGGATATATACACACAGACACTAAACAAGGGAAC
This sequence comes from Cottoperca gobio, assembly GCF_900634415.1. Taxonomy (NCBI): domain Eukaryota; kingdom Metazoa; phylum Chordata; class Actinopteri; order Perciformes; family Bovichtidae; genus Cottoperca; species Cottoperca gobio. The sequence goes on along the minus strand of NC_041370.1, from coordinate 24,196,232 downwards.
GAGACACAGCTGGGGGAGAAATGCAAAAACACAAGGGCAGGGTGAATGGGACACAGCAGAAACAAATTAACAATCACAGAGAATAGAACAACACAAGGACAGGAAGTAAACACGACATGATACAAGGGGAGTGAGCATTTCAAAATACAACGGGAGTTGTGCCAGTTAGATGCTAACTGCATTTTGTTGTCCCAGTACTTGTACTATATAAAATAAAGATGAATTTAATCTAATATTGAGAGAAAAGGAAAGGGGCAAAAAAACAAAGCTCTAAGCTACTCCATATTCCACACCATATCTAAAAATAAGATAAATTCTAAGGAAATTTTTTGAAAGTATGAGCCGTATAGGTTAAGTAGCAAACGGACAGCAGCTTTTAAGTACCTTTGGCTACAGTGTCAAAAGTCAATTTAGGATTGCGTTTATTGGTACAGATTAATAGAGATAAATAGGCTGCTTTAAGAGCAAACAGAGGATGCTTGTAATTTAATACACACTCGTGCGATAAGAGGTAGTAAACTTACAGTTTTGATTCCTGCATTTGCGTTCCAATATCCTGTAGGCCTGATTTAGAGCATGTGTTTGTGGTGAGTGCTAAATACATCAGCACCAATATTACGAGGACAGGCTAAAATCGCTTCAAATGTAATAAGACAGTCAGAGCAGAAACCTTTATTGTGCATGATAGAATTAAGTCAAGGGTGTGTGCTAGTGCAGTGAGTAGGTTCATGCATGAATTAAGTGAAACAAAAAGTCTTAAAAAAATGCAAGAAAGGCTTTACTTAGAAGCTCAAAGGCCGTATTCATGTCTATATTGAGCACACTGATAATTAAAATCTCATCAGTGAGTAATCCGGTCTGAGATAAAATCTCCAAGTTCTTCTAAAAATTGGGAATAAGGATAAGGTGGTATTTAGAGTACCACAATGTGAAATGATCTGAGTCTGTTGCCCTCAATAATGCAAATCATAGTTGATAGAGATGGTTTTACAAGAGTAAAATATAGTTGAATTGAATATCAAGTTTGGAGGTTCAATTGAAACAGACACCTCCACATTATTAGTAGCCTGAGCAACATGGGCCACGTTTCACATAAACCATTCATATATGCTGAAGAATCAAGTCCAGACTTTCTTTTGTGATCTGTGACTGCTGGCACGGACATGGACTACAATGTTGTTAAATCTAATGGTTGTGTGTGCCTGTGTTCCCTGATTTCCTCCTATGTGATACTAGCACCCTCAGATTAGCCTTTATGTCGGACACTCTGGCGCTGTGTAGGCTGTGCTAATCTAACGTTGCAGGTAATGGAGTTCCCTATTTCTAGCGTGTATTGTTTAATTTTTTGGAAAAGGTAAAGGAAGCACACAGACCAACGGGGCTAGCGTTAGTCGAAAACCAGTTTGCAGTTGGGAGAGGTCACTGTAAACAGGGCCACAACCAGTTGCTTGTTCTTGCTAGCCTATAATAACAGGCTGGATAGCAAGCCTGTGGCTGAAGCGATCTGGAGTGCATTAGCAGAAACAAGCTCTTTTAAATGACGGACACGTCTCTCTAGAACACCCGATCTGCAACATTGGAATGGTTAACACAAACTATCGTAACTCGGTTAGCAATATTTTGTTGACTTTGGGTTTATAGGTTAGGCTCGTAGGTCTGGTTTAACTTGGACTAACGTTAAGGTCATTGCAAATATAAAAAATGAAAATTATAAAATGATATGGACACAGAAAAAAACAGATGTGTAAAAGAGTAAAAATTATGAGAGTAAAAATATTAAACAGAAAATTGAGGAGAAAAAATAGTAGGCAGTCATTGTTGATCTCACAGAGATCCTGATGTGACTCTCGGTAAGCAGTGCCTTAGGTTACACCTTTTTCTCTACTATTGCTGGCATCATTGTCTGACACTCACCATGTCATAAAGCACCTACAAGTCAGCAGGAAGAAATATATAATATTTATGTTATTAAATCAGAGATAGATGTATTAGTTCCGGTAACAATAACAATTATCCTTTAAAACTTGATTGCAAATGTTTTAATTTGATGGGTAAATGTGAGTGGTTGCTGAGCATTCCCTTTATGGTCACAAGCTTGTCGTCTATAGAAATATTCTTGGGGACTTTTTCACATTAAACTAAACTGTCAACTGTGTTTAGTGTAAAAAAAATCAGGTCTGACTGTAAAGTTAATAGAGGGGTCGTCAATATGTCACTGTCATTTATTGTTCTGTCATCATCCCTCATCTGTTTCTCTACTGAAGAGGATAAACATGCTGAGTTTTTTTGTTGTCTTTACAATAAACTCAGAAAGCTTCAACTCCTTTTGCTTTGCAGCTTTACAGCGTCCTTGTTTGGGCTCTAAAGCAATCAGGCAGCACTGAATTCATCTTCTTGTCAGCAGTTTTATGTTCATGTGCAGTAATCAAACAAATAGCCCAAAGTATTAATGATTAATTGATATTAGATTGATATACATGCAGTAGCTCTGTATAAACAAGAGTGCAGGTTTCTGCAGCCTGAATCAGATCAGAGAAGAAAACTCATCCAACCAATCTCAGACAAACAGCAGGGAGTCCTGGTTCAGGGAAACTGTGAGGCATCAGTAGTCACATCACATCATTGTGTTCCAACCGCAATTTTCAGCCGCTGAGTGTTGGAGAGTGCAAATAGAGAGGGGTAGGGAGGAAATTATAGTAGTCACCTCTGTGATGCAGCCTGCCTAATGGCATGGTGTGGAGGCAGCAGACACACCCGCACAATAACCCAGTAAAGGAGGGAAATAAATGCTACATGGGACTGATGGTACAATAAAGTCAGAATTACATGTTAACCAGCAATGAATGACAAGTAGAGCAAAGCCAGAAAACAATCATCATCATCCTCCTACATTGTCTAAAACAATGACTCTGCAGGACATGGCAAAACAATACAGATAGGCCTTCTGTTGATGTTTTAAGGTATTTTCTAAACGGAAAAAGGTTTATACTTCAGTTTAAAGGTTCTAAATATGATATTCAAAGCATATTTATGATTGAGGGAATGCCTCCACAGGGCAACGGCTGAGCCTGCCACTCTCAGCTAACGGTGCTAATAACGGCAACATGGCTGACAGTGCTGATAGTGTTAACCTGAGGGTGGCCCGATGAGCACAGTGCAGAGTAGTGGCCACTTGCTGGCCAGTGGCACATGAACAAGGACTCTCATACTTAAAAGCACTGAGTACGACACACACAGAGGGAACCTGACCTCATTCTCTACTTAGGCCGCCATTAGTCTGTTGAAGCTCTCTTGTTGCCCTCCAGTTTGCTGCTGAAGGTACTTGCATACATACAAATAAATGTATTCAACAACAACCAGTTAGCAGAAGCATCATTAAACAGGTTAGGTTTCCAATATGATATTCAGAGCATTAATATAGCAGCAAACAAATATTTGCAATGTAAAGATATATTCAATATGTGTGGTGCTGTGCCACCAATACAAAAGTGACAGGACTTTTTAGAATTGTAGCTTGTGAAATTGACATCTAATCCTTTTACTTTAGACAATTTGTTAAAATATCATTTATTATGTTAATTATAAATAAAATGGCATCTCTTGCACTAAAAGTTGTACTCATCATCATATTTCCATAGTGACTCAGTACTACAACAAATGTACCATCATGCAGTCGCAGATTTTGTGATTCAAAAGAATGACATTTACTTATGTGATTAACACCAGATACCTAAAATGGATAAGCCTAGCTGTTTATGCATTAAAAGTGAATGCCAAAGGGAGTGTTGTATAACAACACACTAACCCTTCTTCAGCATTAGGACTGAATACTGTTAATTACTGTTTGACGTACAAAATAGTAATTTAATTTTCAAAGGGTGGTGCAGCTCCTGCTGTACAAATGTTACCTGACTGTGCTGACTAATGTGCTCGCAGCGGATCAGCAGTGACTTTATTTGAATAGACTGTATACGCCATCTGCAATCCACTGCATACTTTCTCCTCTGCAGATCAATGAGGCTCATAATAGGAGTTGGTCTTCACTGCTGTGATAACTGGATTAAATAATTGCACTGGAGAGAATCATCATAACAAGAAAGGATGAATGCAATTTATTACAAGTTGTGTTTGTATTGATGTTTACAGTAAATGTCAGATCAAAGCTGTGGAGGAGATGAGTGATGGAGGTAGCAGCAATATGAGAAGGCATGCAAATATATCAGGATACCAAGCAACCAGCAACAATGTTAAACTGGATATTATGCAGCAGCCATATACCGAGTAAATAAAGTAAACTAGCATTACCTGTTATTGATTGAGTTCGCTCAGTACTGCAGCACCCATGCTGGGATTACTAAACTATAATTAAGCATTTTTATACATTTTAACCTAAACCATGATCTTTCCTATAACCTTGAACTGTACTCTGTGGAGTCTTTTTGTAAACAAACTGCAGGATTTGCCAGAAAAAACAGCTTTGTTTACAACCATGTTTGCTGCTTTTTTCTTCTCTGCCTTTGTTGGTGCATTGCTACATTTAAGTTAACACTGCCAACTGTCGATCATAGCGCTACCAGTGGGCAATAACTCCACAGGCTACTTTGAATCAAACTGTTTTAGCGCCTAACCCCTACCATAGAGGTGGAACGGTGCAGATCTTTCTTGAGTATCAAAATGATCACCAATTATTATTAAATCAGAACAACCCCTTTCACACTACAACATTATGATATATTATTATTGTTTTTTTTACTGCTGATTCATTAACATGTTGTAGCAGTGGAAGTGGAGCTAATTTTACCTTTACTCAAAAACCTAAACATTTTACACTTAAAAGTATTGAGTATACTTTTAAGATGTGAAATCATTTAAAAAGACCTTATGTATTGAAAACATGTAAGTCAAACATTGAAATAGAAATAAATAACTACGTTTAGCATCATAACATATAAAACTGAGTAGATGTAGTTAAATTCATAAAGCAATGCAATAGTAACCCTAAGTCAAGTGAATATCATTGAGATGCTAGGTAGATGTAAACTGAAAACAAGACTATTGTTTTACTGAACAAATGTGCTAGATTTACTACATGTTTTAACTGAATTTAATTCTTAATCTTCTATCAATTATCAAAATCAATGTTATATGTATCCTTTATTCCAGAAGTAGTGTACTTGAGGTCCATATATCATATGTCAACATATGAAACCAAATGATAAACATAAAGCAGTGCGTTGAAGTGAGTGTCTCGCACACATGGGTTGAATGCACCGAGAGCAATTTAAATCAATTTGAAGGGATATTCAGGTGTTTTGAAGTTGGTTGTGTGAGGTACTTATCCAATGTCCTGCTGTGGACGGGGCAGTTTAAGTTTTAGTATATGATATTTAGAATATTTATACAGCTCTAATGGGGAACTGAAAATATTTTTAAAAAAAAGAGTAATTTTACTAACACTGCTTTGATCAGTTATTTTATTTGTGTCATTGTGTGACTTTGGTTAGTTCGGATTCATCAAAGTCACACAGTAAAGCAAGGTAAAGCTAATATTCTTAATATAGCGTACATTTAGACAAAAACACCATAAACAAGCTTGGTATAGTAGTGCTGTGGACAGGGGGAGCAGCAAAATGTATTTTAGACAAAAGCGTTTATTTATCAAACATTCGGTTGACGGATGCTGCAATTATCAAGGGAAAGTGTGTGCTCTGTGCAGCAGCAGCACAGAGTAGCAGCAGCTTCACTCATCACAGAGAGTCGACAGACAAGATGATGGCAGAGGATTTGAAGCAAAAATGCCTAGTTGGCAATATTTTGGACTTAAACCCAATAGGGGATGTAATAGGGAACCTGAAAACGTTAATGAGGACGGAGCAGTCGCAGCCGGTGTGGGCGCAGCAGCTATCCCGGATAGGTTTGTACTTTGTGGATTACCTCAAAACTGTATTTGAGATTCTTCGGGGTATCTCAGATCCCACGTATAGGTCAGTACCAACAGGCACCAGTAGGCTGTGCTAAGTTCCCCGAGACTGCTGAGGACAGCGGTGCCCTCAATCACGACCCCTGCATCAGCAGGTTCACTGACTGACCCATCTTGGTTCCACAGCAGGTAAATCTTCATCAGCTCTGCCAACTCCTCTTGTACACTAACCAGTGCATCTGAAGTGTCCCGCAGACAATGTAAAGATAACTGGATGCATGTTACAAGACAGACACACAGAAACACAAAGAGCAATCCCTCACTGCTCACTCGCAATGCTTTACTTTTGCATGTTAATGATCTTGTGTCACAGTCATCCGTGATTACATTAATAAAGCTTGAAAAAAAAAAAGATTATGGTGGGCAGGACAGTCTTTCAATAACAATGATAATAACATGTATTACTTTGCAAATTCAAGCAGTTTTGCTTTACTGTACCAACTTTAATGTCAAAATGTATATGTTTTAATTACATTTAGATTAGAGGAATGAAACATTGGCAGCATAGAATACTTGTATTTGTGGAGTGATGCAAAGTAGTTGCAAGAATAAAACTAAACATAGAAAGTGTGACATGGTGCAGAAAAACAAGAGTAAGCTAATGCAGATGGATGAATATACATTGATGTGGTACTGGGGTGTCTAGAAGATGTGAGAGATTGAAGGACAGAAAACCAGTGGAGAGAAAGCACAAAGTGTCGGGAAGGCAGGAGGATGAATAATATGAGAACTGTGCAAGTAAGCAAGGAAGTGAACAGGAGGGAGAGTGAGAGGAGTTAAAAAGTGATTTAAATCTCTATACTCATGTTAGACCTAAAAACAGTTCTAACATGAATATGCCATTACAATATAGGCATTTTAATTGATTAAAAAGAGAGTGCCTTGGAGTTTCTTGTGATTCTTGTGTCACGTATCCTTAGCCAAAGAGCCCCTCAAACAAACTCATGTTGACTCATGTTGAGTCCAGGAAGCACTATTACCTGATCCAATACCTCTAATTTCCTACATACCGTAATTTCCGGACTATAAACCGCGACTTTTTCCCCATTTTTCGACCCTGCGGCTTATATAACGGTGCGGCTAATCTATGGATTTTTACAGCTAACGGCCACTAGGGGAATTCCTAAATCAATGCATTTTACAGGTTACAGTCCACCGGACTGAAAAAGTAAAAGTGGAACCGCGAGTGGTACGAGAGACAGACGGACATTACGAGAGCGAGACAATTTGTGAGACACCCTCATTATGGAAAAAAAACGTAGAAATGCATATGATGCAGCTTTTAAGTTAATGGCAGTAATCTGGCAGTAAACGAAGGAAATAGAGCTGCTGCACGTACCCTTGGCATCAATGAGGCAATGGTGAAACTGGTCGCATGCGAAAAGCAACTTTTGCTCAAGTTTGCGAGTGGATCCTGACAGCGTGGAGGAGTGTTAAAACATCCACGATCACCAACGGGTTCCGAAAGGCTGGAATGCTGCGTGATGAAGAGGAGGACGCCACCACAGCTGAGGCCTTTCAGAGGCTGTTCGATTCCGACAGTGACGAAGAGGAGTTCGTTGGTTTTGAGAGCGACATCGAAAGAGAGAGGAGAGTGGCTGACGAAGCCACCCTGAGCATGTTCGTTTCCGACACTGAAGATGAGGACTTTGGTGGTTTTAGTACGCAGGAAGAAGACGAAGATGAGGATTAATGAATCCCCTCTGTGCACGAACCCTTACATATGGTAATTAAATATTAAAAAACCTGCGGCTTATATATGTACACAATCAATTTAGCTTCTGCGGCTTATATTCAGGTGCGTCTTATAGTCCGAAAATTACGGTAATAGGAATACAAATTCCTAGATCGGCTCTAATAATGATCTTTGAGATCGGATTTGGACATCCCTTGTAATTGACTTACACAACACAGAAAGTGAATGGGACAGGTGGAATTCTGATTAAGGCAGTTAAGTAACTGAAGAGGTGTTGGATTTAAATACCTGAAGTAGAATACTCATGAGGCCGATGTCTCTCCCCTTCTTCGATTGGAACATAGAGAGCAGTTTGTTTGAATAGAAATCCAACATTGAGAGAGATTTGAGAACAAAGGAGAACAAAGAACTAGTGACTTTATCTATTCTCTTCTTTAAAGAGAATAGATAAAGTTTAATTTACTCACTTGTGAGACATCAAACAAGGCTGATTGCACATCAAGTATCAAAACATTACAACTTATAGGTTGTGCACTCCGCTTAAGAAAATACATAGAAGGCCTCATTAGAACACGGATGTCTAGTTACAGCTGCTGGACTGCAGATACAATGTTTTATGTTTATTATTATGGCCTGTGTCTATATCAATACTCTTAACTTTTGATTTTCATTACAAAACAATTGTTAGATTTGTTAATCATCAATAAATTTAGGATACACATATCACCCACATTGCAACGACACAAAGCCAAGGGCCAGTTTGGCAGTGCATTATGCAATATAGGTAGTGTTATTTCAACATGCAGCAACTTACAGCAACATGGGTACATCAGCAATTAGCATAAACATTCAATATTATTATATATTTTTTGACGTTTTATTATTTTTTATAATGAATTAATCGAAATGAACGCGTTAATTTGACAGCCCTAATAAAAACATAATTTAAAGCTATAAACATGCTTTAATATGTTCATATATTTTAACCACCCAAAGCATTCATGATAGTACCCGGAGCAATGCAAACAGCCTGTGGCTCTGACAAGACTCCGACTGGACGCATGGCAATTTATTGCCATTGCCTCTGGGTACTTTTATGTATGCTGTGTGTTAGTGATTATAAAGTGTAAATGTAAGACTACTTACTGCTTTGAATTATGTTTTTATATTTACTTTAGCAGGTTAGGTGTGCCGAACCCAGTCTCATGTCCAAATGTGTAATAGCTACGTTGGTCCACAGTGCAAAAACTTAGTAATTTCACAATAACAGCTCTGAAATTGTAAAATGGCTATGTTTTTTCCCCAGATTAATTTCTAATTGCCAATGTCACGTGACCGTCAACCTTTTCTCTGTGAAAACAAAAAAGATTGCTTACACTTTCTAGCGAGAAATGTGGATTTTAATTAGTGTAATATTTGTTCAGCTAATGTGTAAGATCTTTAGTTATATAGTTATTACAAAGATAATTACAAGTCTTGCCAGAAAATTGTTTGAGTGCAATGTTTTTCATGGTTGCTACGGTGGTTGCCAGGGGCGCAGCTATCGCTGAAACCAGTAGCTTGCATGTTGTTTGAATCATTGTCTTTGCTGTTATGTTATTTTATTTAACCGTTTGATTTTCTTACTAGATTTTAGAGCACGAATGACGTATTTTTTTGTTTTTGGATTTCCGAATTAGGCTGCCGCCATCGCCTAGCAGCCCGGAAGCTATACTAAGCATCTTTGGCAGAGCGTCATTGGGTTGACCCATTTCAGGATTTACTATTGACATGTGCATTGATGCCCACCACTAGTCTACTGTTTATAACACAATGCTGAAGCCCCCTAGCAGCAAGATTAGCCATTGGTTGTTTAAAAAATATATTTTTTTAATCAATTAATAATTGTACCAATTAGTATTCAAGAAAATTATAAATTGGATATTCACACTTTTGCTGTTGTTTCAGAAAGCATAGACCCTTCTTGTACTCTGTCTACTAGTGGACAAGAGAGAGAGATTGGGACCATCCAAGACTGAGGTCGATTTTCTTTTTTTGTACAATTTGCTGTTTCCTCATTTATCATGTAGTGGCTACATTTACCCTTGTACTTTTTTCTCCTTCATTCAAGAGGTACAAGACTCAAGACTTCTTACCAAAGTAACTCTCTCTTCACAGTGGAAGGATAGGCAAGTGTCCACCTTGGAAAAGTAGGCCTGTTAAACAGATAAAACAGAACAGATATTATCTGAGAATCCTAAAGAGGGAGTAGGCCAACACTGTCGACAAAAGGTTGCAGTGGTGACATGTTGAAATAGTTTGCCGAGACCACTTTACTGCACAGCCTGTGATCTGGCCATACACACAGAGCATCTATGGTTCTTCAGGCCACCATCCTACACATCAAGATGAGGGAGGGAAATTCTCCTACAGTGAAAAAGGTGCTTTTTAAGCTACAAAGAAGGCAATTTTTATAATGTATAGTAAAACTAGTCAAATTTAGTTAAATAAAAAAAATAATGCATGTATTGTATTTTATTAAGAACTGATGAAAAATTGTTTATTCCCTTGCTTCCGAGAATGTTTTTTAGCGATCATGCTTCTGTGCTGCGATTGTGCTACTGTAGTGTTTCTACAGGAAAGCAAGTCATTTTGATGGGAAAGAATGGTGATTTTATAATACATTATCACTTTTTTTTTGCTATCAGAGAGGTAAGGTATGTGGCGACACACTACAGAAGTCATTTCTGGAATGGACATATGCCACATTTGAGGTTGAAAGGATGTTAGGTGCGGCATTTTCAGTGCCCTGCGTACACACCCTCGATGGGAACTGTAAACTGTGTCGCTTTAACAGTTAACCAGGGCGTGTAGAATTACTCTCCATTGAAATTATAAAGGGCCATATGTTCTTTGATGGGGTGTTTCTGTCCAAGGATGCAGAAGTATCCTCCTTTTGTCAACTACATTAATGGGAAAACGTAAAGTTCATTTGCATTTCTCCATATTTCATGACATAAATTTCTAAGTTTTATGAACATTTGTACCAAACGTCTTACAAATGTTATATATTACTATGATGACTCCATCAAACATCTTGGTACTAATATTTTCAGCTTAATGTATCGTGTTTAAAGGGCCTACGGAATGATATTTCGTCAGTGTTATTGGGCTTGCTATATGATAGAGGTTGCATATCTATTGTGAAATGTATATTTTTAATATTGATGTATTCGTAATAAATCCCGATCATAACAGCATAAAAATTACTTCCGCTAACAACAATCGATCGCTGCGCCGAGAGCATCCACTTCGGCAATGTTCGGGCGATGACGTCACAAGTAGAACATAGCCGCCAGTGTTTGAAGCGTCCTGCAAAGACTGATGTCAATTATTACGAGAAAGAATGGACAACAATCGATCATCAAGGATAATTGTGAAGCCATGTGTTGTATGGGGATGTGGGGCCGTCTACAAATCTAGCTTTCTGTGGCCAAAAGATGATAAAATGTTGCGTTTATGGACAAGACAAGTGCGTCGATGAAACCGATGATTTGTGGGCAGCACTTTGAGAGATCGTGTTTCGAACAAACTATGCTCGCCAAGGAAATGAGATTCAAAAAGAATTTAAAACTGAATGCAGATGCTGTGCCTACAATACTGCCGAGACCCCAGCCAGCACAAGCCAGCACGCCGATTCAAACACCTCCGCCGATGCAGAGTCCTCCGCCGATGCAGAGTCCTCCACCAAAGAGACGACGAAATGCATTCGCCAAAAGGGAGAGCGAAGGTAAGCCGTGCTACTTGTTTAATTGATTTATTGCTACAAGCATGAAGCCATAATCAGTCTAGGCCTACTGTATGTAACGAGTTTACACCAGGCCCTAGCCGATATATGTGTGTTATTGTTTGTAGTATTAATAACTTTAGCTAATTACACTTCATTAGCTTAATTAAGTATAGATTCAATGTTTATAACAGGCTTCCCCATTTTATTCTGTAGTTTGAGTAAAAGCGTGAGTCTATTTAACTTTTAACGATCACCATATTTAACTATTAACTATAACCCTATTATTACATAGGTATTACAACATTGTTGAATGAAGCCACTGACAGAACTGAGGATACCTGTATGATCAGTCACAATCTATTGGACATCCATACTGGGGAGGAAGCTGTGTGTACACCGGTAAGTATAAAGACTGTACGTCATCTGTACATTACAGTTGTAGTACCAGTAGACCTGCACATAACGTGTTAAAAATAGAAACACCACATGCATGTACATAATTCATATATTTGTTTAATTTGATATCATTGCTCTCACAATCACTTCAACCACATCTTTTATTATGAATAGTATTAGATATTTTCTTTACGCAGACATGTATAAACATGCAATACAATTTCAAGCTGGTTTGAAAGATTTATTAGTAAAGTTGTGTTCTGTACATTTCAGACATGTCAGAATGAAATTGCTGTGCAGACGGATCCCCCTCCACGGATACACCACTAGTCCATGCAGGCGAGACCACGTGTCAGGTCAGCTGGACTGCAAGTTCCAATCCATGTTGGTTGTTCCAAAGGTCAGCATCATAATATATATATATACACACATTCATACATACATACATATACATATATATATATATATATATATATATATATATATATAATGCTTGATTATAAAACATATTTTTTGCAGAGTATGTTACTGAACTCTTGACCGAGACTCTACACTTTGTGCCAAGACAATGTTGATGAGAAACCTTTTGAAGTCCCAGATCCACTCAGCAGTCGGTGGAAGAACCAAACAAGATAGATGCTGTTGTGCTGTATAGAAGCATTCAATCACTGAACTGACATTGTGTTTTGTTATTGACTCTAATAAAGTGCTGATACTTGAACGACGTGTAGTTGTCAGATGGAAACGTAGCACAGATCTTTTGAATGGCACATGATGGCATTCTGTGGTTCTTACCAAGTATTACCAGCAGAATCTCTCCAGCTGGCAGTATGCCATATAGTGATACATTCTGTAAAATACAAGATAATACATGTCAATGGTAATCACTTCAACCTTATTTGCTTATTTATCTATTTATTCTGTGACTGTGCCAGAGTAACCATTCGACTCCCCATAAATACATCAAAGTTTCTGAGCTCTACACATTACACAAGTAACTTACTCATTATGTGGCTGATCACCTGCTTGTTGTCTGTCCCTCTTCAAATTTTTCTGTCCTGGCCTAATATGTGTTGTGTAAGTTTGCACAGACATACTTTCAATCCAAGTGGCTGGAAAAGGCAGAAAACCTTGACCAGACATTGGCCAGAAGATGCATCAAGGTACTGAACAGACCCCTGTAACTCGACAGTTTTAAATTCAGGTCAACATTTTGTAACTTTGATATTTGTTTTGACCGACTGTACACAGGATTACAGAGGCAACACATTACCTTTAAAACGTTTTTGGTTCAGGAAGGCAAAGTACAGTAATGAGTGTGAAGATCAGCAGTGGTCTACAGGTTCTATGAAAACAATACTCTCATTCATGTAAATACAAAGACTAATTTAGCTCAGTTCTGGTGTAGGTGAGCTGAAAAGGGTTTGATTATAGAATGAGTTTTGTGTGTATTCATTTTCATACTTCTCTTCATAAGGAAGCCAATATGACTTGCAGAAGACAATTGTATTATGTGTTGTAAGACAGACTGTATTTAATCATCAAGCAGTGAAAATTACAGCTGTATTGTCAGACTGGTGAGACAACAAAATTCCACCACTAATGCAGATATGTTTCTCTGACATAATGTGACTAGAGATGCCCCCAAAACCTGGTTTTAAAATAGAAATGATTATAAATTAGTAAAATCTGGAGTATTGACAAAGGTCCTGAGTTATAGGTTTTGCTATCAGTACTTCAGAAATGATGGAGTTTTTGCAGCATGGCTGAATTCGATACCAGGCTATGTATATGAGATGTGGAGTATTTTGTGCAGAAAGTGTTACAATGATATGATACATGATAATTCATGTAGTTTCTTTAATCAATTTTTATTATTGGAAAGTTGGTCAATTATAGACATATGAGGGACAATTTAACAACAGAGGTCTCCATGCCATTATTCTCTCAGACATGAACTACTGCTTTACCAGCTGGACGAAGGCAGGTGGTACCTTATTAAAATCCATAGACACACTATAAGCAGGCTCTGAAAACATTAGATGAAAGTCAAGTTAACATCATCATTGTAACATTAAACTGAATATGGTTTGTTAAACTGGGAAAACATGATCAAACTTGCACATATTTAATTTTTGTATAAAATATTTCATGGTCTGTCCCCCACTGCGCTCCATGAATTCATTAAGGAAAATAAAAACTCATCAACCAGAGCTACTACCAAGGGGACTGTAAACCTGGAACATTATACTCACAGATCTAAGGAACATCACATCTCTCAGCTCTTTCTCCAAATCTGTAAAACAGTTGTTACAGGACAACATGAAGTCAGCAGTGAGCTTTTATCTGTGCTTATGTGTGCTTTCTTTTAATGCCATCAACCTGCCAGGGACTGCAGATAAGAATTGGCCTGCATGGCTAAGTCTGGCACATTAACATGATGGACTCCTGTGCTTGTGTTAATGTGCATTGTCCCTTCTTAAATAAATAATCATAAACATTGAAAGACACTGAATACCCATTTGCTGACGTACACACATTGCTATTATTGTAATATAGTTGATAACACTTGTGATGAATTGCAGGTCATGGTGATATGTCACAGAAGAAGAAAAAAGGCTTTAAGACAAGGTGATGCTGCTGAGCAGCCTGAAAGAAGACGCTGTAATTGTGGTTCATGAAGGTAAGTAGCATTGGGAGAACATTATTATTGAACAGCTGTCTTCTCAGCTTACTGAAGGCATCACTGAACAAAGTACAATAAATAATTGTTTTTGTTCTAGATGGTGTTTTTTTTGTTCAATAACATGTAGATTATTATTTTATTTATTATCATACATTCTTAGGGAGTACCGAGGCGTTACCAGGGAGAAGACGTGAGGGGCTACTCTGTGTGCCGAAGAGACAATTGCACAAAGTTGAAGCTCAGCAGGCCGTGGCGTGCACGACACATCAAAGCATTTTGGGACCGCATATAAATATAACAACTTGTTATATAAAGTTGCCTTTTTAGTCACAAATCTAATAGTTCCTGTCATTTTGTATATAGCTTGTACATGTTTAGGTTGTGTATTGTGTATATACGCAGTGTGCCATCCCAGCACTAGTAACAGTGACATCTCTACTCACTGTACCTTGTGTACTTTTACTGTTAATACCTGTATCCATAGTGTACATATACATATTATGATTATGTAACAACTATTTCAAAATAAGTTAATGCATAGGGGTAGTATTTCAGCACTGCCTAAACTTCTGTAGCCTTAAGTAGGACTACACCGTTAAACATTTTAGTGCTTTTACTTATATTTCAGTCTCTTTTCTCTATGTTAAAACTTTTCTCCTTGTCATGAAGGACGGTCCTAATTTCAGGCCGTTTCCTGTTTGAAGATGCTATGAAGGTAAATTGTAGGTTGTGCTTTTCTTAAAACTCTGTGATTGATCTTATATCATAAGAGGACCTGCAGGAGATTAAATGATTTAACTGATAGCCTGCACCACATGCTGTTAAATTAATAGGTTGAAAACAGCAGCTTGACTTGTTTCCCTCTATGAATCACTTACAGTTATTGTGGTTCTGTATAAATAAAATGTATTATTACTACTTGGTCCTCTCATATCTGTTTTCCTACATTCACAGTAAATCCAGGAAAAAAAACATGTGGTTCAGATGAGAATAGGTGGATTTAAACCAAGTAAAAAGGGGAAGGTTATTTCCAATTGCTCAAGAGACAGCTGTGGTCATGTGACAACTTAATAGGTCATGTAAGCAGGGTCATGTTAGAACATACTGTGGTGGAAATTCTGTTGTGATCGTTTGAAGGACGCAGATGATACGCCGAACACGCCAGATTTACACAGTTCCGTATGGCAGAAACGCATGTCGGCTTGTATGAAAATTAGCTCAAAATGTGTCTGAGTCCAAATACGTCCAACTTTTCCACAGCGGTGTTGTAGCTGACGTATACATAAATCAAATGCTTTACAAGTGCTTTACAGACTGTACAGGTTACGACACCTTCTGTCTTAGGACCCTCGCATCGCACAAGGAAAAACTTCCTAAAAGAAACCCATAATTAAAAGGGGGAAAAATGGAAGAAACCTCAGGGAGTGCAACTGAGGAGGGATCCCTCTCCCAGGACGGACAGACGTGCAATAGATGTCATGTGTACAGGATAAACAACATAGTACAAATACAACATTTGACAGAAATGATGTTGTGTTGAAAAAAGAGAAAGTATGGATGAATCCATGTCAAAAAGGCTTCCCGGTGTCCAGCAGGACCAGGTCAGCAGGCACAGCCACGATTCATGATCCTAACGTAAACTTTATCAGTGGCAACCTAACACATGAGAGACACAGAAAGTCTTGGGATGATGCCCCGGATGCTGAGTTAGTAACATACATTTACATAAATGCATACAGATAGAGAGGGAGGGGAGGAGAGAGGAAGAGAAGGAGGAGAGCAGGGAGGTGTCCCCCGGCAGTCTAAGCCTATAGCAGCATAACTAGGGACTGATCCAAGGCAAACCTGAACCAGCCCTAACTATAAGCTTTATCAAAAAGGAAATTATTTTGCCTGCTCTTAAATGTGGAGAGGGTGCCTGCCTCCCAAACACAAACTGGAAGCTGGTTCCACTGGAGAGGAGCTTGATAGCTGAAGGCTCTGGCTCCCATTGTACTCTTAGAGACTCTAGGAACTACAAGTAACCCTGCAGTCTGGGAGCGCAATGCTCTAGTTGGTTTATAAGGTACTATGAGATCTTTAAGATATGCTGGAGCCTGACCATTAATTGCTTTGTAAATCAGGAGAAGGATTTTGAATTCTACTCTGTATTTTACAAGGAGCCAGTGCAGAGCAGCTAATACAGGAGTAATATGATCCCGTTTCCTTGTTCTTGTCAATACACGTGCCGCTGCATTTTGGATCAACTGAAGAGTCTTAAGAAACTTTTTGGGACAACCTGATAACAATGAGTTGCAATAATCCAGCCTTGAAGTAACAAATGCATGGCCTAGTTTTTCTGCATCATTTTGAGACAGGATGTGTCTTATTTTTGCAATGTTACGTAGATGAAAGAAGGCAGTCCCTGAGATTTGTTTTATGTGGGAGTTAAAAGACAGATCCTGATCAAAGATGATGCCAAGATTCCTTACGGTGGTGCTGGAGGCCAAGTTAATGCCATCCAGAGCTTCTATGTCATTAGAAAATGCGTTTTGGAGGCGTTTAGGGCCAAGTTTAATAACTTCAGTTTTGTCTGTGTTTAACATCAAAACGTTGCTAGACATCCATCTTTTTATGTCCTTAAAGCATGCTTGAAGTTTAGCCAATTGATTGGTTTTGTCTGGTTTAATTGATAGATATTATTTGGTATCATCCGCATAACAATGAAAGTTTATAGAGTGGTCCTTATAATATTGCCCAAAGGAAGCATATATAAGGTGAATAGAATCGGTCCAAGTACAGAACCCTGCGGAACTTCAAGACTGACTTTGGCTGTCATGGAGGATTTATCGTTAACACATACAAATTGAGATCGCTCAGATAAATGGGACTTGAACCAGCTTAGTGCGGTTCCTTTTATGCCAACACAATGTTCCAGTCTCTGTAGTAGAATTTGATGATCAACAGTGTCGAAAGCAGCACTGAAGTCTAACAAGACAAGAACAGAGACAAGTCCTTGTCTGATGCCGATAGAAGGTCATTGGTAACTTTCACCAGTGCCGTCTCTCTTCTATGATGCACTCTAAATCCAGATTGAAAAACCTCAAATAAACTATTATTATGTAAACAATCACACAACTGTTTTGCAACCGCTTTCTCAAGGATCTTAGGGAGAAAGGGAAGGTTAGATATCGGCCTATAGTTGGCTAAAACCTCTGGATCAAGACTAGGCTTTTTATGAAGTGGTTTTATTACAGCTACTTTAAAGGATTGTGGTATGTAGCCAGATAATAGAGACATGTTGATCATATTTAATAACAAGGTGTTAATTAAGGGTAAAACTTCTTTAAACAGTTTAGTTGGAATCGGGTCTAAAAGACAGGTTGATGGCTAAGACGATGGGATTGTTGAAGTTAGTTGGTTAAGGTTGATTGGAGTAAAACAGTCTAGATATATTTCAGGAATTACACATGTTTTTGAAATTCCGGAGGTTGAAGTTAAGTCATTAACAATTGAGGGCAGGGAGATATTAATTTTGTCTCTAATAATTATAATGTTATGGTTAAAGAAGCTCATGAAGTCGTCACTACTGAGAGATATAGGAATATAAGGCTCTGTAGAGCTGTGGCTCTCTGTCAGCCTGACTACAGTGCTGAAAAGAAACCTGGGGTTGTTCTTATTTTCTTCTATTAATGAAGAGTAATCAGCTGCTCTGGCATTACGGAGAGACTTCTTATACGTTTTAAGATGATCTAACCAGACTAAACGAGATTCTTCAAATTTAGTGGAACGCCATTTACTTTCAAGATTTCTCGACTTTTGTTTTAGTTTGCGGATTTGTAAATTAAGCCATTGTTGAGGAAAACGATGAAGAACTCGGAGCTTGAATGTCGAATCAAAACAGCAATCTTCTAGTTAAATCGATATATTTATTAACGTGATAAGTCAAACATAGAAAATACTTCTCAGCTGAGAACACTAATCACGTCCCCATTTCCACAGACTGAGTCTCTAAAATACACTCAGGTTGCTGTCTGACAGGTCCGCGAGCAGTGTGAACAAAGGGTTGTAAACATTGCATCTAATACATGGAGTAGGTGTTGACCTTCTCCTCATTGGTCCCCGTTGGCGCCATCACGCTCCTCTGTCAAAAGACTCAGGAAGTGATGGTTGTTGACCTGTTCTCTTAAAGGGGAAGTATTCCTACTGTGTTTACATTCAATAATGTGCTCGTAATACATTCAGTGCAGAAATACATATTGATTGAGGTAGACAAATACATATGATATATGATTTCAAGTGTAGATTAATACAATCAGGAGTAATTTACTTCACACCATGGAGCTTTCTTTTTCTGTTTTATTATCTTCTTCTTTAGAGGAGTGACAGAGTCGAGTGTTATTCGCAGTGAGGCTGCAGCGCTATCAACAAGATGATTAATTTGGGAAGGACTAAAGTTAGCATTGGAGTCCTCCGTTACGAATACATAACAAATTATTATACATATGTCAAACCTATTGATAGCGTATCACTTACTTATACAAAACTTATCAGAGCGTCTGGCCAAACATAGCTGGAAAAGTGCCATTTGGTTCACGTCATGCTGATGCTGGAGAAGGGCTAGAATGCTGAACGCTAGCTGTACTGTAGAAACACGTTTAATAAGTTACTCCGTCGTCAGGCATCATCTTAACATAGGGTAGGAATAGGGTATCCACTCATTATCAAAAAGTTGGCTGTAGGGTTCACAGTCAGCCGACGTAGCCTATATCTAACGTACCTCTAACATAGTCATGTAGATATTCACATAGGTATTTACGTACTATATTTACGTAGGTAAGTATTCACGTACTGTATTTACGTAGGTAAGTATTCAACTACGTATTCCGTATTCACGTATGTCTAACGTATTGTCTGCATATCTTACGAAGCACATGTCCGGTACGTCCGGTAATTTTGAACAACGTCTAACGTATTGTCTGCATATCTTATGAAGCACATGTCCGGTACGTCCGGTAATTTTGAACATGCTCAAAACATCAGCGTTCAACAACGCACCCCAGCGTAACACCTCCTGCTCTTAACGAATACTACTTATACCTTACCTTATATCAATGTACACCAGCGTATTGCCGATATTTTGTATACGCCATATTTTTGTATATCTTATGCATTCGTTGTGTATTCGTCCGATACATTTTGTATTAGGAAGTGATGCGTTATCAATAGGTTAGACATGCGTATCTGTATATGTTCACTTTTCCGATCCGATCCGATGAAAAGTTGGACGTATTTGGTCTCTGACAAATTTTCGGATGCGCCGGCATACGTTTCTGCCATATGGATATGTGTGACAGGGCCTTTAGATGATGTCAGATTCAACATGTATTGTGCAGCATATCTGTGTATTGCAAAACAAGTATTAAGACAATGAAATGCAGTTTAGCTTCTAACCCAGGGGTGGCCATCCCGTGGCTCTTCAGTTATCAAATTTTATTTGCGAGTGTGTGTATGTGTGGTGTCAGTATGAGAGCATGACAGCGCGTCTTATTTTGATGTAGCCCAAGAGCCAATCACAAAAATGTCTGCGATGCAGTGAACCAATCACCTTCGAGGGGGGAAAAACCTATCGTAGAGTAAACACTATCTAACCATCTGAGTTCGATCCTAAAATTGCAAGGAAAAATTGCACAGCTAAGCGAAAATATGAAGACGAACATAGGATGTTTTTAGTAGAGTGGGAGAGTTATATTCATATAAAAATGCTGCCTGACCTAGTGCAAAGTGTATTTGCGTTTGTTAACAAACTGAAACGGTTTAAGATACTTCTTCAAAAGGGAGAATTAGCGTATTTTCCCTCTCACCTAAAAGCAAGCGGACAAGCAAACAGCCCGATATGCAACATTGGTTGAAACCCTGCACGAAAACTTTGCGACCCGGTTCCATGATCTACAGCTGAAAAGGTCACAGATTACGTTCCTCGTCGACCCTTTTAATGCTGAGACGAACTGTTTAAAAGCCCCGCTAGTCACGGACTATTGAACTTTCTGAGGAAGACCGACTGAAACCTGCTCTGAGGGAAGGGACCCTTGAGTTCTGGAAAACTGTGCCAATGGAAAAATATCCCAATGTCAAACGGGCTGCGCCCAAGCTACTTTCATTGTTTGGGTCAACGGAATACAAACCAGATTTGAGGAGCATTGTTCAAGGCAAGGAATGTCAGAAGTCCCACTAATTTAAAGAAGCAACATGCATAGGAAGATAAAAATAACTTTTTCACATTTTTTTACTGAGAGTTTGTGTGTGAGAGTGGACACAATGTTCATTGCTGATAATAATTGGCCTCTGAATACTGGTAGGAGAGGTTTGATTCAATTGATGTCAATATTATGGTGTGTGTGACATTTACAAATCTGTCTGAGCAGAGCTATGTGTGTCTGTCTGTGTGAGGGTGTGTGTGTCTTTGGGAGGGAGTGTCTTTGACTGTGTGTGTGTGTGTGTGTGTGTGTGTGTGTGTGTGTGCTTGTTAAGTTTTAGATTTTAATTTTTGTCTATGTGAGAGAGGGGAGGAAGAGAGTGAGGGAGCACAGAGAAAGGCTGAACAAAAGAGAGAAGGAGAGGGGGGTGCGCATCTGTGACTGTATGATGTGGCTCTTTGGCTCTTAACCTCCGACTGGATGGCCACCGCTGCTCTAACCAAAAGTGCAAGTGAGGAGAAGGTATGATTATACATAAAGTCTGTAAATGTTTGAACAATATTCACAGTATGAATAGTCTGAGTGTATTCGTGCAGTGCGAGGCAGTAAGTCAGTATGGGGAAAAGAGTGAACATGTACAGGTCGTAAGAGAATAAATAAGTAGTCCAGATAATATGTACAGTAGTAGGATGAGGGGGCACCATGGTGGGTGTTGTCCTGGGAGGCAAACATAGTTCAGCAGATTAACAGCTGAGGGTGGGAGCTGTCCTCCTGCAATCTAAGTAGGCACCGCGCTCTCTGACTCTAGAAGCAACACTTGAGCTGGACAACCTCAATGGTAGGTAATGAGCACATATTTATATGCAATAAAAAGCTATGTGAATATCAACGTGTAAGTTTTATTTTGCTCTATTTAAGCCATTATTATTTCAGTTCTATCTATCTAGTTTAAACAGCATTTTAAAACAGCCACTTCATCTATTTACATGCATCCCACTGTAAAAACCACGGGGTTGTGAAAATGTCTTAAAGTGCTTTACAAAGCTATTTTGCATAACATGGCTTCCAAATGAGAGGGGCAGCCTCCATTGCACCTAATGATGGCAGAAGTTCTCAAACATCCCCAAGCTGAGGGAACACGTTGATTTTTTGTTTTTTTGATTCTTACAGTTAGTGGCATATAATAAACGCGGACATTACGGGCGACCGGTCATAGAGTAAATTTAATTCATTTTAGAAAGACTTTGGGTGGGAGTTTTGTTTTAGCATCAACAGGTTAACTCCTTACAGACAATGTTGTAAGTTATATATATATATATATATATATATATATATATATATATATATATATATATGTATTTGTATTTGTATATATATATATATATATATATATATATATATATATATTTGTATATATATATATATATATATATATATATATATATGTATATATAATTTAAAACAATAATAAACAATAAGATAAAACAAATTCATGTATGCCCATTAAACAATGTGTAACCTAAGCTATTAACCTTAGTAATCAATGTTCAATTTATATGTGCATAGGATTTTATTAGAATTTTTTTTAATAATATTTGAATACTTCTTTATTGATATGTTAACAATGAACTAATAGAGCAGAGTGTTGACAAGTCCCTGATTTTGCCTGCATGTCTTAGAAACGATGTTTGCACTGACACTGGTGTGAAGCATAAACAGTTAATAAAAAGTGAACTCATTAAAACTTCCGGGTTGTAAGGAGGTGGCGGCAGCCTAATATGTAGAAATCCAAAGAAGAAGAAAAAGAAATACGTCATCCCTGCTCTAAAATCTGCAATTATTTATTGAGAGAAAAACAGCAAACAGTTAATATAACAAGAATAATATAACAGCAAAACATGCAAGCTACTGGTCTAAGCGATAGCAGCGCCCCTAGCAACCACTATAGCAGCCGTGAAAAATGTAGCTCTGACAAGATCCAAAATAATATTCTAAAGTTCTTACACATTAACTGAACGGAAATTATCAAAGTAAAATGCACATTTCTCGCTAGACAAGGCAAAACTATCCGAAAATATTGCATTGTCCACTGATAATCTGTCCCAGTTCAATACTGACTCTGAACTGGGACAGACTATTTCCAGTAATATGCACCAGACTACTGGGATGAATTTAACAAACTGAGCTGGAGAGAAACATTTTGTTAGGGACCGCTATTTTCATAATTTGTGAATATTTTAGTGAGTGTGTCATGGCTGCTTTGTTTCACTTAATTGTTGTGTGATGTTGGAGACTATATAATTGCTTCTCAGGTCTTTATTCTAAAAGAGATCCAAGTGTCAAATGAGAAATCCTGAATAAGTAAAGCTTAACTAACTAATTGAAGAACATGTGTCTTTTCTTTCTCCCTGTTGGTTTCTGCTTTCAGTCAGCTCAGAGCTCAGAAATTTATTTTTCCCCTCCTTTCAGAAGAAGCCACTACTACTGCTACTGCCACTTATTCTTCGATATTTAAAAAAACAGCTTCACAAAGCTTGATAATCCATCAAGTAAACATAAACCCTTTAGGTTTGGTCCAACCTTGTGTTTTGTTAATATTTCACTGTGTTCAAGTTGAGTGTTTTCATATCAGAGCAGCATTATGTTCCACTTGGTTCATTGTCAATCACCTGACACACACAGGTGGAAATGAAAGACACCGCGAGGAAATAAGCCCTTAAAATCATGTTGCCTTACAAGCGATATTGACACATCTGTGTCCATTTCAAAATGTCTTTTTTAGCCAGAATATCAGTACATTTAAAGTACAGAAGCTAGGATTAACAATGAAAACATATCAAATCATCCTCAGCCTCCCCTTCATCTAAGTGCAGAGTATCAGTGCGACATCACTCTGTTGTCGTACTGATGAAATTAGTACTAAAGACAATGTAAATCATACTGAATTTACCATGTGAGCCATTATTGTACAAGGTATATTTAAACATTTAATAGTATCTCAGTCTTAGTCATTTCAGCTATCTTACTCCACAAACGATAAAAAGCAATAAAATCCAGTCAAACAACACTTCTCAGTACTTAGCTGGCCAGTTTTGACACCATGATGGACGGTTATGTTCACAGTCTCTTAGATTTCCAATCTCGACTCATGTAGCCTGAATTATTCTTGCCCTTCAAATGCCAAGCACCTTCCTGTGATGCAAGACTCCAGCCAAGGCTTCATTCACACCCACTACCTCCAAATCACCATGCTGTCAGACCTGAAACCATGGCAACAGGCACATTCTCCCAACATCCTTAAACAGTCACATTAAAGAACATAATAATAATGTGCATGCAAATTTACATTCCTATATTTTTAGGATTATTCAGTGTTCCCTTCATGAGTTGGCAGGTAGAAATGCCACGGCCAGAGTAAACTGCTGTATTAATTATGGGAAGTCTGATGGATATTTGAGATGAACAAGCACTGCCTTGACTATAGGTAGGGCTCATTATGTTTGGCTTTTATGAATAAATAATGCAGGAATTAGAAGAAGTTAGCACTATGTTTATGGGCTGTTGGGTGCACATGAAGAGCAGATATGTTTACAATTATTTTCACCCAGATTAAGAGTGTTTTTAGTGAGAGTTGCCTAAATGATAAACCATGTTAACAGCAAATATCACAACAAAGTAGTAGGTCCATTGTATATGAAGGAAAATAATAGTAAATGTGGCAGTATGTTAAGATAAAAGTTAAGACTTCTTTACTAAATCATCTATAAATGTGGTTATGAACTCGCCCCTCACTGCTTGAGTGATATGACAGATATATTACTGGTGGGTCAACTGTGGAATTACCTGCCTCCGAATCAGAGGACAGCAACATCAGAAGAGACCTTTAAGTTCTATGCTTTTAAATAATATGTTAAAACCACTTCATTGCTATTTCTTGATTGTGTACACCGATTTGATTTTTTTATTTAATTCTATGTTTAATATTTTTTTAATTCATTTTAAAACGGTTTATTATTTGTCCCTTCTTTTAAAATGTCTTTAAACTATTTAAAATCATCTGTTATTTTACATTTTAATTTGTAAAGCAATGTATATATTAAATGTGGTATATACATATTTATTTATGTAATTATTTATTATAATTTAGATGTTAAATTTATTGAAAGGACATAGTAGTATTAGACTTATATTAGAGCAGGGGTGTCCAAACTACGGCCCACGGGCCATCCATTTTTAATTGGTCCGCAGCAAATTCTAAAAGTATAATGGAATATGGCCCATATAGAAACTTGCGCTTGAATGTTTTGTACTTCTTAGTTCTAATACAGAAACACAGTTTTGACTTGTCAGCTAACTTAAAACATCAAGTGTCAGATAAAGCTTGTGCTTTAGATGTTTACTGGATTGCATGTGATGAGAGCACTGATGCGACAGACATCGCATAGCTGTTCGATGTTTTTTTGCGGGGAGTTGACATAACTTTTGCGTTACAGAAGAGCTGCTTGGTTTTAGGAGTCTAAAGGCCACAACATAATTCCAGCACGAGGACTTTACCACAGAGAATTCCAAGCTTTCTTGTCTGATGTCGATGCTGAATACGGGGACGTACTCTACAGTTCTGATGTGCGCTGGCTGAGTCACGGCTCCGTGCTGCAGCGGTTTTATTCCCTGAGATCAGAAACTGACCTGTTTTTCAAAGACAAGGACCGACCTCTTCATGAGCTGAGAGACCCTCCATGTTTGGCAAACCTGTTCTTTTTAGTTGATCTCACTGGTCATCTCAACACTGAACAATAGCCTACTGCGCACGTGTCTCTTTGAGACACAACTACGCAACTTCAATGTTGTGCACTTCCCCACGCTGTCCGAAATCAAATGTACTTTTCCAAAGACGAACCTTTCTGATCACGTCTCTCATGACAGAATTCAGTCAGCACTTCCAATATTTTTCTATCGTTGAGAAAGAAATGGAGTTGATTAATGCAGAAGACGTTTAAGAGAGTCTGCAACTATATACACTTATATATAATAATTATATACGATAATTCCCTGAAGAATCAACATCAGCTTCTCTCCCTCCCCGACTTCTACCGGAGCTTGGAAAAGTTTCCTCCGATGAGACGCCAAGCACAAAGAATGATGAGTCTGTTCGGCTCATATATGTGAGCAAACATTTTCTCTGAACAAAAGCAGATTGAGAACCGAAATGAGCGACAGCTCTTAACCACCAAACTTACTCTTCACCTGCAGCATCCTTCAGTCCAAAGCGCAGCATCACTGCTCCCACTGAGTGCAACGCTGTTCCCATTATAGGAGAGTTAAAACATATATTACAGAGTATTCATGTTAATAAGCTCAGTTTTTTAATAAAATCAGTCGAATAAAGTTGATAAGATTTTCTAACTAATGTTGGTTGATGTGTTAACAAGCCCAATAACTTATTCGTTTAACAAGCTTGAGATATATCCATCCCCTTTTCCCTTCATTTTCCATTCATTGTTTAAGTATGAGATTAATTATACATCACCGGTACTAATATTCCTGCTATGGGTGTATTTGAATCCCTTCCATTTCTTGCCTCTGTTTAACTCCCTTTTGTTCTTTTTGACAACACTCCCTCACAATGGAGATGGAGTCTTACATTAAAAAGGATTAAAAGCCTTCAAAGTACATTATACAAAGCCTGATCCATCCACTGGAGTCTCACAAGATTAAATTGGGTTCAATAATAATTCCAAACGCCACTAAATGACTTTGACAATGTGAGCGCAGGACAGTATCGACAAGGGGGATGTTTAATTATGATAAGCAAGGAAAATCAAATTTATCATTTTAGAATTTTAATTGATTAATTCAAATAATTTCCCCCTTATTGTCAGCGATAGAGAAAGAGTGCTGAAAATACTATTAGAAGAATTATGAAATGAAGCTCTCGCATTTCAAATGAGATGTATTAGTTTAGAGGAGAAGAATCCTTTGTCCTCATAGAGCCACAGTTACCAGCAGTGATTACGCAACCATTTGCCTGCCAAACTATCCTCCTTCTTCCAAGTGCAGTGTTTATCATGTGTATGTACTGTATATACAGTTATTATTAAATGGCCATGATTTAGGGAACATAATCCGCTGACTTTATAGACTTTCTCCAGCTCAGCAGTGATGGATGAAAAAGAAACGCCATTTATAATCTGAGCAAAACTGCAGATAACTACTTATTTATACGCATACTCAGATTTAATGGTATTCATATTCTGAAAACAAATAAATTATGCATCTACTGTAAAAAAAGACTATCTCCTGCGACCCCAGGAAGATTTCTTCATTATTATGGATTTTGCTGAGAGTATATCTTCAAGGAAAAAAACTGATTTTGTTGGGAATTTATCGCTTTACCATATCACACTGCTCTTTAAACACACTTCATCTTTTTTTGATCCCACTCATTTGGCAATGGTAAATAAGACTCAGATTCAAACATTACATTGACAATTTTCAAATTCGTACATTACTTACCAGTGTACAATATCTAGTTTATCCTCTTTACAGGGACAATTATAAAATTAAGATCAAGTCAGTTTTGATATTTTGTTATGGTTTATAGCAGGGGTGGCGAACCATTTTCCTATCAAGGGCCGGAGGTTCCCCAC